>NC_135807.1:69661917-69983740 GCF_964213995.1 Mustelus asterias | reverse complement strand
GTAACAAAGGCTATGAACCTCAGCAACATCCTGATTGTAATACTGAAAACTTAAACTCCAGAACTAGCTGTGCCCCTAGCAAGCTATAATGCAGGTATATTATCCAATAAAGTGGAAAATTGTCCTGTATGTCCTATCCACAAATCCAACTCAGACTGCCCCATCAGTCTGGATCAGCAAGGTGATGGAAGGGATTGTCAACTGTGCTATCAATCAGTAATTACTCAGCAATAACCTGCTCACTGAGCCTCAGTTCAGCTTCTGTCAGGGTCACTCAGCTCCTGACCTCAGCACAGCCTTGATTCAAATATGGACAAAAGAGCTGAACTCCAGAGGTGAGATGAGTCTGACTGCCCTGGTTAGCAAGGCAGATTTAGTGTGGCATCAAAGAGCCCAAGAAAAATTGAAGTTAATGAGAATTGGGGGAAAACTCTCCACTGCTTGGAGTCATGCCCGGTACAAGGAAGATGACTGTAGTTGTTGATTGATCATCTCAATCCCAGGACATCACTGCAGGATTGTGTCCTCGGCCCAACTATCTTCAGCTGCTTCAACAGCTTCTTTCCAACAGAAGTGGGTCAGAAGTGGAGATGTTTGCTGATGATTACACAGAGTTCAGCATCATTCGCTCAGATACTGAAGCAATTTGTGTCCACATGCAGCAAGATTGGAACAATATTCATGTTGGACTGATAGGTGACAAATAACATTCATGCCACACAAATGTAAGGTAATGACCATATTCCAGCAAGAGGGAATCTAACCATCTCTCCTTGACATTCAATGGCATTGCCACTGTTGAATATCCTATTATCAACATCCTGGAGGTTACTGTTGACCAGAAACTGAACTTGGCCAGCCATTTAAATACAAGGGCGGGACGGAGGGTGGGAATTCTGCATTGACTAACTCACCTCCTGACTCTCCAAAGCCTGCCCATCATCTACAAGGCACAAGTCAGGAGTGTGAAGGAATACTCTCCACTTGCCTGCTTAACGTAACTCCAACAAGACACAAGAAGCTTGACACCATCCAAGAAAAAGCAGCCCACTTGATCGGCATTCCATTTAGCACCTTAAAAGTTCATTCCTTCAATAACCATCTGACAGCAGCAGCATTGTATCCACCTATCTACACATCATGGGCTGCAGCTGTTTAAGAAGGCAACTCACCACCACCTTCTCAAGGGCATTGCGAGTGGTCCCCAATGCTGACTTAGCCAGCAATGTTCATATCCCATGAATTAATTTTTTTAAATCACTGTTCTCACGTAGAAACAGCAAGTCTAAGGCCTCCTCCTAACATTGGAAGAAATTTGGCTTCCAAGTAGCAGTAAGTAAATGCTGGAATAAATAAATGCAATCTTATAGAACAAAAAAAATAATACCTGCTATATATTAGAAATAATTTTTTTAAATACTGTGTAGCGGGATCCCCTTTTTAACTCCACCCAACGGGCTCACTTTGGGCTTGGCACACCGATTGTCCAAACCCCACCACTGCCCGGGTGATCCTCTCCCTCTTACCGGTGGACTCACAGCCACCTTGCGCCTACTCCGCTAGAGTAGCGCCCCCGAGAGAGAGAGAGAGAGAGGAAAGGAAAGCCTCTGCCCACCTTTACATGGCAGCCTTTCCTGAGTGGGCGGTTTCAAAGCGCCCAGAGTACCCTCAGTTCTAGACTCCGGAATTATGGTGAAGGATATTTAATATTGTGACTTGGTCAGAGATCGTTGGTGAGAAATTGAAAAGATCAAAACGGACTCCAATGGAAGTCAAAGATATATATATATATATATTTATTAAAACATCAAGGTCAAGATCACCAAACACCAGGGAAACAACACACAATGCCTTATGCTCTATAAGACTATAGCTATGGAAGGAATACTAAAACGGACACAACGAGAATGCTTACTTTACACAAGTTTACCAGTGTCTTAAACTATGAAAGGTGCATGCAAAAGCCCCCCCCGCTTTCCCCAAAGCCTCATCCACTATGATGATCTCGGGAACTTCGCGAATTACCAAAGGATACTCACAATCCTAGTTTAAATTGCTCAGTGGACTTTGGGCTGCGTGCTGGAGACGAACGAGAGGCAGGCAGGAACAGGAGAAGAGAGAGGAGAGAGAGAGATGGCCGGCCTGACCATCCTTTTTATATTGTAAAACTTGAATTTTTTTCCTGCCAACTCCGCCCCCTTCCAACCGGCAGTTCCACAGACAAAGGCTTGCTCGTGTTATCTGTAGCTGCGATCTTACAGTCCATAGAGACCAGATGATCCCATCCCAGGTAATAGGTATCTTGCTGTCCTTTATTGTTCCATCGGAGATCGTTTAATTGTTTTCCCATTATGGAAATAGGCTTCTCCTCGCTCTGGGACAAGGCCATTATCACCTGTATTGAGTCCAGACCAGGTGTATTGTCTTGCTGCCGGCCTAGTCTGGTGATGTCGTCAGTTCCCTTTTGTGCTGCTGATAACCTAATCAGAAGTCCGTCTGGTTTCTGGCTGCTTGCAATTTTTGGACTGGGCCCCTTCACACACACACACACACACACACACACACACGCTGGCTGAGCTCCCTGGGAAATTTTTGGTCAAGTCCTGCAGCCAAATGTGGCCACTTTCACAGTTCTTTAGGGTTCAAGTCCTTTTCCCAGCTCATAAAAAAGCCTGAGTTGCCCGAAAAACTTACAACTGACAGATATAAAGACATTAAATGATGTGGGTGAAAATGACTTGAACTTTGTTCTAACATTTTATAGCTTTGAGCTATTTAATTTAATTACATCCTTGCATTCACTGGTAGCTGATTGCTATCCTATATGGGATACAATACAGCAATTATAAAACCGTCGTATTTTTGCGCCAGGATTTCCCCAGAGCCTGGTTAGAATGGGAAGAGCAAACCAACAGGAACAGGGAATTTTATAGCATCCAAAATGCCTCGTTTACAATCCAGAATTCCCAATTGACAACATGGTATCGTCCACCAGGATTTCCATCGCACCTCCTCTGTTGCTTCGAGCAACCTGGGTGCTATGAAATGGCAAGAATGTGTTCCAAAAGAGTGTCCAGGCCTCGATATCTCAGTAAATGGAAAATAACAGCGATCAAATTAGCTTTCTAATAAGATGGGAAGGGCCGGGTGAGGGTCTCTTCCTGCATTTATCAGCCAGTTGCAGTGGTTCCCAACACCCCCCCCCCCACCCCCACACCTCCCCCACACCCCACCCCTGCAACAGCTGTCAGGCACAACAGCTTGTCTGCTTCCCCACCCCACCGGCAAAGTGAGTGTCCAAGATGTACCCATTCTAATACTGGGACTGCCTGATTTATTGAAACAAGGCCAACTCTCTCTGACTCTGTGCCGCAGCAGAGGAAGAAATGTAGGTGATCAGCAGATCAGGTTTCCCCCTGTGTCACATGCATGGCAAAAGAGATTGATGAATTTCAGCCTCTGAACAAAACAAACGCTTTCCCTCTCTCATTGCACATGGGGACCATCTAATGTAACAACTGGGGCATTAGACCATGTAATACAAAATAAATTATATATAATTACTTGTGAATCTCTGTGGCCTTGCTCATGGTTCATGGGAGGAAATGTCCTTCATTAGTGTTTGATACAACAGGACAATATAATCCACTCCTCCAAATCCTCCTTCCCCATCATTTCCCTCTGATCCCATCCATTCTTCCAATCTCCCCCCTTGTTGTGTATTCACGACAGTCTTTGACTGTTCCCTCTCTGACTCTGAACTATCTTCCTCGGCAAAAGGCTCACCTTCATCCACTACTTAGGATATATATAGTCCTGTGTTGTAACTTCACCAGGTTGGCACCTCATTTTTAGGTATTGCCTGGTTCTATTCTTGACATACCGGCCGGAAATCTACCACCTCGCCTGCCACGAAATCGGAGCGGATGAGGGTCCAACAACAGAAGTCTCTGTTGACCTCGGGCGGGAATTTCCGGTCTCGCTCCAGCGAGGCCATAAAATCCCGCCTGCTGCCCTAAATTCTTCATTAAACTAGAGCTGATCTCTTGGATTGATGGTATTAGTACATTGAGGGGGTACGCCGGGCTATGAGATTACAGATTGTGTTTGAATACAATTCTACTGCTGATGATGACCTATGGTGCCTCATGGATGGTCAGTTTTGAGCTGCTAAATCTGTTCTGAATCGATTGAATTTAGCATGGAGGTAATACCGCAAAACACCATCCTCAGTGTGAAGACAAGACTTCGTCCTGTGCAATGGCCTCTCCTATTAATCCAATCATGGGCAGATGCATCTGCTACAGGTAAATTGATGAGGATGAAGTTAGGTAGCTCTTCTCTTCTTGTTGGTTCTTCACCACTTGCTGCAGGCCCACTCTGGCAGATATGTCCTTCGGGGTTGGGCCACCTCAATCAGTAGCGGTGCTACTGAGTCACTCTTGGTGATGAACTTTGAAATTGCCCATCCAGAGTACATTCTGCATTTGAGATGAAGTATTGGTTGTAGAAGCCTTGAGGAAAAGGTGATTCAGAAGAATGAAACCCAAACGACAAAAACAAATGTTTACACTGTTCTACAGAGAGTTTGCTGATCTGTTGTTACAAAGCTGGTTTTTTTTCAATTCATTGTGAATAATACTAGGAAAACCACCTAGTTATTAAAACATGTTTTGATTTGGTCGATTAACTGTCAGCATAATTGCTTTCTTGTGGCTCTGAGAACTATCCATGATTCACATGCAGTTATCACCGAAGAACATTTTACCCACAGTGAATATAGTCTTAACTCATTACACAAAAACAACATTATTTGATCTAGTACAGTATTGTGAAATGATGATTAGCTTACTGTTATGTGTACATTCTTTTAATAAATTAATTTGAAATCATAATTGTCTGAGACCATACTTTAATAAAACATCATTCCAGCCCTTGATGCAATGTGAGGAACACACTGCACCTCTTAGATTGAACCAGAACTTTCTTCAGACCCAGTGGAACTCAGTTAATGAGGACCTAGCAAAGAAAGAAAAGGGAGTTTGAATGCTTCAGCAAGTTCAACAGAACTAGTTTGGAATGTCTTAAATTCCAGCTGAAACCACAGATTAATTAAAAATGCCATGTGAGAAATGATCTCTAAAAGATAAGGATTGAGATGAACCAGAATTTGCAATGTAGAACAATTTATTGACTCCTGCTGGAGAATGTTCACTAGGCGAAGTGTTCCTTAAGAGGGCCACAGAGACACAATGGGCTGAATGGCCTCTCTCTGTGCTGTAACTATTCTATGATTCTATGAACATAGTACACCAATGAAAATGGTAGTTTAATTCTTAGTAAGTTGAATTAACCTTAAATGGGCGGCACGGTAGCACAGTGGTTAGCACTGCTGCTTCACAGCTCCAGGGTCCTGGGTTTGATTCCCAGCCCGGGTCACTGTCTGTGTGGAGTTTGCACATTCTCCTCGTGTCTGCGTGGGTTTCCTCCGGGTGCTCCGGTTTCCTCCCACAGTCCAAAGATGTGCGGGTTAGGTTGATTGGCCAGGTTAAAAATTGCCCCTTAGAGTCCTGGGATGCGTAGGTTAGAGGGATTAGTGGGTAAATATGTGGGGATAGGGCCTGGGTGGGATTGTGGTCGGTGCAGACTCGATGGGCCGAATGGCCTCCTTCTGCACTGTAGGGTTTCTATGATTTCTATGATTTAATTAATCAATTCATTTAAAAAATAAGTAATTGAAAATGAATGTACAATTTTTAAACATAAATTCAAAGGGTGGAATTTTACGGCCCTGTCGTGATAGGGGAGTCCAGAAAATGACGCAATCCGTTCAAAGGTACATTGACTTTGGCAGGATCAGAAAATCCTGCCAGTGGGAGGGGCCTTAAAATTCCACCCAAAATTCAAGCAGTTGCATTCTTTAACCTCATGGGGCCGAATTCTCTGACCTCGCCCACAGCCGGGACTCTACTATCCCACTGTAGTTAGTGGAGATTTAGCTGAACGCCAAATTCTTAATTCTTGCTGACAGTGGCAGTGGGGTATGAACGGCCAGGAGAATTCCAGCCATGGAGTTAATAACACGCAGCTGAAACATGTATTCCCTTAGAATTTGATAGAATGTGTTAGCGTATACAATAGTCTACATAATGCCTTTCACCTTACATTTTGTTAACATTTATTCACATTTCTGTGTAGCCACAATTTCGTCAAACGCTGTTCCAGTGGTCCTTTATGAATCACAAGGAAATGCACTATGCAACTTTTTTGAAGTGCAAAATAAGCCTGCATTCTTTAACCCTTCACCTAGAGGGGAAGAAATTAAAACCCCATGTAAAACGGTCATTTTTTTTAAGTAGACCAAATAAAAATTCAATTGCAGTTATTGTTGTTGCTCCTTCCTGGTAAAACATGTTGAACATGTTCTGTATTACCATCCATCTGTAAAAATGCATAATTCCTCATACTTAAGAAAACATTATGTAACACCGATCACTTATGGGAATACAAATTACACTGATTTCTTTGTCTTTAAAGCTTACAACCCCCTTGCACTGAAAGCAGTGGCACATCCTCCCTCTGACTGATTCAAGGACAAATTCTGCCCATTTACCATGAAGCACAAATTGATAAATAGTCAAACGGGGGAGATAGATCTGATTTTAATATGTCTTAAGAGAGTAAATGAAGCAAAGACGATCTTCATCTCAAGTGAAATGCTAGATTTTTTTCTATGGCTTGTCTGCAACTGAGGTACAACGTTGGCAGCACTCCATTGATTTCCCAATGAACCATCACAATTCAACTGGCAGAAAGTGGGGTCGAAAAAGTTTAAATCCAGTTTTGTTTTCTGTTGTCTTAGAATGTCACAATACATATTACTCAGACAAATAAATATACAGAAAAAAGAATATGGTTCCTCAAATGTTATTAACTGCATTATAAATATTTTAATGGATCTTGATGCATTACAAATTCTCAATAGAATGCACATAAAACCATGTATCAAGAGAAACATTTATGATCCCTTGGCTGGTTCTGCAAATTTCTCCAGTTGTGGTTTGTTTTCTCTGATAGCTAGCGCTATAAAATATTTTTTTTGGAATAACACGTGAACTCTCGTCTAGCTATCCTGGCTAAATTCTACACTTCAAGTAGCCAGAGTGGCTGGTGGACCAGCTTGTTAGCTAAATCTGATATTAACTCCTAACTCCTAAATCAGTGTTCAGACCTCTCTGAAATTTATATGATAGTTTTCTTCATTATATGCCAACAAGCAATTGGGTAGCTACATTTACTACCGTCCCAATCTAAATAATACAACCTCAACAGCTGAATGTTTCTTATTTACAGCAATAATAGAGGTCAATTTTATCTCCAGTCGAGTGGGGGGAAACATGGCTTACTAAACTTTACAGCCCAACTGAAAGTTCAGTCAATTTTAACGGTCAGGCCTCATTAGCAGATTGGGGCAAGGACGATGTCAATAAAATCCCCTGCTCTATTTTAATGAGCTCTCCTGTCAGTATCTCACTGGCTTGGAAATATGTTGCAGTTCCTTCACTGTTGCTGGGACAAAATGCTGGAAATCTCTACCTAACAGCACGGTGGCTGTACCTACACCACATGGACTGCAGTGCTTCAAGAAGGCAGCACACCTCCACTTTCTCAAGGGTAATTAGGGAAGGGTAATAAATGCTAGCCTAGTCAATAATGCTCACATTCCGTGAATGAATTAAAAAAATGCCAGTTTATAATTTTCATTATTGCTATTTTAATAGATATTTTCCCCATTTATATGATCCTGCGAATAAGCTCGGCTGAAAATTCATATAATGCCAAATGTACATATTGACATTATAAATCAGGATACTCCCAAGTTTGAGTCCCTACTATAGCTGAGTGATCTTAGTCAGAATGACAGTTGTTTATTTCATAGAATCATAGAAACACTACTGTTCAGAAGGAGGCCATTTGGCCCATCAAGTCTGCACTGACCACAATCCCACCCAGGCCCTATCCCCGTAACTTCACTTATTTACCCTGCTATGAGCATTCTAGACACTGTTTAAGGATTCCTGCTGGAAGGCATGCATGATGGACAAAGGTTGGGGATAGATTTAATCCCCATATGAAGGAATAGTTTGGCTTTTAACTAATTTCACATTAAAGAATAATAACATGTGGAATACTGAATTACTGGAAAATAGTCAGTGCCTGTGGAAGCATACATAGTAGGGAGGAGAGAGGATGGAAGACAGAATGATGAAATAGAATGTTGAGATAATGTTACTACAACGTTTATAACTGCAATGCATAGAATGCAGCCATAGGTATATAGATAAATGGCGGAGACAGCACATTGGACAACCTAGTCCATGCAGGCATTTATATTCCACTCTAACCTTCTCCTATTCTTCATTATCTAACTCTATCACTTGAAACTCCTTTAATGTTTATCTAGCTTCCCTTAAACATATCCAGATAATAATATCTTGCTTATTTACCACCCTCCCACAGCTGATGAATTAGTACTTCCCAATATTGAACATAATTTAAACGAAGCACAAAGGAAAGCAAGAGCACAGAATGTATCTGGGTAGATGACTTCAATGTGTGTTACCTAAAGTGGGTACCTAGTACCGCCACTCACCAAGCTGGTTGAGCTCCAATGAATATGTCAAAATGGGCCTGCGGCTGTTGGTGAGAGAACCAACACATGGGGAAAGATTACTCAACCTCATTCTCGACAAATCTATTATTAGTATCCACTAAGTGTGACTATCACACAATTCTTGAGGAGACAAAGTCCTGTCTTTGCACTAAGGACACCCTCCATTGCACTATGTGGCACTACAACTTGCTAAATGGGATAGATTCAGAACAGATCCAGCAGCTCCAAACCGGGCATTTCCATTGTTGAATTCCCTCACCATTGACATCCTGGAGATTACCATTGGCCAAAAACAGAAATGGACCATCCATATAATCACTATAGCTACAAGAGTAGGCCAGAAACTGTGAATTCTACTGTGAATAGCTCATCTCCTGACTCCACAAAACCAATCCACTATCTACAAGACGTAAGTCGTAAGTCTAATCGAATACTCTTCACTTATCTGGATGAGTGCACCTCCAATAACACTCAAGAAGCTCGACACCATCCAGATTAAAGCAACCCACTGGGTGGCACTGCTGCTTCACAGTGCCAGGGGCCCAGGTTCGATTCCCGGCTTGGATCACTGTCTGTGCGGAGTCTGCCTGTTCTCCCCGTATCTACGTGGGTTTCTTCCGGGTGCTCCGGTTTCCTCCCACAGTCCGAAAGATGTGCTGGTTAGGTACATTGGCCATGCTAAATTCTCCCTCAGTGTACGCGAAGAAGCGCCGGAGTGTGGTGACTAAGGGATTTTCACAGTAACTTCATTGCAGTGTTAATGTAAGCCTACTTGTGACAGTAATAAATAAACTTTAAAAAAACACTTGATATATATCACCTTAAACACTCAGTTCCTCCACCACCAACACACAATGGCAACAGCAGCAGTGTGCACCATCTAAAAAATGTACTCATCAAAGTTCCTTCAATGCGCCTTCCAAACCTGCAACATCTATCACCAAGAAAGCCAAGGACAGCAGACGCACGGGATCACCAACACCGGCAAGTTCCTCTCTAAGCCACACACAACGTTGACTTGGAAATATATCGCCGTTCCTTTATCGTTGCCTGGTTAATATTCCGGAATTCCCTTTTTAAAATCATTGTGGGAATATGTACACCACACAGACTGCAATAGTTTAAACAGAGATAGCCAATAAAAACTGGCCTTTCCAGTGACATCCACATGCGGGAGCAAAAATATAAAGCAAATTCACTCACTATGATAGTGACCTCCACATTCCCTTTACTTCCTGGGTGTTTTCCTCTGAATTCCCTATTTGACTTAATGGTGACCATCCTGATGGCTCTGCCCCAAAAGTAGAAAGACAATTTAAAACTTTTAACATTCTAGAACTGGTGAGCTGGCCAGCGTGTGGGGAACCCTGGAATGCAGCTTATTTTTCAATGGCTTTTTAACATAGCATGTGAGCGTAGGAACAGGAGTAGACCATTCAGCCACTTGAGCCTATTCCATCATTCAATGAGATCATAGCTCTTCTGTGGTTTAATGCCATATAACCTGCCTTAGGCCCATATCCTTTAATACCTTTACTTAACAAAAAATTATCTATTTCAGGTTTAAAGATAACAACTGATCTCGCATGAACTGCTATTTGTGGAAGAGAATTCCAAATCTCTACCACCTTTTGTGTGTAGAAGCGCTTCCTCATCTCTCCTGAACAGTCTGGCCCTAATTTTTAGTCTATGCCCCGTAGTTCCAGAATCTCCAACCAGTAGAAATAGTTGATCTTTATCTACCCTGCCTTTCTCTCTCAGTATCTTGAAGACTTTGATCAGGTCACCACTTAACATTCTAAATTTGAGAGAAAACAGGCCTAATTTGTATAGTCTCTCCTCATAATTAAACTCCTGAAGTCTAGGTGTCATTCTTGTAAACCTACGCTGCACTCCCTCCAAGGCCAATACACCCTTCCTCAGGTGTGGTGCTCAGGTCTGCTCACAGCACTCCCGAAATGACAGTCAATATTTGGGAAAATTCCACCCTATAGCAGCTGAACTATTTAAAGGGGCTAGATGACTGATGCACGATTGATTATGCAAAGACTCGTTGTTGCGAAATAACAGGCTTTTATTAACAAAGAACTGGAGCACACCCGAACCGATATCTAATCCGAACTGAGGCAAAAGGGGCGGAGAGCAGTCACCTTTATACCCCGAGAAGGGCGGAGCCCCGGTTTGAGGCAGCAGGGGCGTGTCCAGGCATATCCCATAAACAGGCAACTACAGTGGTTCACCACATTCACCCCCTGTTTAAAAAAAGTTCGGCGGGGGCGAGGTGGTGGAACGACAGTCGCAGAGTTACAAGTTCAGTCTCTCCAGGGGTTTGATCTGCCGCTGTGACCGCCGCAGTGTCGGCCGTGGTGCCGGTTCAGGAGGCCGCGGTGATGAGTCAGACGCCAGTCCATAATTGGTGAAGCCGTCCGTAGCGCCTTCAGACTGCCGGGTGTGTGGAGGCTGCTCCTGGGGCTCAGGCGTGCCGTACATGGGGGCTAAATTCCGACAGGAAGCAAAGAGTCGGAATAAATGGGTGTTTTTCCGGTTGGAGGAAGGTAACTAGTGGCGTGCCGCAGGGATCGGTACTCGGGCCGCAACTGTTTACCATTTATATAGATGATCTGGAGGAGGGGACGGAGTGTAGGGTAACGAAGTTTGCAGACGACACAAAGATAAGTGGAAAAGTGAATCGTGTGGAGGACGGAGAAGATCTGCAGAGAGATTTGGACAGGCTGAGTGAGTGGGCGAGGATATGGCAAATGGAGTATAACATTGATAAATGCGAGGTTATACACTTTGGAGGAAATAATAACAAATGGGATTACTATCTCAATGGAAACAAATTAAAACATGCTACCGTGCAAAGGGACCTGGGGGTCCTTGTGCATGAGACGCAAAAGCCCAGTCTGCAGGTACAACAGGTGATCAAGAAGGCAAATGGGATGTTGGCCTATATTGCGAGGGGGATAGAATATAAAAGCAGGGATGTCTTGATGCACCTGTACAGGGCATTGGTGAGGCCGCAGCTGGAATACTGTGTGCAGTATTGGTCCCCTTATATGAGGAAGGATATATTGGCATTGGAGGGAGTGCAGAGAAGGTTCACCAGGTTGATACCGGAGATGAGGGGTTTGGATTATGAGGAGAGGCTGAGGAGATTGGGTTTGTACTCGTTGGAGTTTAGAAGGATGAGGGGGGATCTTATGGAGACTTATAAGATAATGCGGGGGCTGGATAGGGTGGAGGCGGAGAGATTCTTTCCACTTAGTAAGGAAGTTAAAACTAGAGGACACAGCCTCAAAATAAAGGGGGGTCGGTTTAAGACAGAGTTGAGGAGGAACTTCTTCTCCCAGAGGGTGGTGAATCTCTGGAATTCTCTGCCCACTGAGGTGGTGGAGGCTACCTCGCTGAATATGTTTAAAGCGCGGATGGATGGATTCCTGAGCGGTAAGGGAATTAAGGGTTATGGGGATCAGGCGGGTAAGTGGTACTGATCCACGTCAGATCAGCCATGATCTTATTGAATGGCGGGGCAGGCTCGAGGGGCTAGATGGCCTACTCCTGCTCCTATTTCTTATGTTCTTAAATGAGCGTGCTGTGACCCTGGTGCATCATGAGCAACGTTGGGAGCTGGGGGTGAGGGGCCATGGGATGTAGTACCTGTGGGTGCCAGATCGCGAATGGAGACCGTGCCCTCCCGCCCGTCGTGATACGCCACATAGGCGTATTGGGGGTTGGCGTGGAGGAGTCGGACCATTTCGACCAGGGGGTCCAACTTTTGGGTCCGCACGTGCTTCCGACGCAGGACAGGGCCTGGGGACATCAGCCACGACGGTAGTGAGGTCCCCGAGGAGGACTTCCTGGGGAAAACAAACATTCGTTCATGAGGGGTGGCATTGGTAGCTGTGCACAGTAGTGACCTAATTGAGTGTAGCGCATCAGGGAGGACCTCTTGCCAGCGGGAGACTGGAAGACCCTTAGACCGGAGAGCGAATAAAACAGCCTTCCAGACTGTCGCATTCTCCCTCTCCACCTGTCCGTTTCCCTTGGGGTTGTAGCTGGTGGTCCTACTCAAGGCTATGCCTTTGGAGAGTAGGTACTGGCGCAGCTCGTCACTCATAAAAGAGGAACCCCGGTCACTATGAATATAGCTGGGGAAACCAAACAGGGTGAAGAGGCTGTGCAGGGCTCTGACGACCGTGGCCGAGGTCATATCCGGGCAGGGAATAGCAAAGGGGAACCGCGAATACTCATCGATGACGTTGAGGAAGTATTTATTGCGGTCAGAGGAGGGGAGGGGGTCTTCGAAGTCAACGCTTAGGCGTTCGAAAGGGCGGGTGGCTTTGATGAGGTGCGCTCAGTCTGGCCGATAGAAGTGTGGCTTGCACTCCGCACAGACTTGGCAGTGCCTGGTTACAGACCTGACTTCCTCGATGGAATAGGGCAGGATCCGGGCCTTGATGAAGTGGAAGAACCTGGTCACCCCCAGGTGGCAGAGGTCGTCGTGGGGAGTCTGTAACCGGTCTAGGTTCACGCTGGCACAGGTCCCCTGGGACAGGGCGTCTGGGGGCTCATTGAGCTTCCCAGGCCGGTATAAAATGTCGTAATTGTAGGTGGAGAGTTCGATCCTCAACCTCAAAATCTTATCGTTCTTGATTTTGCCCCGCTGCGCGTTACTGAACATAAAGGCAACGGACCGTTGGTCCGTGAGCAGGGTGAACCGTTTGTCAGCTAAGTAGTGGTGCCAGTGCCGCACAGCCTCCACGATGGCTTGTGCCTCTTTTTCAACAGAGGAGTGTCGAATTTCAGGGCCCTGGAGGGTGCGCGAGAAGAAGGCCACGGGTCTGCCCGCCTGGTTAAGAGTGGCGGCTGGGGCAAAGTCAGACGCATCGCTCTCCACCTGGAATGGGGTGGATTCGTCTACGGCGTGCATCGTGGCCTTCGCGATATCCGCTTTGATGCGGTCAAAGGCCAGCCGGGCCTCCGCCACTAGGAGAAAAGATGTGGATTTGATGAGCGGACGGGCTTTGTCCGCATAATTGGGGACCCACTGGGCGTAGTATGAGAAGAAGCCTAGGCATCTCCTCAGTGCTTTGAGGGTGGTGGGGAGGGGAAGTTCCAGGAGGGGATGCATGCGGTCGGGATTGGGGCCGATGACCCCGTTCTCCACAACACAACCAAGGATGGCGAGGCGGCACGTGCGGAATACACACTTCTCCTTATTGTAGGTCAGGTTGAGGAGTGCCGCAGTGTGGAGGAATTTTTGGAGGTTGGCGTCGTGGTCCTGCTGATCATGGCCGCAGTTGGTGACCTTATCCAGGTACGGGAAGGTGGCCCGCAGCCCGTTCTGGTCCACCATTCGGTCCATCTCATGCTGGAAAACCGAGACCCCGTTGGTGACGCCGAAGGAGACCCGAAGGAAGTGATAGAGATGGCCATCCGCCTCGAAGGCAGTGTATTGGCAGTCTTCCGGGCGGATTGGGAGCTGGTGGTATGCAGACTTCAAATCAATGGTGGAGAACACCCGATATTGTGCAATCTGATTGACTATGTCAGAGATGCAGGGAAGGGGATACACGTCCAGCTGCGTGTAGCGGTCGATGGTCTGACTGTAGTCAATGACCATGCGATGTTTCTCCCCAGTCTTAACAACCACCATTTGGCCTCTCCAGGGGCTGGTACTGGCCTCAATGATCCCCTCCCCCAGGAGGCGTCGCACCTCGGACTTAATAAACGCTCTGTCTCCAGTGCTGTACCGTCTGCCTTTGGTGGCAATGGGCTTGCAGTCGGGGGTGAGGTGTTCAAAGAGCGAGGGAGGGGTGACTTTAAGGGTCGAGAGACCACAGGTGGTGCGCGGTGGCTGGTCTAATAGCTATGGATTTTGGACAGAGATTGGGGGAAAAGGCCCATTATACACCATAGTGACGCTCCCAAGGTGGCACATGAAATCTAGCCCCAGTAGTACAGCAGCGTAGAGCTGTGGCAGCACGAGGAGCCTGCACTTCTCGTACACTGTGCCCCGTACAGTCAGAGTTGCTACACAGTAGCCGAGGACATTCACCGACTGGGACATCGAAGCCATGGAGATTGATTGCTGCATTGGCAGTACTGGCAGTGCACAGCGCCTCACCGTGTTAGGGTGGATAAAACTCTCCGTACTCCCACTGTCAAATAAGCAGTTAGTAGTGTGGCCATTTACCTTGATGTCCATCATAGACCAGGCGAGTTGGTGAGGCCTGGACTGGCCCAACGCGACCGAGGCCACTGTCGGATTAGACGATGCGGTGGATGGTTCCCAAAATGGCAGCCCCTGTGACTTGCACGCGGCTGATGTCATCCAAGATGGCAGCTCCCATGGGTCGCACGTGGCTGATGGCGTCCAAGATGGCAGCCTCCGTGGGTCGCACGCGGTCGATGGCGTCCAAAATGGCGGCTCCCGCGGATCGCACGTGGCTGATGGCGTCGAAGACGGTGCCTCCCGCGGATCGCACGTGGCGCTGCTGGGCCTGGGGGCTGATTTTGCCCTGCAAACTTTCAGGTAATGGCCCTTCTTACCACAGCCGGAGCGGATCGCATCTTTCGCCGGGCAGCGTCGTCATGGGTGCTTCTCCTGGTCGCAGAAGTTGCACCTCGGGCCTCCGGAGACTGCCGCAGTGGTCAGTTCGGCTTCGGGGCGGGGCGTGGCGTAGGTTTGCGGCCCTCCCGGGTACAGAGATGGCTGCGGTCGTGGTGTCCACGGTGCGCCCTCGAGGTCCGGGGTGTCGACCTCAAGGTTCCGGAAAGCCACCTCCAGCGAGCCGGCAAGTTCCACAGTTTTCTTCAGGTCCAGCCCACCTTGTTCCAGCAGGCGCTGCCGGATATAGGTCAACCTGATGCCCGCGACAAAGGCATCTCTGGTCAGGTCGTCGGCGTTTTGGGCGGCTGAAATGGCCTTGCAGTTGCAGGCTCTGCCAAGTGCACGCAGTTCGCGCAGGAATTGTTCAGTCGATTCCCCGGGCTGCTGTCTGCGAGTGGCCAGCAGGTGTCTGGCGTAGACCTCATTCGGATGCCGGTTATGCTGGCTCTTTAGGAGATCGATTGCCTCCTGGTAAGTTTCCGCGTCTCGGATCATTGCGAAGACGTGAGCGCTGACGCGGGCGTGGAGCACGTGTAGTTTGTCGATGTCGGTTACGACGACGGCAGAGGAGGAGGCGATAAGAGTCTCAAAGCAGCGCAGCCAGTGATCGAAAGAGTTTGAGGTCCCAACAGCCTGTGGATCCAAGTCCAATTTATCAGGTTTCAGGAGTTGCTCCATCCCAAAATTTTTGTTAATAAAATTGATGCACCATTGGTTACACAAAGACTCGTTGTTGCGAAATAACAGGCTTTTATTAACAAAGAACTGGAGCACTCCCGAACCGATAGCTAATCCGAACTGAGGCAAAAGGGGCGGAGAGCAGTCACCTTTATACCCCGAGGAGGGTGGAGCCCCGGATTGAGGCAGCAGGGGAGTGTCCAGGCATATCCCATAAACTATCACATAAACAGACAACTACAGTGGTTCACCACAATGACAACTGAAGAATTTACAGGTGGGGAACAGAGGAAAAATTGTATTAAATGATTCCCAATGTGGCAAGTCTCTCATCTCACAGATGCCTCCCTAGATTTAATCTCGCTGTAGGTAAGAGCAAGAGATACTTTTCCCTGTTAACAGAAGCTTGCCTCAGAGAGCAAGAAATCATTTGCTGGAGACTGTGAGTTTAGCAACAGAGATGTGCTACAGCGCTCCTAGATACATTGCCAGAAACAATTAGTGGCCTAATCAGGTCAGCAATGATGAGTACAATAACATATTCATCTAGATCCTGATGTGCAAATCACCCCCAACTCCCTCACTCTGCTTTTCCAAAGTAACATCTTCACATCACTCCTCACACCAGGTAACTTTTCAGTTCACTACATTACTCCCTGTTGATGTACATCCTCATAACCCCATTTGACCGACCAACATCGACACTCACCCTCAATTTTTTATAATGTCCTGCCTTATTTTTTATAATGTCTCTGTGACTGGATCCTGAACTTCTTAAACCACAGACCACAATCAGTAAGGATTGGCAGCAATACCTCCTCCGCGATCATCCTCAACACCGGTGCCCCACAAGGCTGTGTTCTCAGCCTCCTCCTCCTTATACACCTATGACTGTGCGGCCAAATTCCCCTCCAACTCGATTTTCAAGTTTGATGACGACACCACCGTAGTCAGTCAGATCTCAAACAATGACGAGACAGAGTACAGGAATGAGATAGAGAATCTGGTGAACTGGTGCGGCAACAATAATCTCTCCCGCAATGTCAACAAAACAAAGGAGATTGTCATCAACTTCAGGAAGCGTAGAGGAAAACATGCTCTTGTCTACATCAAAGGGGATGAGGTAGAAAGGGCCGAGAGCTTCAGGTTTTTAGGTGTCCAGATCACCAACAACCTGTCCTGGTCCCCCCATGCCGATACTATAGTTAAGAAAGCCCAAAAATGCCTCTGCTTTCTCAGAAGACTAAGGAAATTTGGCTATGACTCTCACTAACCTTTACAGATGCACCATAGAAAGCATTCTTTCTGGTTGTATCACAGCTTTCTGGTTGTATGGCTCCTACTCTGCCCAAGACCGCAAGAAACTACAAAAGGTCGTGAATGTAGTCCAATCTATCATGCAAACCAGCCTCCCATCCATTGACTCTGTCAACACTTCCCGCTGCCTCGGCAAAGCAGTCAGCATAATTAAGGACCCAATGCACTCCGGACATTCTCTCTTCCACCTTCTTCCATCGGGAAAAAGATACAAAAGTCTGAGGTCATGTACCAATCGACTCAAGAACAGCTTCTTCCCTGCTGCCATCAGAGTTTTGAATGGACA
This sequence comes from Mustelus asterias, assembly GCF_964213995.1. NCBI lineage: Eukaryota > Metazoa > Chordata > Chondrichthyes > Carcharhiniformes > Triakidae > Mustelus > Mustelus asterias. The sequence continues at coordinate 69,966,169 of NC_135807.1, read as the reverse complement.
TGCCTTGCATTAAGTTGATCTTTTTCTACACCCTAGCTATGACTGTAACACTACATTCTGCACTCTCTCATTTCCTTCTCTATGAACGGAATGCTTTGGCTGTATAGCGCGCAAGAAACAATACTTTTCACTGTATGCACAGGAAGAAGTCTCACAACACCAGGTTAAAGTCCAACAGGTTTATTTGGTGGCAGGAGCTTTCGGAGCGCTGCCCCTTCATCAGGTGAGTGGAGAGTTGGATTCACAAACAGGGCATATATAGACACAGACTCAATTACAAGATAATAGTTGGAATGAGTCTTATAAGGTAATCAAATCTTTACAGGTGCAGACAATGCGAGTGGAGGGAGGGTTACCTGAGTGGGTTTGTGATCTGTAGTCCTTTCGGTATCTTGTCTGCTTTCTTGCATCCGATGCCAGCATCTTCACATCATGGCTACCACCGCCACCGCAAACTGTTGGCTCAAAGTGGAGAGGATCTCCAAGAAGATCGTGCATACCGACACAAACATCAAGTTTCTACAAAGATGCAAGAAAGCAGACAAGATACCGAAAGGACTATAGATCATGAACCCACTCAGATAATCCTCTCTCCACTCGCATTGTCTGCACCTGTAAAGACTTGATCATCTGTTAAGACTTGCATTCCAACCATTACCTTGTAATTGAATCTGTGTCTATATATACCCTGTTTGTGAACCTAATCCTCCATTCACCTGATGAAGGAGCGGCGCTCCGAAAGCTCATGCTATTAGATAAACCTGTTGAACTTTAACGTGGTGTTGTGAGACTTCTTACTGTGCCTACCCCAGTCCAACGCCGGCATCCCCGCATCATGGCTTTCACTGTATGCGAATGAACGTGACAATAATAATTCAAATCAAATCAAATCAAATCAAATCTAACCATCATTGTCACCCTCAACAATTGTTGCCCATCTATCCATTCAGCATGTTCCATTCCTCTCAAGCACCCGTCTCCTTTTATTCTCCTTTCAGAAAAAGAGAATACAGAACATGAGGGAGATGCAGACAATAAAAGGTGACTCCCCCCACCACTCAAATCAAGTCAATACTGACAGCTGCTGACTTGTGTCTTGGCCTGCCTGACCACTGGAGATGAAGATCTCCCAGTTACCTGCTGACAGAATTAAATATTACACAGCTAGATAGCAGACAGAACTCACTCATGTTGTCTCGACATCCACAGCCAGTGAAATATGATAATGTGTACAGGGTTCACTTATGAACACTAACCTTGACAATTTTAATTAACATCTTTAATCTCCCACAGATCTATTAATCATCCCACAGGAAATGATGTGGGAGAAGGAAGAAAACTCCTCAGAGAAGTCTCTCACTCTGAGTATGAACTGTCAGATGACCCATGTAGACCGTCCACTGGATCAGATACACGCACCTTAGTGAAACTGGTACTTAGGCTTTCATCTGGTATGTCACAAGTCACAAGTCAGCAAGCGCAGATGGTGGAGACAAGGACTGCAATGGAGAGTCCCTATCAGAGGGCACAGAGCACTCCAAGCTCTGATTAGCTGGAAACAGATACTGAACCGTAGGGGCTGTTGCAGAAGAGGTTATTTCTGGAGTAGCAGCAAAAAAAAGGGCGAGGTATTGGCAGGCTTTGCAGCTGCACTCTGAATGCTTGGCAAGAGGTTGGTGGCATCCTCTTGGATTCCAAAGTTGGCCAAATGAATCTCTGCATTCAAAGCAGAGATCTAAGCAAGGTATTCCCATCTGTACTGAAACCACAAGGATTGCATTGCATAGAAATAACAGAAAAGGGAAGAGTAAAGATGTGTAATTGTACAAGGGTTTGCACATGGGTGCGTAATACAATGCAGATTGTTAAGTTTTTATTTACTTTTTGGGTCACATAAAAATGAAAATGTGCACCATTTTCTCATCCTGCTCATTTTTGCCTGCTGCCTAGCAAGTGGCTTCCTCACTCTGATGAATGGCGAGAGAAATGTTGAAGCTGAACAATAGGTGTCTATGATATGGATGCTTTATTGATTAAAGAACTGTTTTGTGCTGGAGGACAGGCTGGCACTGGGTGAGTGCGATGCAACTAAATTGTGCCTTTGTGAGGGCATCCTAACAACTTGGGCAGCAAGAAATGCTGCTGCTGGTGTCATGGACTCCTCACATTCACCTTCCTCCTCCTCATGTGCTTCTTCCTCCATTGAAGCGGCAATGTGTTCTTCACCTTGCTCCTCCTGTAGCTCCAAACCTCACTGTTGCGCTGTGTTGTGCTGAGCACAGGACACAAAAATAATTCTTGAGACTATGGCTGGTGCATATTGAAGGGCGTCTCCAGACTTATCCATGCACTTGAAGTTCATCTACAGTATGCCAAGGCTTGCTGTATTGCAGGTCTCATTGTCACATAGCTACGGTTGTACTGTTTCTGAGTGTCAGTGTTTTGACTCCACAGGGGTACCTTAAGCCGCATTTTAAGGGTAGCCAGCCAGAGCCACAGACCTGAACTTCCAAAAAAATGAAAGATCACTCTCAGCACAAACCCTGTGAGTAAAATCATTTCACTTCAGCAAGAAGGCGGGTGTGAGTTCTCTTATTTAAGACTGTCTTTGCCTGTCATTCCTGCAGCCCCCTCAATTGCCATTGTGTTGTCTCTTGCTTTCACTAGCCAGCCCCAAGAGACCAAGGAAACCCATGCGCCCAAGGTTTAAGTTAAAAACCCATACTAAAATATGTTGTTAATGACATTTTAATATATTTAAATTGGCAATCTGCTTCTCCTGGGGTGGTTTCTCACAAGCAGTTGAATGCAGACGTTGGTGGGTTGAACCTGACTTTCCAACACGTTGCCGATTTGAGTAGTTTTAACAACTTGCCAGCTTTCATACTCACTCATTTCTTGAAGTTAAAATTCCCCACACTGTGACTCTGAAACCATTCAGATTTTAAAGAGCTCTATTAAGTCGCCCCTCAGCCTTCTCTTTTCAAGAGAAAAAAAATGCCCCAATCTGTTAGCTATAACCTCACAGTTCTGGCATCATCCTTGTAAATCTTCTTTACATTCTCCAGGTGCCTCTATATCCTTTTGATAATACGGCAATCGGATCTGTACAGAGTATTCTTCATGCAGTCTAACCGAGATTTCATATAAGCTTTTCTATTTTTAATTCAATGCCCCTAGAAATAAACCCCAGTGTTTGCTTTATTTTTTTTTAATAGCCTTATTAACCTCCATTGCTACATTTAGCCATTTGTGTGTCTGTACACCTATATCCCTTTGCTTCTCCAGTTCATTGAGACTCTTTGTTTTCTGAGTAATATATTGTAGACCTTGGGGGTGACTTGGAAGCTAGAATGACGTGGGTACAAAAGTGGTCACATATCGGGAGTGCGGGAGTTCTCCCCTGGGCCTCGACAGACACACAGCATGTAAGAGCTACTCCGTAGCATTAATAAACCTTCATTATTGTTCGGCCTTGGTTGCCAACTATTGCAACCCAATACTTCTTCATATGTGATTTACTTATTTTGTTTATCAAAATACAATACTTCATAGCTTATCTATTTGGAATTAATTTGGCAATTATATGCCCATTCTGAAAGATGATTAATGTTTCTCTGTAAATTGTTGCAGTCCTCTGCAATATCAGCTGGTGGCACAGTGGTTAGCACTGCTGCCATTCACACAGAGCACTGGCCTCACTACTGCCATTCACACAGAGCACTGGCCTCACTACTGCCATTCACACAGCGCCAGAGACCCGGGTTTGATTCCCGGCTTGGGTCACTGTCTGTGTGGAGTTTGCACATTGTCTGTGTGGGTTTCCTCTGGGTGCTCCGGTTTCCTCCCACAGTCCGAAAGATATGCTGGTTCGGTGCATTGATCCAAACAGGCGCCGGACTGTGGCGACTAGGGGAATTTTACAGTAACTTCATTGCAGTTTTAATGTAAGCCTACTTGTGACTAATAAATAAACTTTGCTATCACCCAGAAATTTACAATTTGTGTTCCTGACTTCCGAACCGGGTATTACTGGATTCGAAGTAATCTGTTTTTCTCTTCACAGATGCTGCCAGATCTGCTGAGTTTTTTCCAGCATTTTCTATTTTTATTTTGGAATAAGTGAACATAAATTGAGTACAACAACTGTCCCAGAACTGATCCACGTGGACACCACTTCCCTCTATCAGTCATTCTGAAAAAAGTACCTTTTACCGCTACTTTCTTTCTTTCAGCCAGCTTGCTATCCATTCTGTTACTTGCCCCTTTAGAAATTGGGCCTCTTACTTACAACAGGATTGGTAGTGACAATAAAGTTCAGTTATGGAGCAGCGAGATTAAGAGAAAGACAGGACAAACTTATATATTAAAGATAAAGTTCAGGCAGAAATTTACAGAACAATGCAACTGTTTCCTGCCCAACTTTGTATCTGAATGATGGAATGCACTTCTTTCCTCATAGTCTGCAGTCTTCATAAATAGACCAGGATTTTCCAGCCCCATCATGGTGGGACCCGCTGTGGGATATTTGGTGGCCCAGCCAAAAGTCCATTGACTTTCAGTGGGACTGGACAATCCCAGTGGTGCGCCGGACTGGAAAATCCTGCTCATGGTTGCCAGAATTCTTGCTTCTTTCTTTGTTCTTTCTCCACTCCACCAAACCTTGGGGAGGATTGTTCTTATGCTAGCAACATCCCAACTGGCTCATCTGAGACTATGAAATAGAACTATCAAAGTACATTTCACTGCATAATCCTATGGCTCTTGCCCAATCATAGGTGTGTTCAAGTGAACAGCATTCACCTGTGCATGGCATCATACACATTACTTTGTGATTACACCATACATATAATTCCACAATCTCAGGGTATTAAACAAAGATTGTTTTTATAAAGCATGGATCAATACTCAGGCAAAGAAAGAATCGAATTCCTACATCCCGGATTCCATATTCTCTAACCTTATTGATTAGTCTATCGTGTGCCAACTTAACATAAACCATTTGGAAAACTATATAAACTAATACCCTTGTATTAAATGAATAATACAATAAGCTGAATTGCACTTGACCAACACATGGAATCATATGTGATGAGGTATTTTATGGTGCAATGGTGTGAACCAGCACCTATGCTGAATATAGACTTGTGCATAGCAGCAATGCTGCATACTAGTCACCATGTGGAATTGTTGCATTTATTGCAATATGAGTACTCAGTTGGAGGAGTAAAGAGACTCCTGATTCATCAAATAGCAAAGGGATTAAGGCATGGTGCCAAAAAAGAGAGATGAAAACAGTCCAAAAAAAGGTTCCAAACATTTACCTACATAATGAAACGATTGAATGACTGTTCCGCTTTTACCTTTCTATGTTCTGACAGAATCTAATGATAAAATGGCACACTGAATGACATTTTCTTATTAAACTCAGTCCCTTCTGCCATTTGGCTATAGATCATGCATATCTGAAGTCAGAAAATTCCTCTGTGCCTCTTTATCAGTCATTGCAATGAGTACTTTGGTAAATGTGGCTGATTCTCTTAGATGTGCACAATACAGCATAATTATTTTGTTGGAGGTTTGCCAGAGTGCAACTCAATGCAAACTTAAACAGTCTAATTTATTTCCTAGATACTCAGCATATAAAACTCTGAGTTATAATTATGCCTATAATAGGCATATTGATAAATTTCTTTGAAACTTTCAATATCTCCATCATATTTTAGAAATAGGATTGCATATATTATTACACAAACAGAAAATGGTTAATTTCAAATTTCTGTACAATTCAACACGACCCTCAGTCCCACTCCTTCTGAAATATGATTGCGTCTGGATTGCTGATAGATAAGTGTCATGTATTAGGTTGGGTAGACGCTTGCAGAGCCAGAACTTTTTTAAAAAATCCATCTCTAATGTTTGCAAGAGTTTAATGATGCCCTATTTAGAATGGGTTGAAAAATTATTTGCCAAAATGATAAATTGCGCCTTGATATTAATATATGATGCAACAAAAATGTAGCTTTGTGATGCTGCTAAAATACATTAGCTCAGCTGCGAACTGCTGTAACCTAAAGGAAACCAGAGATCCTAGATTATTGTGCAATTTATTTATGACATTTCTCAATCTGCCTGCCAAGCTCCATTGGAAATAATTTTTACCCTATTGCTTTTCATGTTGCCAATAGCCATTGTTGCCATAAGACCATTTCAACCAAGTTGCCAGAATGCTAACAATCTGAGATTAACTTTGGTGTTGCCTGGCCCATCACTGTATTAGCTGAGCTATTCTGTCACATTCATTTAATCATTTAACATTGATAGCTCGCTTAGCAATACATATATTTTCATATAAAAACATGAAGGACCAATTGTACACCACATGCATGTATCAAAGTAAAAATTACAATGTTACACTGGAGTAAGTGATTGAAACACATTGTATTAAAAAGTTCCAAAGGAACTATTTCAAACTGTATGGTTGAAGGAATTTATAATATGCAATGTTCAATTCATTCAAAGGCAACAGAGAAAGCTTTCATCCAAGAAGCAAAATGAGCATAAAATCCACTTGAGCAAATTGAAAACTGCAATTCTTTCCCTTTTATTTTGAAAATTCTCACACATTTATCCTGGCACAATCTATTTTCAAAGAAGATAATGTTCTGTGGCTGCGAATGAACACTTCCAGTCCTGGGAAAATATTGCAAATACTTTTAAACCAAGGGTTTAGAAAGTTACCCCAAGTGCTTCTGAGATCCACATGTCATTGTTTAATGTCATTGTGTTCTGCTTTGAAACATGTTTTAAGACTTTCCATGCATTATTGTTAAACAAGATTACTGGATGCTAAATTGGATTCTCCTGAAATTTGAACATGAGAATCCAGGTATAAATAAGTGAAGTACTTTCTGAAAACCCTAGGTGGGTAAGGCATCCTTCAGAACCGCCCCCCCCCCCCCCCCACTTCCTCTCTGTAGGCAGCATGCCTTCTATTTACTTCTCCTCCATCTCCCTCTGATGCTGCATCCTAAGGGAGACTGCAACTATAGCCCCATGGTGGGAGAAAGTGGTGTTCCTGGAGGTCTGCCAGAATCATACAACTCATTTCAAATGTGCAATACCACTCTCCTCTGACTTCAGTCACTTCTCTCAACTTCGTCAATAATTAAGTACTGACACTAATTCTGTAACAGTGAGTAGAAATTCAAAAGCAGCTACAAGTTTAATTAGTGCTGGGTGGGGTAGGGAGAGGGGGTGCGGGGGGGGGGGGGGGGGGGGGGGTGCGGGGGGGGGGGGGGGGGGGCAAGGGGACATATCCAGCTGTGTATGTTTAGAGAAGGGTGCAAGTGCACCAAGACGCAAAATGGCAAGTTGGACATCAGTGTTAGTCACTGACTGATTTCACTATCTTCCCACTCAACATACTTTTGCTGCATGCACAGGATGCTTGGGCTATCGCCCCAGGCAACATAGCATTCAGTGAGGGCCATGCTGGATGTGGTTAGAAGTGTCCTCCCTCAGCCATTTTTTACCTCAACCAGCTCCCAAAGCACCAACTTTTTTGGCACCACGGAGCTGAATTTGTGGTCAATATCTTTGAGATTGGCTATAATGTGTGGCTTCCCTGTGGATTGCAGGAACCTTCTCAAGCTGCTTTTGTTTAGCAGGTGTGACATACAAATGTCATTCTGGCCTGGAGTACCTGATGGCAGCAAGCCAGATGATGTTTTACCATAATATTTGGGAACTAATCGTAGTGTTAAGTAATATCTGAGAAACTGATGATGTGACTTCTGGTTGATAATTCTCATTGCACCATTATTCTGATTGGTTGTGGCAATAGTTTGACACCTAATTTTAGCTTCTGAGAGTTAAAAAAATAAAAAGTCTTTACACATACTTAGAGCTAATCATTTACAGCACCAATACTTTTTTCTGCAAACACTGCTAACCTTCTGATATATTCTGCCACTCCGTGCAGATATTGCCAACCCTATCACTGTCCTATACAGATGCAAAGATCACCACTGCGCTGCTTTCATACTGTAGTGGTGTTGGGAGAAAAAGCTTAATTCAAAGTTGTCCTTGACAAATAGGTGACCCAGGGCACTTTAGCCACCTGGTTGATTTCGTTTTGATGCCATACTCCTGTAATTGAATGAGCCATTAGCTGTCTACCTGAAACAAGCTAAGATAAGTACAGCTAAGATTACAACTTCTGTAAGTCAGCCACTATAAAATACAAGCAAGTGATCTTGGAGTCAGATCGGTGCTCCACTGGAATATCGTTTTTATTATCTTTTAAACTTATAACGATTGTTAGATTGTAAAGATGCAAGTTTCTTAACACTGTCTTTGACATAGGTCATTTAAGTTTAAACTTTATTTCTTAGTGTCACAAGTAGGCTTACATTAACACTGCAATGAAGTTACTGTGAAAATGCTCTAGTTGTCACACTCCGGTGCCTGTTCGGGAACACTGAGGGAGAATTTAGCATGGCCAATAATCTGCACATCTTTCAGACAGTGGGAGGAAAGCAGAGCACCCGGAGGAAACCCATGCAGACACGGGGAGAACATGCAGATCCAGCACAGACAGTGACCCAAGTTGGGAATTGAACCTGGGTCCCTGGCGCTGTGAGGCAGCAGTGCTAACCACTGTGCCATCATGCCACCCTTCTAATCCATCAGCTGATGTGCTGAAAAGAAGTCAGAAAAATAAATGTTAAAGGAATTATTCTGACTGTAATTATTCTTTTTCTGCAACTATCCTGAACAAGTAGTTAATTTATTTCCAAAATGAGCTGCAGCATTAATTAAAAGGACTTTGGCGCAGACTAATGAGATCCTGTGATGCAGCTTCCTGAAACCATTACAGTCTAAGAGAACTTATTAGTGATAATAATGCAGATTTTCTCAAGTAGTTGAATTCTGGCCTATGGATGGTATTGTTGGAAAATTGTATATTGTTAACCTTGTTTTGCGGCATTTCTCATTAAATATTGCAACACACCACTCATAAATATTAATAGACATAGTTACTTAATGCATTTTAAACCAGCTGTTAAATTTGGAGAACCTCTTCAGATCCCTTTCCAGATAAAATTTTAGACTTCAAACCTTGGCCGGAATTTTACCGGCACGCCCGCTCCGATTCTGGGGGTGGGCGAGGCTTGGTGAACGGCATTCTCCGCTGGCCTTGGGCAGGATCGTATGAACCTCGGGCGGATGTGCCAGTAAAATTCCTCCCCCTATGCACTTTTGTCTTCACTATCTCATTTTGAAAAATGCGCAGCTTCCTCAACAAGGCCAATTTTCTAAATGTACACACCCGCTGGCAGCACATCCCAGAATGCTCTGCTGAGTAGTTTCTGTTGCCCTCGTCCCAGGCACATGCAGCATGTTATTGTCATCTGGTTGCACAGGGAAATTGATGCATTCTACTTGTACTGGTCAGCAAATCTCACTCTGTTCCCCCATCCAGTCTACTGTTTGCTGCATGTTACACCTAACATGCACACATCAGTCAGTCTCACACAATTCATAAGCTAAACACCCAGTAGGAGGACAATGGCATTGTGGTCATTTCACTGGACGAGTAATTCAGAAGCTGTGATTAATGCTCTGTGTACCAAGTTTAAATTCAAATAATTAGTACATCTGAAATTTTAAAAAGCTAGTCTTAGTAATAGCGACCACAGAATTACTGAATTGCCTTAGAAAACTATCTGGTTCACCAATAAACTTCAGTGACAAAAGTCTACTGTCCTTACTCTGCACGTGACTACAGACCAAAGTCAACTCTGAGATACCCTCTGAAACAGCACACCAAGTCACTCAGTTGTGCTAAACCACAACAGAAAATTCAAAATAGGATAAAACCAGACAGATCACCCAGGTATTGACCTAGGTACCAGAAAGAACAATAGCACACTCTGCCCACTCTGCGCTGCAAATTGCTCCTCACTAATATCTGGGGATTTGTGCCAGTTTGGGAAAGTTGTTTCGCAGACTAGACAAGCAACAGCCTGACATAGTCATGCTCGGAGGAATATACACCTTACAGCCAATGTTCCAAACTCCTCCATCACCTACACTGGGTATGTCCCGTCCCACCAGCAGGACAAACTCACCAGAGGTGGTGGCACCGTGGTATACAGTTGGGAGGGATGTTGCCCTGGGAGTTCTCAACATTGATGCGAGACTACATGAAGTCTCATGGAATCAGATCAAACATGGACAAGGAAAAATCCTACTTATTACCACCTACTGTCTCTCCCTCAGTTGATGAATCAATGCTTCTCCATTTTGAATACCTCTGGGAAGAAGAACTGAGGATGATAAGGGCATAAAATATACTGATTGTGGGGTATTTCAATGTCCATCACCAAGAATGACTTGGTAGCATCATTACTGACAGGGCTGGCTGAGTCCTGAAGGTATATTTGCCAGACTGAGTCTGTGGCAGTTGACAAGGGAGCCAACAAAAGGGAAATTTTCTTGTTCGCACCCCTACCAATTTACCTGTTGCAGGCGTCATAACAGTATTAGGAGGACTGGCCACTACATATTGTTTGTGGAGCAAACGTATTGTCTTGACACTAAGGATACTTTCCATAACATGTTTTGTTTTGGCAACATTCGAGGAGAGCTGATTTTCTTGTATGCAAAACTAAAGAGATTGAGAGCGGCTTGAGAATCTGGTGCAGAGTGGGCAATGATTCCGTGGTCATAAGAACAAAGAACAAAGAAAATTACAGCACGGGAACAGACCCTTCGGCCCTCCAAGCCTGCACCGACCATGCTGCCCGACTTAACCAAAACCCCCTATCCTTCCAGGGATCGTATCCCTCTATTCCCATCCTATTCATGTATTTGTCAAAACGCCCCTTAAAAGTCACTATCGTATCTGCTTCCACTACCTCCCCCGACAGACAGTTCCAGGCACCCACCACCCTCTGTGTAAAAAACCTGCCTCGTACATCTCCTTTAAACCTTGCCCCTCGCACCTTAAATGTATGGCCCCTCATAATTGACTCTTCCACACTGGGAAAAAGCTTCTGACTATCCACTCTGTCCATGCCTCCCATAATCTTGTAGACTTCTATCAGGTCGCCCCTCAACCTCCATCGTTCCAGTGAGAAAAAACCAAGTTTCTCCAACCTCTCCTCATAACTAATGCCCTCCATACCAGGCAACGTCTTGATAAATCTTTTTTGTACCCTCTCCAAAGCTTCCACATCCTTCTGGTAGTGTGGCAACCAGAATTGAAAACTATATTCCAAGTGCGGCCTAACTAAGGTTCTATAAAGCTGCAACATGACTTGTCAATTCTTAAGCTCAATGCCCCGGCCAATGAAGACAAGCATGCTGTATGCTTTCTTGACTACCTTCTCCACCTGTGTTACCACTTTCAGTGACCTGTGCACCTGTACACCCAGAACCCTCTGCCTATCAATACTCTTAAGGGTTCTGCCATTTACTGCATATTTCCTATTTGTATTTGACCTTCCAAAATGCATTACCTCACATTTATAAGATTAAACTCCATCTGCCATCTCTTTGCCCAAGTCCCCAACCGATCTATATCCTGCTGTATCCTCTGAAGGTCTTCATCACTATCCGCAAATCCACCAACCTTTGTGTCATCCACAAACTTACTAATCATACCAGTTACATTTTACTCCAAATCATTTATATATATTACAAGCAGCAAAGGTCCCATTACTGATCCCTGAGGAACGCCACTTGTCATAGCCCTCCATTCAGAAACGCACCCTTCCATTGCTACCGAGCAAATTTTGAATCCACCTTGTCAGCTCACTTCTGATCCCCCGTGCAACTTCACCTTCTGCACCAGTCTGCCATGAGAGACCTTGTCAAAGGCCTTACTGAAGTCCATGTAGACAACATCCACTCCCCGTCCCTCATCAATCATCTTCGTCACTTCCTCGAAAAACTCGATCAAACTAGTGGGACACGACCTCCCCTTCACAAAACCATGTTGCCTCTCGCTAATATGTCCACCTATTTCCAAGTGGGAATAAATCCTGTCTCGAAGAATCCTCTCCAATAATTTTCCTACCACTGATGTAAGGTTCACTGTCCTGTAATTCCCTGGATTATTCCTGCTACCCTTCTTAAACAGTGCATCTGCAAACTATAGACAGTGGACAGGATTTTCCGGCTGCGTATGCCCCAAGACCAGAAATTCCCACCCAAGCTTAGCGGGTCTTTATATAGTCCATTGAATTTTTTCACTCGCTTTGATTCCCACAGCGGATGAGACAGGAAATCTTTGGTCCATGTATATCTATTGTAGGCAGTTTAGTTTTGTCACGGAGGTGATGGTAGTTAATGAGTTTTCAACCTTGGTGTTATCTAATACTGTCATCGGAGGGCAGTTGACCTTTGATGAGAAGAATAGCCACTGTCAGGAAGATTATAAGTAGTATGGGGTCTACCAGAAAGGCTTTCTTGATCCCAGTATGGTTTTTGAAGTTGTCTGTTTCAGATCTTCTACTGAAGAGATTTGCATGATATCATTATGAAGCAATTGCAGAATTGGGATGCAGTTTCTTGGTTTTCCAAATAAATGGAGCACAATTCACAGAGCCTTGTGAATTATTGAGTCAAATGCTTTGGTCAGGTTGGTGAGTGTAATGGAGGGTTGCTGGTTTTGTATTTTGAAAATTTTCTCCTTTTGTATTGACAAAGGGGTTCCTCTGGATGGCCAAAGCCACATTATGTCACTGGGAGGACGTACTCAGCCATTGGACGTAGGCGAATAAGGAGAATGCATGTCAGGATTTTCCCTGCCAAGGACAAAAGGGAAATACCTCATACCAACCCTCAAATACAGCCAAATACTGTACCTCCCATTAGAGAAGAGGTTCTGGAATATGTTGAGCATTTCTCATACCTTATCAGCCACCTTTCTCAAAAGGAGATGAGGAGATCTAGCACTGGATCAGCCGAATCCAAAACTCCCCAACTAGCAGAAATAGTTTCTCTTTATTTGTTCTGTGGAGCAAAAGGCCTTGGCAATGTTGAGCAGAGGCTTCCCTCAGAGTGTTGAGGATCGATGGTCTTTCTTTTGTCCCTTTTCTTTTACATGGCTTTGATGTGAAACATTTACAGGAAGCTGACCAAATTGAAGATTTCTCATCATTCTCCTTATTAGACCTTCGCTAACCTGTCTAGTCTTTTTCTAATTGTCATTCCTTCCTTTTATCTACAGGACCTTTGACAGATGCAACTGCTCAAAAGATGATAGGAAGCCACACCAGCCTTGCTAGCGTACACCAAATCCCTCTTTAAAAAACATAAGCTCAGAAATTGACAATAGAGTAGGATAAATAGTGAGTTAAAGGGATTGTGTAGAGTGAGGTTTGTTATAGGATCACTTTAAGAGACCATAGACGCCATAGAATTCCTACAGTGCAGAAGGAAATCATTCTTTCATTGAGTCTGCACTGACTCTCCAGAAGGGCATCTTACACAGGCCCAGCTACCCCAGTAACCCCAGGTATTTACCATAGCTAATCCAGCTAACCTGCACATCTTTGGACTGTGGGAGGACTGTGGGAGGAAAGCCGACCACTCAGAGGAAACCCACGCAAACACGTGCAAGCCCCACGCAGACAGTGACCAGGGCTGAAACCAAACCCTGGTCCCTAGCATTGTGAAGCAACAGTGCTACCAAATGTGCTGCTGTGTTGCCTGAGATGGTAAGTGGAGAATTACTGAAGGAAGTGATGTCAAATATCACACAACTAGAGAGTTCTGACTGTAGACTGAAAGGGTAAGACGTGTTGAACATGCTCCTCTTACTTGTGGTATGTACATATGTTCCAGTTCAAGTTACAATAAATAATTTATGCATTCATCACATATTGTTTTTATTTGAGCCATACACTAAAGGAGCAAATAATATAACATTGTGGCAGCGTTTGGGGATTTTTGAGGAGCATCATTTACAACAATGTGACAGTGCTGGACAAATTATGAACATCACATACAATAAAGTGCCAACTGATTCTTTTCCTGGACTGGTTGAAGATACCTTGGATGTTCAAGAATATAGAAGACCTCACCACATACAAGACCCCAGGAGCTTGAAGAGCTGGATGAGTACCATAGTCATATGACAAATTGATGGTCAAGGGGCAAGCTGAATAGCCAGGGAATTGGTGTGGTCCAATGTTCAGGCAGCGAGCCAGAAATAACGGAAAACAGCGGGTTACCATTGCTGTATGTGGATTCATAGAAGGGAATCACCACGGTGCAGGAGGAGGCCATTCGGCCCATTGAGCCTGCAAAGACTCTCCGACAGAGTATTTTACCCAGGCCCGCACCCTGCCTTAGTCCCGCACTAACTCACTTTGTGGACGGGACCTATTCGGAAAACATGGGAATGGTCCCACAGTGCCGTCTGTCTGTGGCTGAACCCCTATATTCAAAAAAACGCCAGAACTTAAAAAAAGAGGGAGCTTTAAAAAATGCAGCTTCAGAAAAAATGCACTGGATCTGTAAAACCTAACTGGATACTTCCAAAAAATGACTGCCACCTGTGATGAAGAAAGCCTAACAAAAATGGCAGGTCTGTGAAAACACTGAATCTCCTAAAGGGAAGTCTGAAGATGAGGCTAGTATTTTTAAACAAATTGATACATTAACAAAGTGGCATTTGAGTGTGCAGCTATGAATTGGAAAGTATCAGATGTAGTGTCTGAGTCTCACCAATGGATGCACCTGGGTTTTCTGGATCAATAACTGAGGGAACCGGGGAAACGAGCTTTAAAAATCAACATCACATTGGACAACCAGAGGCTGCACTGGATCAATATGTGGAGATGCCGGCGTTGGACTGGGGTAAGCACAGTAAGAAGTCTCACAACACCAGGTTAAAGTCCAACAGGTTTATTTGGTAGCAAATACCATAAGCTTTCGGAGCTTGCTGCTCCTTCGTCAGATGGAGTCTGACTCCATCTGACGAAGGAGCAGCAAGCTCCGAAAGCTTATGGTATTTGCTACCAAATAAACCTGTTGGACTTTAACCTGGTGTTGTGAGACTTCTTACTGGATCAATATGTCAGGGCAGCCAGCTGAGGATCAGAAGGACCTTAACAAGATATGGACACTTCTGGAAGATCAATTCAAAGTAAAGGTCAATGTCTGGATCCATTGGTTGGAGCTTCTGACACACCAACAATGACAAGATGATCCATCGATTAGTTTGCTGCATGGAGCCAAAACAAAGCCCAGGAATGCGAGTTTTTAGATATTGAATTGTCAGAATGGATTTTGGCACCAGTCATTGATTGTGTCTGCCCCAATACAGGCTTTTCAAAAAGACCTACTCGAGACGACATACTACTTAACGATGGGGTGAAATCTGAATCCAGTGTGACTAGCTATCAACAGTTGCAAGTGTTGGCAGTGGCTATAACAATTGATATGGTAATTAAAGTTCAGAAGCACGCCAAACCTTGTGGTAAGTGTGGCCTGACCTACACAATTCACAATTGTCCAGCTTACAAGGAGCTGTAAAGCATGTGGCATGCATGGACCATTGGGCAAGGCAATGCAGGAGGCCAAGCTCAGAGCATGCTTCTAAAAATGTTGATGAACAAAGGAAAAGCATGCAAGCCACCGTGTCAACCACAGTCAGAGGCATGCTAACACTCAGCAGAAGTATAAGATACACCAGGTTGAAAAGGGGGAAAAACATGAAGAGGATTTGAATGAGAATAATGTTCAGATGCCAGTTGAACAAATGTTCCATATTGTCAATGCAGATGGACATGTTGTTGCTATTATTCAGTCTGAGGTATTTGCCACAATTGACATTGTATCCGCAGAAGAGTAGATAGCATTTGCTTAAGGTTTAAATTAATATGGGTGCAATAAGTGCTAATATCTAATCATACACGACCCCTGTTGATGCAGTTGATACAGCTTATATGGATTTTAGCAAAGCCTTTGACAAGGTCCCACATGGGAGACTGATTGAGAAGGTTGAAGCACATGGAATTCAGGGGAACTTGACGAGATGGATCCAAAACTGGCTCAGCAATAGGACACAAAGGATGGTGGTAGAAGGCTGTTTGAGTGACTGGAGGCCGGTGTCCAGTGGAGTACCACAAGGTTCAGTGCTGGGCCCCTCTATGTTTGTTATATACTTAAATGATATAAATAATAATGTGGGGGAAATGATAAGTAAGTTTGCAGATTACACCAAGATTGGTAGGGTGGTTAATAGTGAAGGAGAAGGTCATAGGTTACAGGAAGATATAGGTGGTTGTGGGCGTACATGATTGGAGAATTCCGGCCTCTGTTTCAGGAGGTTACTGTTTGGACTGCGTGCCAGCCAAGATAGATTCTAACAATACATGGACAGAATAAAGAAAAATGTCCCACGCTATATTATAGAGTTGACAACATCGTAATGATGGGGTGGACCAAGGCAGAACATGGCAGAAGCTCGCATTTGATAATGCTCGTCGTGAGCACTTTCCATTTAATAGCAAGAAGTGCCAGGTCAACATTATGCATAGCAACCTCTTTGGATCGATGTATTCCACCACTGGAATATACCCTGACAAAAACGAGGACATCCGAGCTATGTCAACTCCCCAGGACCAGAAGGACTTCCAAATGGTGCCTATGGCCGTTTAACTTTTTGGCCCTATATATCTCTTATTTTGCTGAGTGAGCAGTTCTGTCCAGAGAACTACTGCATTAAGATGCACCCTCCTTATGGCAGGAAGAGCACCAAAATTAGTTTGATTCTCTAAATTCGGCACTAAATTTAACATTATCAAGTACTGTACAATCCAAAAGGGATTGGGAGAATGCATCCTGAGGGAAGGAAGCCAGTCACATACATGACGAAGAGTTTGTCACAGAGCCAGGCTAAATATTTCAGCATTGAGCGTGAGATCTTAGCCCTGCTTTTTGGCATAACATGTTGCACACCCAACTCTTCGGAAAGCTGGTCACCATGGAGACTGACCACAAGCCATTGGAAACTATTTGGCACAAACCACTTCAGAGTGCTCCTTTGTGGTTGCAGACACTTTAGATGAAGGCTTAGGTTATGATTGCGATGTCCGATTTAAACTGGGCTAAACAATAGTCATATCAGACACCCCCCAGCACACTGCCTAACCCAAATGAAGGTGCAGATATAGGGCAGAATTTTCCTGTCTCGCCCACCATGGGAATCATAGTGGGGGGGGGTTTCCGGCCTTGGGAAGGGCACGGCTGGAAAATGACACCCACAGTGTTAAATTTACATTGCCACGGTGTGAATACTGAGATTGTAGATGTCTTGAACAGCGATCTTATGAGTTTTGAACTCCACAAATGTGAGCAATGAATACACGAGACAGCTCAAGACTCAATCCGATTGTTGTTGTGGAAAGTGATTATGGAAGGATGGGTGAGGTACACAATGCCATGCATAGGGCGGGGCCTGAACACACCAGCAAAGCCAGGCTGCCCAGAGACACCATGTTTAAAGGGCGCCCCAATCAGAACATGAATAAACGTCCCCCCCAACCCATCATCCCAGCACGGAGGTCTCAGCGTGTCCCCCATGCCGTGCCGCCCCCCCACCGATCAGAGTCGGATACTGCACCTGCTCCGCCCCCCCCCCCCCCCACTCAGAATTGGCATTTTTCCCCAACCCTCAACAACTACTGCTGGCATTACCCCACTTTCTCCCCGAAAATCAAATCCCTTCCACTCCAACCCACTACATGCACAGTCAATGCCAACACCCTTCCCTTTGCCTGAACATCGAACACCTTCTGCTGACCCCCCCTCCCACACGATCATCGCCGGCAGTCACCCCTCCCACAAATGGCCACTGCTGGCATCCCCAGTTCCCACGTCCGCTCCTAGTCACCACCACAATGAATATTCCCCACTCCTACCCTGTGAGGCTCCCACTGGGTCCGCCCTGACATTGCCCTTGGCACAGGTTGGTGCCAACCTGTGGTGGGGGCAGTGCCAGGGGGCATCACCAGGCCAGTGCCTCTCCCCCAGGGCTATTTGCATTCTCAGGGGGATCCCCATGACAGCTTCAAGTCTGGGTGAACCTGGTGTAAACCACGCCTACTTGATGTCACATCGGTGTGCTGTGAATATATAGTGGTGGATTTAAAGCAGGATCTTGGCAAGGGGTGGCGAAAATCGAAAGTCACTATCTCACTGCCGAGATATGCAACTTCGGTTTCGCTGAATATTGAGCCCCCGGCTCCAATCCTGCGGATGGTGACCGTGGGCTCAGAATCCCACCCTGTGGAACTGTCAAAAGGAGATATCGAAAAGAGATGTCAAAATCAGCCATCAAAAGAAGTTTCAACAAAGTAATCAAAGGGATTTTTATAAAGTATTTTTTTAGATTCAATAACATAGGGCTGGATTTTATGGCTGCAAATCAGATGTCCCTCCCCCCACTCGCATACATAAAGTATGGCAAAATGATGTCAGGTCAGCAATCTGCCACCCGTGTGCCTACTATGCAGAAATCAGAAAGCCGCCCACCATTTTCGCATAATCAACTAACTTAGCTTATTAAAGAGCTGATTTTATGCAACTATCATTACCAATTCCATTTTTCCTCAGACAGTAGAAGGTTTGGGAATGCTTTACCCCAGGTCTAGGAAGGTGACTATTACAGATGGGGAGAGGTGATGGGAAAACTTTTCCCCTTTTTTCCTCAATTCTCCACTGACTGTAACGCAATGGGCAAGGTTTTCCATTCCACCCCCACCCCCGTGCCGTGTATTGCAGAGGTGGAGCCAGCACACCATTGGCCAGCTACGGGATCTTCCAGTTCTGCCACTGTCAGCTGGATTTCTCTGTGTTCACACTCTATGTTGCCGGGGAAAACTACCCAACATATTTTTTCCAGGGGGACTGTTTGAAACTCTTTGAGAGTTGTGATTTTAAAGGATAAGCACAAATAGGCTTTCTGGTAAGTTTAACTCAAAAGAAGGAATAAATGTTGATTTGCACAATAACTGAAACACAATGAAAACACTCACCTTCTCAAATACAGTAAAAAGTCTCACAACGCCAGGTTAAAGTCCTACAGGTTTATTTGGAATCACGAGCTTTCGGAACACTGCTCCTTCATCAGGTGAGTGGAGAAGTAGGTTCACAAACAGGACATATATAGACAGAGATGCAATTGCAAGATAATGGTTTTTTTGTATTTTTATTCCAATTCAATCAAATCAAGTCCAATTCAGAGTCTCAACAAGTGAGACATTCCTGATCCAAGCTGACAAGACAGGGCTCTCACCTCCTGTCTTGGGCTTGATCTACATGATCCAAGCTGATTGGAGTAGGCATAGCTCCTCCTCCAAGGCTTGATCTCATTTGCATCTTAGCCAAAAGGCCGAGATGCTGCTTTTAAAAATTGCTTCAAATGAACATAAAATGTAACCTCATGACTTCAACCAAGCACAGCATGTCGATACTACACTTGATCTTAGCCAAAAGGCCGAGTTGGAATGCAAGTCTTTTCAGGTAATCAAATTTTTACAGGCACAGACAATGCGAGTGGAGAGAGGGTGTGGTGAACCATCGTTGGTTCCCACTGGATAGTACTGAGCCAGGGTCTGGCCAGTACTACATGTACATACATTACTGTTGGGTTGTGCTACTTGTTGCTGTTGGGGTTAGGGTGGGGTTGTTACACCTTTGTACTGTAGTGTTGTGGTACATCCCAGTCGGGCTCCGCCTCCTGGGAGAGGTATAAAGGTCCCTGCTCTGGCCGGGACCCCTTCAGTCTGGGATAGTGTATATAATTATTGGCTGCTTCATTACAGTAAATAAAAGCCTTTCATTTACCGAGCATCTGGCCTCGTGTTTGAGAAGCGCATCAGAGGGACAATCACAGGTTAAAGAGGTGTGAATTGTCTCAAGCCAGAACAGTTAGTAGGATTTTCAAGCCCAGGCCAAATGGTGGGGTTACAAGTAGTGTGACATGAACCCAAGATCCCAGTTGAGACCATCCTCATGCATGCAGAAGTTGGCTATCAATTTCTGCTCGGCAATTCTGCATTGTTGTGTGTTTTGGAGGTTGCCTTGGAGAACGCTTACCTGAAGATCGGAAGCTGAATGCCCGTGACTGCTGAAGTGCTCCCCGACTGGAAGGAAATCCCGCACGACGATTGCCAGGCAGGAGTGTAAGCCAGTGGCGCCCAGATCCCATCTACTTTTGAAAAATGTAGTAGTACGGCCTGGTGATGAAGGTGGGGGAATTTGTATGAATTTTGACTTCATTTATTATTTGCTGTTTTGAGCCTGTCATAGATAAGGAGAGATTGAGAGGGCAGTTTTGGGGGGTCGGGGGGGGGGCCTTCAAATTGGTGGATATGTCTGACTTTCCGTTAACAGATGACGTCTCTCACACATGACATCCGGCCTTGGCACCCAATTGGATATGAAGCCCCAATTGGCATGGCTAATTGTCCACCTTCCCACAAAGCGGCGAGTGCTTGATTTTCTGCAGAGAGACAGTGAGGACAGGAGCGTGCAGACCATTCGCTTTCCATTCCGCCTCTCTCAGCCCACCAAAAACCACAAAACTCAGCCAAAAGCTTTTGTAAAGAGCTCTGACCTGTTCAATAAGCCACTATAGCAGTTTGTAAACCACTATTGGATTATGTTTCAGCAGAAATACAAATAACATTTCTAAAAAAAAATTGTTTACTTATTGTTTGGAAAGAAAATGGTTCACGAAGGGTGGGGTTTTCCAGCCTTACTCGTCCCAAAACCGTAAAATCCCACCTGAGGTCAACGGACCTTCCCATTGTCCGCCCCTCACCCACTCCGAATCCCTTGGCAGGTGGGTAAAATTCCAACCATAGTGTGAGAGGACTTGTCCTTTAATATACTTGCCTTTTCTTTCGGTATTCTGGGTTGAGAACAATGCCCCTTAAAATGTTTGTTACATTCCGAAGGTCTCACATATAAAACACAATTATTTTGAAATGAACATTTTTGTTCAAATTTAGTTCTGAATCTGGGGAATATTGATTCAGATGAGGATACACTTTAATTGAAATACTTGAAGCAATATTTTCATCCTCCAGAAATAACCATGAAGGTTTGTCTATTTCTGTGTAATACCTGTCAATCGAACTGGCAGCTGAATCTGAAATTCCTCTGGTCAAATTCATGCCTCACAAATGTGATAATCTCACCCAATAGAAGCCAAGCAGTCAGTGCATGCCTCTACTGACACTGAATTTTACACCTCTTGGCCAGTTAATGAATTGCATTGTCACCATTTCTTCCTTTTTGATTGTGCAATAAGTAAATTTGGTCAGCAGATTGCTAAGCACCACTTGAATGATTCAGTTTTTGACTGAAACTTCATCATCATTCTTGAAGTTACATTTGAGAAACAAAGGGCTGAATAAAGCCCTTTGAACAAAGGTGTGTTGGTTAGGTTGATGGGCCATGCAAAATTGCCCCTTAGTGTCAGGGGGGGCTAGCAGGTTAATACGTGGGGTTTCAGGAATAGGGCCTGAGTGGGATCGTTGTCGGTGCAGGCTTGATAGGCCGAATGGCCTCCTTCTGCACTGTATGCATTCTATGATTTTTTGAAAACACTGATGCGCCGAGGGCAGATTCCACACCCAGAAAATGGGTGGCCTTCCAATTTTCAGATCTATCTTCGAAATGCAGCCAACAACACATTTATTGGGGCTCATTTAGTTGATGCTCATTTGATACCTTCACCCTGTTCAATCAGTAATGGCATGTGGGATGTCTGACCTCTGAGGTTGTTGGCCGTGACCTCGGTCTGGTTCATGGCCAGTAAATTAAAGAGCTCCCTGACATGGGACAGTGCCCGGGGACCCAGCAAATGCAAAGCTTTGTTTTCAGATTGAAGGATCATTTGGACTTTTGTTATTTCCAGGCTCTAAGGTGAGTGTATATTGTTTTGAGTCCTGCTGTCTCCAAATTTTGGCACTGAGCAGAAGTGACACAAGTTCCCACATCTTTGCAAGGAGGAGTTGTCTAGTTGTTGCATGTTTCCCTCCAGAGATGTCTGCGCCTTTGGAGCGAGGAAAGAGGAGGGGCAGAAACAGCAAACCAGCCCCTTGATTCAGGAAGGACTACCTCAGGACTCTTCTGCTCTCTGCGTCTGATCAATGTGAGCAGTTGATGCCTGTCGGTGAAAAGAGGAGGAAGCTGAGCTAAACACATGCTGCCTGACAAGTGGTGTCTGAGGAGGTCAGCAGTGCCCAACTCATCAAGAAAAGATGGTCCCAATGTCAGAAAAGGCTCACTGACATCTTGAGTGTTGCCAGGATAAGTAAGGTCTCAGCACGTACAATCTTGTGCCAGTGTGCTACAGGGCATGCTTGCCAATGTAGGAGGAAAGTTAGTCTGGCTGAAGCTCCAAGGCAGCATGACTGAACAAGTCAAAGCTGCCATTTATAATGTAATTGTGCTCTTAAACCTTTGGTCCTGTTGAACGGTAGGGATTGGCACACTGTGCAGATGAGGGATAAGCACATGCCAACGTGTGCCAAGAGACGGTGCCAGCAGGTATTGCCAGGCAACTGCCCCTCTCCCTCACCTGATGAAGGGGTAGCGCTCCGAAAGCTTATGCTACCAAATAAACCTGTTGGACTTAAACCTGGTGTTGTGAGACTTCTTACTGTGCCTCTCCCTCAGGGACTCTACTCATCTTCATGCCCCCGGGGTTTCCCATGATAGGTTCACGTCTAGGCGAACCTGTTGTAAACTGCGCTGACATGACGTCACATTGGCGTGGTGTCAATATCTGGTGGTGGAGGTTCATAATATTTAAATACATTGAAATCAATGCAAACCACCTCAGAACCTGCTGCGGGTGGATGGGGTGGGGGACAGCATAAAATTCTGGCCTTTATCTCTGTAAATTCCTTTTGCTCCAGAACTCTCCAAGAAACCTGCTTCAGGTCTCTTGAGCATCCCTGATTTTAATGTCTGCATCATTCGATCCTGAGTTCCAAAATTCCTTCCCTAAACCTCGCCACCTCTTTCTTCCTTTAAGAGGCTCCCTATGGGCGTGGACCTAATGATGGGGCTGGCGAGGGCAGGGAAAATCTGAAGTTGCGTTTTCACCAGTGAGAACTGCAACTTCCCATTCGCATGGACGGCAAACAAAGGCTCAAAATTGCCCCCATTGCCTGGCTCAGAAACTCAAAGGGCATCAATTTTAAGAAGTGATGGTGGCATAATGGAAATGTCACTGGACTTGAAACCCAGAGACCCAGGCTCAAGCTGTGGGGATATGAGTTCAAATCCCATTATGGCAGCTGGTGGAATTTGAATTTATTCAATAACAAGGGTTAACGATGGTGACTATGAAACTATCACTGATTGTCATAAAAATCCATCTGGTTCACTGAATTCCTTTAGGAAAAGAAATCTGCTGTCTATACCTGGTCTGGCCTACATATGACTCCAGACCCACAGCAATGTGGTTGGCTCTTTGAAATGGCCAAGTAAGCCACTCACTCAGTTCATAGGTAATTAGAAATGCGCAACAAATGCTGTCATTGTCAGTGATGCCCGGATCCCATAAAATAATTTTTAAAAGAATAAAACATTAACTCTATTTTCCCTCTTCGCAGATGCTGCCAGACGTGTTGAGTTTTCCAGTATTTTCTGTTTTTGCTTCAGATTCCAGCATCCGCAGTATTTTGCTTTTATAAAAAAAAGATGGAAGGACGAAGCAATGTGACCTGAGAGGAAAGCCACAAAGGTAAACATTAGATGGATCTGCAAATACTATAATCATTAGTTTGAATTGCATGCACAACTTTAAATCTGTAACCTTAGGATTGACAAATGTTGAAATTGGAAGCAATAATTAAGTCCTGTGAAGATATTGATACATTTTTAAAAATGTCACCATGAAGTTAAAGGGGAGGGTAGCATTAGACCTGTGTCATCTGTTTTGGGGATGTAAAATAAAAGGGCCAATTTTTAAGGAGCTACGCCTGCACAAAGGGACACTTGAAATATGTCTTAAGTCAAATCTGTCAGTATAATGCAAGACATAGCAGTCCACTTGATTGATGAAGGGTGCTAAGGCCGGCACAACCACGGTGGTTAATTGGAGTTAGAATGCAGGGCAACCATGGTGTAATTGAATGGAACAGGTTTGAACAGCTATGTCTCTATGACTATAGTATGTCTGATGTGTACTGCAGCAATTCACTAAGCTTGCATTGACAGCACATTCCTAACCTGTGAAGCTTCCAGAAAGGACAACAGAAACAATATCATGGAAATATCATCATTCCGTCCAAGCCATGCACCATCCTAACTTGGCCATGTATTACCATTTCTTCATGATTGATAGGTTAAAAGAATTCTCATGGGAGCACGCCTAATATAGGAACTGCAGAAATCATGGAGAAGGTCTGCAACAACTACTTTCTAAAGGTAACTAGGATTGGGGAATAAAAGCCACTCTGCAATAATGCCCGATCTAGTGAAAAAATAATAAAAAGCAATAGCAATGTTATTCTAATGAAATTTAAGATATTCTTTCTAGTTTGCAGATTCCATGTCCTTTTCTGCATTATGATCATCATTTGTTACTCCACGGACAAACATAAATAAATTCAGTAAACTCCACAGAAAATTGCAATAATTTATGCCATGAAAAAATGATGGCCTTTGACCTTTTGTTTAAAACATTTGAAACGAGTGTTATTTTTGCTGATGTCAAGAAGTTAAGAGTCAGGATGCTAATGCAAATTTGATTAATTATTGTATTTATACCTTAGCATTTCTCACAGAATCAAAAGTCTTGTGTTCGGCTTGCTCCAACATTTAACCTTTCCTTCATATTGGTCTCTGTTGTCAGAAAATATTAGATAAACCGTTCTCCAATCAACTGCAGACACTGATCATGTGATTCCGAGCGAGTGTAAATGTCATCAGTGGCCTTCTTCAATTAAACAAAAATAAATGTCATGAGGCTAGAAATTACTGCTTGTGATATTTGCACTTGTTTGATATAATAAACAGAAAACAGCATTGAATTGGTAATTTTATTTAGAGGGGAGCTAGTTGAATTTATTCAAGTTGGTGCAGTGATATACGATAGCATTAAGTTTGCTTTGAGTGCGTTTTCACGCTCAAAATGGATTTTGCACATAGCGATGCACCCAATCATGTGCTCCAAATGAGGACCTCAAATTCAGGCAGCTTGAGAATTAAAGTAAAGCAAGTGAAGTGCCAGAGTTGCCCGCCTGATGGGCATAACAGATGGTTGGGGTGGTGGGGGGGGAAGGTGGAGGATAAATTCTTGTGTTCCTGGTGAGATTTAAAGGCGGACTACACCTCTGATATCAAACATCCATGGACTATGGCAATCACAGGAGACCCTACAAGAACCACTCCCCGTCCAGTTTTCAGACATCAGTCAACAGGAGGACTCCTAGGGACCAGGTGTGCAAGGAATATCACGCTCAGTAAGTCTGCAATGCATTAAGTTCGATGACCGCATGAGGATAGTAAATGTTGCAACACATATCTATCATTACAGTATGATTTAGCCTTTTACCACCTATTACCCCAGCACTCACTACCCATACTACATTACACTGAAGGAAACCTCGAGGCAGTAGTCACCAATGGTTTCCCCAATTAAAAATCCTTTTTGATGCATGGCTCTAATTAAATGTGTAATCAGTGTTTGTGCTTAGGTTCCAACAGGAGTTATCAGCTGAACCTTATCCCCTAGAAGCCAATCTGCCAACCAATGGCCTGTGCAAGACGGAGAGAGGTATTAAGAATTGGCACAGCATAAAAATCTGATGACTACAGTCAGGAAATGGGGTACTGATCTGCGTGACTGTTACAAAGAAGACCTGTAAGAGCTGCTTGCTGTTCGATACCACATGCATGGAGCCTATGGTGTCCTCTACAGGATTCTAGTAATGTGGGCAAATTGCAATGTTCTTTCTTCCTGCTAATGGGCTGTTGTCTCCTCACAAACTGTGCTGATGTTGCTGATGCCCTCGGAAGCAGTTTGGAAGTAGCTATAGACATTTAGAGTCACAAAGACCTTAGGCTTTAGCTCTCACTCCAGCAGATGCCATAGGTAAGTGACAGTCTCCCTGGTGAAATGAAGTTGTCTTTCGCAATATTCCTCTGCTGGCTCAGATATGATGTTCTATTCCTGATTAGCCACATCCTCTTCTTACAACTAATTCGGCCATTTGCTGTCTTCTTTGTTGCTGTTCTTCCTCCTCCTCCTCATTTGGGAGCATCATGCAACAAGAAAGTTCAGGGAAACTATTGGAATTCTCCAAAAATGGACTCTGTAAAACTATTTAGCAGCCAAGCAATAGTCAAAATAGACAAAGTTTAATCCAAAAACACCCTAGCTGCTTAATGTGACTAACAAGAGATTTAGCTTGATAGAGGTGAGGATCCCTTTAAATACCACTTCTGATAACTGCTTTTTAACTATGTCCTGAGCAGATGAAGAAAGTAAAGCTTGTGGCATTAAAGGTAATGTACACCTCTTAAAGGCTGCAGCCAACTATCTGCGCACAAAAGAGAAGAGTCAAGGACCTGCGCCCGCGACACGCTGGTTTTCAGATACTGTTTAGAAGTCTTAGTGGGGGAGGTCTACAGTAGGAAGGACATCTTCTATCCAGCATGAGGCTGGGTGAACCAAATTCCAAAAAAGGGCCCTGATCCAGGTGCAGGAACCTGGTTATAATATTTGTTGCCATGGCCACTGTCTTTGGAGGCAGCTCTTCCAGTTTTGCGGCACGTAATGTTGCACTCTTTAATTTGACCTTGAGGTGCCCATTTTGGATTCTAAAATGGCTGCGATGCATCACAATTTCTCCCCATACAAGTGCTGCATATTGTTGCACTGTTGAAGAAAGAAATACAGTGGGCCTGATTTTAACTCTTGTAACTAAATGGGTTCTAAGTTAAGTTTTCCCAGTATTATTGTTGAAATAACCATTGTCATTCAAATAGGAAACAATAATTACCTAAACAGGAAATGCATTCATTTTCAAATAGTTGAAGCAAATTTTCATGGAAGGGCAAGTAATAAAAGCAAAATGTATACTTGTATTTACATATTTTAGGATGACATGATCTGTATTATATTGGGTAACATGAATCATATTAGACTAATATGGATTTAGTTTACAGATTCATAATGTAATATATAATCCAAACTATTATCTTAATTTACTTTTTGTTTTACTTATCATGCCCTTGTGTGAAGCAGTGATGTCCCCATTACAACCATTCACACTCTTCAGTCAATATAATTTTAGCTCTGCTTATAGCTGTAATCATTAACATTATTTATTGGCACTGCACTATAATATAACAATAATGGCAGAGGATGAGTAATAGGCTGCAGTTTAATCTTAAGATTTAGCTGCCATTAACAAACTTCCCAGGTTTCTACCTCATGGTGTACATGGACTTTCAGAAAGCACCCAATACAGTGCCACACAACAGACTTGTGAAAAAAGTGATAGCTTATGGATTAATAGGGACAGTATCAAAGTGGATACAAAATTGGCTGAATAATAGGAAGCAGAGAGTAATGGTCAGTGGACATTTTTTGGGCTGGTGGAAGGTTTGTAGTGGTGTTCCCCACGGGTAGTTAATGTGACCCTTGCTTTTGCTGATGTATGTTAAGGATCTACATATTGGTGTTCCAGGGGCAATTTCAAAGTTTGCCGACTACACAAAACTTGGGAGTATTGTAAACCATGAGGAGGACAGTGTAGAGCTTCAAAGGAAGTAGACAAGTTGGTGAATTGGGCAGATTGGTGGCAGATGAAGTTCAGTGCAGAGAAATGTGTGGCGAAGCATTTTGGTAGGAAGAACATGGAGAGACAATATAAAATAAGGGGTAAAATTCTTAAGGGGGTACAGGAGCAGAGGGACCTGAGTGTAAATGTGCATAGATTATTGAAGGTAGCAGGATGGATGGAGAGAGCAGTTAATAAAACAAATAGTTTTCTGGGCTTTATTAATAGAGTACAAGAGAAATGTGGTTATGATGAGCTTATACAAGACACCAGTTAGACCTTACCTGGAATATTGTGTATAATTCTGGGTGCCAAACTATAAGAAGGGTGTGAACGTATTGGAGAGTCCAGAAGAGGTTTACAAGAATGGTTCCAGGAATGAGAAACTTCAACCATGAGGATAGATTGGAAGGGTTGGGACTGTTCGCCTTGGAGAGAAGAAGGCTAAGAGTGGATCTGATAGAGATGTTCAAAATCATGAGGGGCTGGGCATAGTAGATAGGGGAAAAAAACTGTTCCTGTTTGTAAAACGATCAAGAACAAGAGGTCCAGGTTTAAAGTGATTTGCAAAAGAAGAAGATGCGAAAAAAACCCTTTCACACAATGAGTGATTCAGGTCTGGAATGCACTGCCTGGAAGTGCAGTGGAGGCAGGTTCAATTGAAACACTCAAGAGAGCATTGGACGATTACTTGAATGGGGGCGATTCTCCCAAAAGTGCTGAATTGATTGGAATACTGTTCCAGATCACGACAGTTTTCTCAGTTCAACTTCTCACCCGAATCTCCGCACTCTGTGCACTGCAGAGGTCACGATCGTGAATATCATTAAAAACCTGGGGGGGTGGGGCCTATTCGCACCAAACAGCCTGAAATCGGCGCGGTGAGCAGGAACCCGCGCATGCGCACCTCGCTGGAAGATCACTGAAAAGACATCCCAGCATCCAGATCACTGCCATCCAACCCCCACACACATCCCTGGCCCCCACAACCCCCCCCACACACATCACTGGCCTCATCACTGGCCCCCACAACCCTCCCCACACATCACTGGTCTCATCGCTGGCCTCCACAACCCCCCCATGCATAGACATGGCTGCCCGCTCATCTCATGCCCCCATGGATCTGGATAATGCGGGTACATAATCCCTCCATCCCTTGAACATAGTGTCCTCACTGCTGCTCTGCAGAGAACTTGCGTTGTGCTGACATGCACAACCCCAGCTTGTGATCATTCCCTCTCTTGAATGGGAGCCCTGAGTATGGCACCCTCCTGGACACAGCAGCTTATTGAATGGCAGCCAATCAGCACCCTGAGGGATGAATGACACTCAACTAAAAGCAGCCTTCAAAATTTCTCACAAGTTTTGTTGCCAACGGGCCCTTGACTGGCCGCACTCACTGCACCTGCACCCCCCTAATAATCCAGAGCTGTATATAAGCTGCAGGAATGGACACACAGCCAGTCACGCCACAAAGATGTCTGCGTGGAAACCTGCTCCCAGATTCACAAAGGCCGACCAGGAGCACCTGCTGGATGCTGTTGAGGAGAGGAGTCATCGTCTGTTCCTCGGCCAGGGCCCTAACGCAAGGGGTGCATCCGCCACGGCATTGTGGGAGGAGGTGGCAGAAGTGGTGAATGCCAGGAGCCTTCTACAAGAAGCAAGGGTGAGTGAGCATCCCACTTGGAACCGCGCACATACTTAGCACAGATCTCCAACCCTGCTTAGACACCTGAAGAGCATGCAGCAAGTTACCCTTCCCCCAAGAACAGAATCTAACCCCTCCCCTCAATGAGCACCCTTCAGTGGTGACCGCTTTCCCCGAAACCATCAGTACAATGCCCGAGACACAGGCACGCATTGCGCACCATGCACTGCAATATGTTAATGCTTGCTATCCACCTTATGTTCTCGCAGGAAAAGAACATTCACAATGCACAGGGAAACAACACAGACTGGTGGTGGTGTGCCTGACCTGCGGCAGCTGGCCAGCATCGAAGAGCGTGCCATGGTGATGGGCCATCCCGAATTGTCACCGACAGCCAGGTCAGTGTCCAGCTCGCAAGTGAACAGAAGCATACCCTCAACCTAGGTCCTCCTCGAAGCAAGTGTGATGCTGCATGGAATGTTTTGCCTCCCTCCCCTGAATGTGTGTTATTTTTTCCAGCTCTGGACCCAGTGGAACCCGGCCCTTTGGGTGTTGCCGCTGCCCCCGCTGCTCTGGAGCAAACTGCCCACGACCCCCTGGATGACACCTGGGAAGGAGGCACTGAGGAATCCTCCAAGGGCAGCACCACTGAAGCGGCACCATCATGTACCACACAACCCACCAACACCGAGACTATCACCACGGTGGGTACCTTTAGTGTTGAGGCTTCTGAGTCACGATCTGGTGAGCACATCACAGCCACTGATGCACATCAGGTGGAGGTGGGCACATCCAAGGGCTCGGGCACACAGAGGTCTGCTGGAGGCCAGGATTCAGCTGTCCCCAAGCCAGCTGCTGAGCCTCTGGGTTTGTTCCTCCCAAGGCTGGTGGAGATGCATCAGGAAACCTGGGGAGTTGTGGAAGGGCTGTCAGCAACCATGCTGCGACTGCAAGGCTGTTTAGGGGAGTCAAACAGAGTGCTGTTGCAGGAGGTGGTGCCGACACAGCGTGAGACCCAGGCCAACACTGCAAGGGTGGCGGCCACAGTGGAAAGTCTGGCTCAGGGGTCTGTCCTCATGGGTGACAGAGTCTAGGCCATCCTGGAGACACTACGGGCCATGGGCGAGTGTGTTTTCGGCATCCAGGAGGCACAGCGTTCGATGGCCATGGGTGTCGGGGGCATGTGGGAGACACTGCTGGCCATGGCTGGGACTCTCGCTGACATTCTGGAGACACAGCAGGCCGTGGCTGTGAGCCTTGACAACTTAGCCCAGGCTCAGAGGGCTACTGCTGAGGGGCTCCAGAGTCTGGCTCGCTCACAGAATGCTGTAGCGGAGGGGCTCCAGAGCTTAGCTCCAGAGGGCCAGGGCTGAGGGATCACACATCATGGGGCAGATGCATCTCGGCCTCCAGGACTGGCAGAGTCAGGTGACGCCGGAGCTTCTGGAGCTCGGTCCAGCTACCCTGGCGTCCCATGGAGTGCCCCCGGGGCCTCTGGGCACCCCAAGAGAGGAGGAAGGACTTGAGCCCATGCCAGGGTCCTCCCCCCAAGAGATCCCAGACACCCCAAGACCTTCCGATTTCCCCCCTTCCTCACACCGGGGCATCTCAGGGCCAGCGAGATGAACAGGGTGGCATCAAAACAGTGCCATCCGCAAATCAGCCAGGGCCCTCCAGGTCCCGGCCACCCAGGAGACATCTGCCAAGGGCATCACAGGCAACGGGGCATGCATCACAGCTGGACACCTCCACCTCCGATGTGCATCCTGGGGTAGCATCTAGAAGAAGCAGTCGACAGCACAAAGTTCATTAGAGGGCACGGGTGATGGTCAGCATTAGTCAAGGTTTGGTAATCATTTCTGTTAAAAACACAATAAACTGTTAATTGCACATCACGCTGTGACTAATGTGTCTCTGATTCACTTCCCCCCACCCCACAGCTCAGTGTTCCCGACTCCCAAACATAGAGGCACTGTCTGAGCCTTGCAGACTCAGCCCATGTTTCAGAGTGCCTGCCCTACCTTCCCCAACATCCACCTGACCCTTGGTGCAAGTGCACCCCCCCAACCCCGGCCAAAAAACATGTGTCCCCAACTCTTACAACTACGTGAGCCAGGGTGGCAGCATTCATTCGGAGTCTTCTACAGGTAGGGGTCAGACTTGAGTGGCACCAGTGGCAGGATCCCAGTGAGCACAACAGCGAGTCATCATCCTCCAGCCTTCAACCATTGCCAGCCCAGGCACATTCATGGGGTCGGATGTTTCTGGGGAATATTGTGGTGGGATGACAGAGGCTGGGAAAGGGTGATGTGGTGGTTTGAGGGCCCAGGTCAGTTTGGAGGGGGAATAGCGGCTGCACTTGCTCCTGGGGTGTGGTGGATGTGTGATGGTTGTAACCCCCTCACTGCACAGCACCAGCTGGGTGAAGCGGGCTGCAATCAAGGTGTCCCTCGCTGCCCTTCCCTGCCGGACACCTGCCATCACCACCCGCCCTCTTTCCTCTGGCTCTTCATATGGCGGGACATCCACCTCGCCCCCTCGCACTCCTCCTCCTGCTCCAGCTGGTCTCCCCGCTGATGGCGATGTTGTGCAGAGCGCAGCAAACGATAATGATGCATGAAGCACGCATCCTGGAGGGCCCCCTCCAGAGAGGTCCAAGCAGCAGAACCGCATCTTCAGCAGGCCGATGCACCACTCAACGATGGACCGGGTGGCTGCATGGGCCTTGTTGTAGCGGGTCTCTGCCTCGGTCTCGGGCCTCCACACAGGCGTCATCAACCATGACCTTAGCAGGTAACCCTTGTCACCCAGTAGCCGTCCCGGGAGCCATGGGCTGGTCTTCAAAGAGCCCAGGGATGTCTGACTGCCGGATCACAAAGCTGTCATGGACACTCCCTGGGTGGCGTGCATCGACCTGTATGATCTTCATCTGATCATCACAGACAATTTGCACGTTCAGGGAGCGGAACACCTTCCTGTTCACAAGTTGCTGCAGCCCAGCATGGGAGGGCCCACAAGGCGATGTGCATGCCATCCACTGCACCCTGCCCATTCGGGATCCCAGCGATAGATGCGAAGCCGAGAGCCCTGCTGTGCATGGCCCACATCAAAATTAATGTACTGCCCTGCCCAGGTACACAGGGCATCTGTGACCTGCTGCACACACCTGTGCACAGAGACCTGGGAGATCTCAGCGAGGTCGCCACTCTGAGCCTGGAATGATCTGGAGGGTTAGAAATTCAGGGCAATTGTCACCTTCACGTCCACTGGGAGCGGGTGGCCGCCCCTCCCTTGAGGTGCCATGTGTTAGAGCATCTCACAAATGTGTCGTACCGTGGTCTTGGACAGGCACAGCCGGCGACGGCACATCTCCGAGAGGGCCTCGAATGAATTGTGGGGCCTGTACCTCCTTGGCCTCGGCACCCTCCTTCTGTGCATCCTATCGGGAGGCTGCCCACCTACCTCCTGGCCCTCAGCGGAAGCCCCCTGCCCTCCTTCCTGACAGTCTGGTGGTGGCTGCCCTTGTGGTGGTCTCTCCATGCCCGCCATCTCCTGAGCTGCTGCCTCCTCCTCCTCCTCCCTTGCCCCTGCTGCCACCATAATGGCCAGCTCCAAATCAATCAGTCCGAGATCCATCTGCACAGTGGGGTTTGGAAAGAGCAAAGAATGACGGATTATTCTCATTGGCTGCATAGACCCAGCACCTCCCCAATCTCTCACTTGGGCCAGAACTCCCACTTGTGGGAGCTGGTAACCCCACACAATCCATGATGCCAAGCGTGGCCCAATTAGGGCTATTTGAGATTCCCATCATGACATATGCCAGCACAGATTATGCAGATCGATGTGCAGCCGAGGGCAATGCGCACCCTTGAGCCATTGCTATGTGTGCAACTGCAGCATCTGTTACAGACATGTGTTGCTGATCCGTGTGACAGGGCAGGGACAGACTGCAAAGCAGCACCAGATGTGTGCCCAGTGACAGCAGATTCCATGCAGTCTATGTTTGAACCTCTGCACCCTGGCCTGGAGCAGCAGCTACTTCACCTGGTTAGGCCTCAGTCAGCACATGGTACATGCCTCCCCCACTCCAGAACACCAGCACTCAGTCGAGTCCCTGACCACACCCCGTGGAAAGACAATGCCACTGCAAAGTGCCGTGGGGGGAAGGGTGAGCGAGAGCCCTTGAGGCTGCCTCCCACACTGCGCTACAGCACTGCCTGGGGGTGGGGGAGTGGGGGGGGGGGGGGTGGGAGGTGGTGAGCAGGACTCCCTGACGGAACCTCACCCAGAGAGAACAAAGAACAAAGAAAATTACAGCACAGGAACACGCCCTTCGGCCCTCTACGCCTGCACCGACCATACTGCCCGACTTAACTAAAACCCCCTATCTTTCCGGGGACCATATCCCTCTATTCCCATCCTATTCATGTACTTGTCAAGATGCCCCTTAAAAGTCACTATCATATCCACTTCCACTACCTCCCCCGGCAATGACTTCCAGGCACCCACCACTCTCTGTGTAAAAAATCTGCCTCGTACACCTCCTTTAAACTTTGCCCCTCGCACCTTAAACCTATGCCCCATAGTAAGCGACTCTTCCACCCTGGGAAAAAGCTTCTGACTATCCACTCTGTCCATCTTATAATCTTGTAGACTTCTATCAGGTCTCCCCTTAACCGCCGTCGCTCCAGCAAGAACAAACCAAGTTTCTCC
This sequence comes from Mustelus asterias, assembly GCF_964213995.1. Lineage (NCBI taxonomy): Eukaryota > Metazoa > Chordata > Chondrichthyes > Carcharhiniformes > Triakidae > Mustelus > Mustelus asterias. The sequence continues at coordinate 69,931,966 of NC_135807.1, read as the reverse complement.
AACCTCTCCTCATAGCTAATGCCCTCCATACCAGGCAACATCCTGGTAAATCTTTCCTGTACCCTCTCCAAAGCCTCCACACCCTTCTGGTAGTGTGGCGACCAGAATTGAACACTATATTCCAAGTGCGGCCTAACTAAGGTTCTATAAAGCTGCAACATGACTTGCCAATTTTTAAACTCGATACCCCGGCCGATGAATGCAAGCATGCCGTATGCCTTTTTGACTACCTTCTCCACCTGCATTGCCACTTTCAGTGACCTGTGTACCTGTACACCCAGATCCCTTTGCCTATCAATACTCTTAAGGGTTCTGCCATTTACTGTATATTTCCTATCTGTATTAGATCTTCCAAAATGCATTACTTCACATTTGTCTGGATTAAACTCCATCTGCCATCTCTCGGCCCAAGTCTCCAACTGATCTATATCCTGCTGCATCCTCTGATGGTCCTCATCGCTATCCACAAATCCACCAACATTTGTGTCGTCCGCAAACTTACTAATCAATCCAGTTACATTTTCCCCTAAATCATTTATATATATATTACAAACAGCAAAGGTCCCAACACTGATCCCTGAGGAACACCACTTGCCACAGCCCTCCTCAGAGCTATGAGGAAATAGAAGCTCCCCCACCCCCACCCACCCCCCACCCCAGATATCACTAGTCCATGGGCTAACACCTGAAAGCAGCAGGAGGAAGGCTACCAGGCATCTCCAGGGCCAGGCCAGCCTGGAACATCCCAGCGCTCCGCTAGCAGCACTTACCTCCTCACACCACTTCAAGGCTGCCAGGTTGAGACTTTTAAATACCTACTTTGATTCACACCAAAGTTACATCATGCCAAAGAGGTGGGAAACGCAGACGTGGGCAGAGATTGCCGTGTGGATTCCGATAATGGCATGCTAAGTTATGTATAGTCATGCAAGTCAACTGTCCGCTGGTTTTCTGCGGGTTCCCGGCAGTGCCATTTTATTCCGGTTGGGAGATGCGAGCGGGTCGCAAAAGCTCGTGGGGAACCTGCAAAATGGTCAACACGCACATCTTCCAGCCCGACCCGCCAGGAAAGTTGCGGGTCGCGATGGGAGAATTGCCCCCAATGTGTGGAGGCATGGGGAAAAGGCAGGGGAATGGCACTGAGCCACGATGCTCGTTTGGAGAGCCTGCGCATACACAATGGACTAAATGGCCTCCTTCTGCACCATAACAATGCTCGTGATTCTGTGATTTGTTGTGCTGTATGTAATTTTCCCAAATTGCTGTGCCTAACTATGTATAATTCTCTATGTATCTCATCAATCTTCCATCATTGGTACAATCTGTTAATTATTGCATTGTCTAAAGCAAAGCCACTTTTACTCTTATATCTCATAGATCATACCGTATGTCTATATTGTATAATTTATGCATTGGAAACATACCACATTGATTGCATCTAAGGACTAACATGTTCAGCACATTGTGCGAAAACTCATTACACAAATCTCTCCTTCTATTTTATTAAGCCCTCTAAGAATTATAGATTCTAACAATGTAAGATCAATTTAAATATGTTTGTTCCTCTGACTGCACTAATTATATTGAAAAGTCACATTAACTACGTGCTGATCTTCAGTAAAGTTAATGAAAAACCTTCCAAGTATCCTTCTGAAAGTCAAGTATGAAAGTTACAGTTATAAGTATTTATATATATGTATAGAAAATAATGGTATATGGAGCACAGCTTTCACTTGTTCTGATAGAATTTAATTAGTATACAATATGACAAGCTGAATTAGCACTTACCATAAATGTCTATTGTAAATATAATACTCTTCAGCCAGGGAGCCATCCTATATGAACAACTCACTTAAAAAAAAACTCTTAGAGATGATGGTCAATCTGAATTTAAAGCAGAACTGCAAACATTTACTATTATTCCTGAGTATGCGTGGAAGAATGCAAAATCTTTAGACAAATGGGTGGCACAGTGGCTAGTGGGCTAAAATAAGATGCTCTTTCTGAAAGTTGATGCAGACTCGATGGGTCAAATGGCCTCCTTCTGTACTGTAGGGATTCCATGAGCGTCTATAAATCTCAATGCACAATTAACAAATATGTAATTTAATTAAAATTCTCACCATTATAGGATTCTCCAATCTCACTGCAGCTGGGATTCTCCGGTCCCACTGCAGTGAACAAAGATTTGAGTGCCAGATTCTCCATTCTCGCTGGCGGGATGCGAACCGCCAGAGAATTACGGCCCTGGATTCATTACAGCACGCAAGGAGACTATTTGGTACATTGAGTTGCTTCTACAAATACATAAAGGGCAAAAGAGTAACAGGGGAGAGAGTAGGTCCTCTTAAGGATCAACAAGGTCATCTATGTGCGGATCCACAAGAGATGGGTGAGATCCTAAATGAATATTTCTCATCAGTATTTACTGTTGGGAAAAGCATGGATGTTAGGGAACTTGGGAAAATAAGTAGTGATGTCTTGAGGAGTGTACATATTACAGAGTGCATGCTGTTTTTTTGTAGAACAATCCAGTCAGTTCTACTCTCACACTCTATACCAAAGCCCTGGAAATTTATTTTTAGCAAGAGCCAATCCAATTTTCTTTTGAAATTATTCATCATCTTTGTTTCCACCAAGCTCATAGGCAATGAGTTCCATTTCATTACAACTCACTGTTTAAAAAAAGTTATTTCTGACACCCCCAACCCCCTCCTCCGCCATCCCCATATATCTCTTGCCCATAACCTTAAACCTGTGTTCCTCTAGCCCTTGGACCATCAGCTAATGGGAACACTTTCTCTGTGACTGTTTTATTTAAATCTGTCATTATCTTGTACACCTCTATCAAATCTTCTTTCATCCAAAGGATCCCAGCTTCTCCAACCTTAACTTGCAATTAAAATGCCTCATTTGGAACAGTTCTATTAAATCACCTCTGAACTGTCTCAAGAACCCTCATATAATTCCTGAAGTGTGATGACAAAAACTGGATATAATTTTCTGGTTGCAGTCCAATTAGAGCTTTATAAAGTTTCAGCACAATTTCCCTGCATTTGTACAAAATACCTTTATCTATTAAGCTCTGGATCCTGTGTGCATTGCTAATTACTTTTCAGTCTGAAAAATAAATATTTACAATGACTTGTTGTTAAAGGGTGTCACTGGGCACAATAGAAGTAACTAATGTATAGACAACAGAATCTGAATTGTACAGTGTCACAGATTGCCCTTTAACCTCCTGCTAATATTTAATTTTTCAAGATTACCATTTAACTGAAAATGGCTGCATGCATTTGTCAATAAACCTCTCCCCTGCCACAGCTCCTTTTTGAGTCACGCACAGACTTCTCCCCAAGTGCAGCCTGCCGTAGATCCTCCTGAGTACTGCCCAGTCTTTGACCTAAATCCCATCACTGCTCCAATCCGAGCCCATTGGTGCTGCTTTAAAAGCTGAAGTGATTGAATAACCAAACAGCAGTGTAAAACCTTTCCTCCATGGATATATCATAAAATATTGGATGCACAGCTTTACCTGAACAGGTATTTTGTGTCGATCTTCACAGTGGAAGACACAAATAACATGCCAAAAATTGATGACAGGAAGGCTATGGCAGGTGAAGACCTAGAAACTATCATTATCCCAAAAGAGGTAGTGTTGGGCAAGTTAATGGGGCTAAAGGTAGACAAGTTTCCTGGTCCTGATGGAATGCATCCCAGGGTACTAAAAGAGATGGCGGGAGAAATAGCAAATGCACTAGTGGCAATTTACCAAAATTCGCTGGACTCTGGGATGGTTCCCGCAGATTGGAAAACAGCAAATGTGACACCACTGTTTAAAAAAGGAGGTAGACAAAAGGCGGGTTAGCTTAACTTCTGTAGCAGGGAAAATGCTTGAATCTATCATCAAGGAAGAAATAGCGAGACATCTGGATATAAATTGTCCCATTGGTAAGACACAGCTTGGGTTCATGAAGGGAAGGTCATGTTTGACTAATTTGGTGGAATTCTTTGAGAACATTACATGTGTAGTGGACAATGGGGAACCTGTGGATGTGGTGTATCTGGATTTCCAGAAGGCATTTGACAAGGTGCCGCACCAAAGACTGCTACATAAGATAAAGGTGCACGGTGTTACGGGTAATGTATTAGCATGGATAGAGAATTGGTTAACTAACAGAAAGCAAAGAGTGGGGGTAAATGGCGATCAGTGACTAGTGGTGTGCCTCAGGGATCAGTGTTGGGACCACAATTGTTTACAATTTACATAGATGATTTGGAGTTGGGGACCAAGTGTATTGTGTCAAAATTCGCAGATGACACCAAGATGAATGGCAGAGCGAAGTGTGCAGAGGATGCTGAAAGTCTGCAAAGGGATATAGATAGTCTTAGTGAGTGGGCGAGGGTCTGGCAGATGGAGTACAATGTTGGTAAATGTGAGGTCATCCATTTTGGTAGGAATAACAGCAAAATGGACTATTATTTAAATGGTAAAAAACAGCAGCATGCTGCTGCGCAGAGGGACCTGGGTGTCCTTGTGCAAGAATCACAAGGAGTTGGTTTGCAGGTGTAGCAGGTAATTAAGAAGGCAAATGGAATTTTGTTCTTCATTGCTGGAGGGATGGAGTTTAAAAACAACGAAGTTATGTTGCAGCTGTATAAGGTGCTGGTGCGGCCACACCTGGAGTACTGTGTACAGTTTTGGTCTCTTTACTTGAGAAAGGATATACTGGCACTGGAGGGGGTGCAGAGGAGATTCACTGGGTTGATTCTGGAGTTGAGAGGGTTGGCTTATGAGGAGAGACTGAGTAGACTGGGGCTATACTCATTTGGAATTTGGAAGAATGAGGGGAGATCTTATAGAAACATGTAAGATTATGAAGGGAATAGATAAGATAGAAGCAGGGAAGTTGTTTCCACTGGCGGGTGAAACTAGAACTAGGGGGCATGGCCTCAAAATAAGGGGAAGCAGATTTAGGACTGAGTTGAAGAGGAACTTCTTCACACAAAGGGTTGTGAATCTGTGGAATTCCCTGCCCAGTGAAGCTGTTGAGGCTACCTCATTGAATGTTTTTAAGGCAAGGATAGATAAATGTTTGAGCAGTAAAGGAATTAAGGATTATGGTGAGCGGACGGGTAAGTGGAGCTGAGTCCACAAAAAGATCAGCCATGATCTTATTGAACGGCAGAGCAGGCTCGAGGCCAGATGGCCTACTCTTGCTCCTAGTTCTTATGGTCTTATATCTTCTAGAAAATATAAGTTATTGCAGAGAGAGTTTCAATTTCAGTGTTAAATATTCTGTCATTTTAAAAAAATCGAATAGACAATTACATTGGTAGAAAACAAAATAGAATCTTAAATCAAATCTGCGATCATAAGGGAACACCACGTGCCAACTAACAGGCAACAGATGAAAAAAATGTGGATATAAATATATTCCACAAATTCAAACTATGGTGATTGTTAGATCTGCAAAATGCGAGTTACAAGTTAGGGATATATGTCTTTTGTGTGGAATGAAATACTTTATTTAGTGCAAAGAGTTCAACATAACTGAAAAGCATTTTGTCTCACATCGCTCAAAATAATAGTAGTTTTGATCTACCTTAATATCATTTGCTTGATAGATGTATGCAAATTAATTCTTGTCCTTTTATTGGAAGGCAATGCAAAGTACCTGTCTGCATTAACTTCCCTCGTGACAGGCGGTGTCAGATTCTTTGCCACGATGATGAATTGTTGCTAGCCTTTGATTTGCATATTTTTCCACTACAATTTCAAATATGTCAGTCACACGTGGACCTTATAAATCCATGCTTAATAATACTTAAACACGTTTTATAATGAAGGTATAGCCTCTTTCATTTTCAGATTTTAAAAATGTAATCTCATAGTTTTGAAACATTAATTAACCTTGGCGACTATGAATAGAATATTTTAAGTGGTCTTCTTTGCTTCAGAAGTGATAAAATGAATCTCACTTAACAGAATTCTTTTGGCCTGGGATAACTTTTAATGCACCCAGTACTTGCCTATGATTTACTTTCCCTAAGCAATAATGGAATGAAATATATGCTTTCTGTAAGTAATACACACCATCATCTCAAATACCGTAAATGTAACCTTGCACATTTTAGCTAAAAAGATCTTAATTGTTATACAGTACATCATAGTGGCAGAGTTAATTCTGGATTAATTCTGAGCTAGTGCAAACCATGATAGACTCTTGAACATTGAGTTTAAGTACTTTGTGATCGAAATTTTTTTAATAACATACCAATAGTGTAATAACAGGCCAGTCAGTTTAGCCTCATGGCTGGGGAAGTTCAAGAAACAATAATTCAGGACAAAATTAATAGTCGCTTGGGCAATTGTGGGTTAATTAAGGAAAGCAAGCACGGATTTTTAAAGGGCAAATTGTACTTAACTAACTTGCTGGAGTTTTTCCATGAGTTTTTTGATGAGGTAACACAGCAGGTTGGTGAGAGCAATGCTGTTGATGGAGTGTACATGGGCTTCCAAGAGGCACTTGATACAGTGCCACACAACAGACTTGTGAGCATGAACTTTGGAATCTAAGGGACAGTAGCAACATGGATGCAAAATTGTATGAGTGACAAGAAATAGAGGATATTGCTTGCTTTTTGGACTGTAGGAAGGTCATAGTGGGGTTCCCCAGAAGTCGGTATTCGAGCTGTTCCAAATGTATATTAATGACCGAGAACTTGCTGTACAGGGCATAATTACAATATCTGTGAATACAAAACTTACAAGTATTGAGAACTATGAGGAGGACAGTGAAGAATTTCTAAAGGACATAGACAGGTTTGTGGAATGGGTGGACCAGTGACAGGTGAAATCACTGCACAGAAGCATGAAGTAATTCATTTAGTAGATGCAAAGAAACAATATAAAATAAAATGGATGCAGGGTCCTGGGTTTAAATGTTCATAAATCATTGACGGTGACAGGACAGATTGAGTAATCAGTTAATGAAACATACGATATCCTGGGTTTCATTGGGCCCGATTTTACCATCAAGTTGCACCCATTTTCTGGCACGAAAACTTAGTAAAGTCGGGCGTGAGGTGAGTAGCGTGATCCGCACCCCCCTCCGTGCCGGTTCCTCCCTTACCAAGACCAAGAATGGCCGCCATCAGGACCGCACACAAAACAGGCATGACGGCCATTTAAATGTATTTGCATACATTTAAATTGACTTAACGGGCTGCATGCTCAATGTTACCTGCACTTCCCCCTTTACCACTGCATTCGCCCATCCAAAAATGGCGTGAAACAGACATGCTTTACAAAGGTCCAATTTGGGCGCTGCAGTTAGTGAGGAGGCAAGTGCCGAGAGTCCAACTGCTCTCTGCTTGAGATCAGTGGAAGGGGGGGAAGGTGGGTCCGACAGTTTGAGATCGGTGGGGGTGGGGGGGGGTGCGGAAGTGGGTCCGTTGCCACTCTGCCCGCGATCGGCCTGGGTGGCGGGGGGGGGGGGAGGGATAAGGGGGTCAGTAATGTTGTACGGGTGGGGCAAAGTCTGTGGGGATGGGGGGAGGGATTATCCGGCCCAGGAGGGATGTGGCAGGGGAGCCACATTCTATCTTTTTTTTTCTACGCATGCGCAGTTGGAGGTGCCGATCGGAGCTGCAGGAATTCAGACGGATTAAACCCCGCCCACAGGCTTGTACAGCACGATTCAGAATTGCTGATATTTTTGCAGGCAGAGTGTGTACAGGGGTGCCTGAGAACGGGTCTAAAAGTCGGACCTGCAACATTCCCAGTTTCAAGTCAGCACTTAGAATCAAAATAGCAAAATAGGGCCCATTGAGTACAAAAGCAAGGAAATTATCTTGAACCTATAGAAACCCTGGCTTGGCCCTCAACTGGAGTATTGCAACCAGTTCTGAGCAGTACACTTTAGGAAAGATGTGAGGGTGCAGAAAAGGTTTCTGAGAATAGTTCCAGGGATGAGAACCTCCAGTTATACACTTAGATTGGAGAAGTTTGGATTATTCAAGAAGATAATGTTGAGAGGAGATTTGATAGAGATATTCAAAATCATAAGGGGTCTGGACAGAGGAATAGGGAGAACATATCTCCGTTAGTGGATGGACCAAAAAACAGAGGATACATGTTTCAGGTAATTTGCAAAAGAGACACTGGCAACATGAGGAAGAGCTTTTTTATGCACTGAGTGATTAGGATCTGGAATGTGCTCCCTGAGAGTGTGTGTGAGGCAGGTTCAATCAGGGTATGCAAGGGGGAAGTAAATTATTATCTGAAAAGGCAGAGTGTGCAGGATACAGCTGGGGAGGCAATGGTGCAGTGGTATTGTCACTGAACAAGTAATTCAGAGACCCAGCGTAATGCTCTGGGGTCCCAGGTCCGAATCCCACCATGGTAGCTGGTGAAATTTGAATTCAATAAAAATCTACTGATGACCATGAAACTCCTGTTGATTGTTGTAAAAACCCATCTGGTTCACTAATGTCCTTCAGGGAAGGAAATCTGCCTTCCTCACCTGGTCTGACCTACAAGTGATGCCAGACCCATAGCAATGTAGTTGACTCTTAAATGCCCACAGGGGTGGGCAATAAATGCTGGCCCAGCCAGCGATGCCCACATCCCATGAACAAATAAAAAAAGCAGGGAGTGGCACTGGGTGAATTACTCCTTTAGACAGCAAGCATGGCTATGTCAGACTGAATGGCCTCTTTCCATGCTGCATCTATTCTATGATGCTATGGTTTTACCATATTAACATCACACACTCACCTAAATGGCAAGGAAGTATTTCAGATTTGAATTATTCTGTGCCTAATAATGCTGGAATAGAATTAATAGTGACTCAAAACTAACTAGGGTCATTTAAAAATGGCATGAATGGAAATGCAGTGGAAAGCCAATTCACACACATTCCTGTGGGCACCAATATGCCAAAATAACCAAATACAGAAAATTACCCCAGTGGAAGAAACAGAGGGGAATGTTCCACTTTTAAAATTTTACTTTAACAATCAAACCAAAATCACCATAAATTAAACATGAGTTAACAGGAAAATTGTATTCAATAAAAACAATCAATCACACTTTAAAGTGCCAATACAACAAAGAAATCTCAGATTTACTGTGTCCCATTAGTACATATGGCACCATGTACTTCACTATGTACAACTAAGTCCTTCAAAACGCTGTCTCTCTCTCGAGTAGAATTCGAATCCTTTTCTTCATACAGGATTTGGCCATTGATTCACCTCAGCAGCAGCTTTCCTTCCGAGACCCATGGATCTGGATAGCACCAAAAGGGCTCACTTCTGCAGAACCTCCTTAGCTTGTTTTATGACTGTCCTAATGGTGTGGCCAGCACTGCATAGTTCCCCTCCCTCTGCTGCAAAATAACTAAAGCAATAGCAGTACCTTTATTTCACTATTCCTGCTGCTAAACCAGTTTCATTCTTTTCACATGCACACACACACACTCTCTCTTCAGCATGCTTTGCCAAATTCTCATCTTTGAGAACACTGTGTTTCCCTTTTGAATTCAATCAGCCTCTGTTTGCTTAGCAACCTGAGGTCACAGTCTGATTTTCCAGAAATCTAGGGCGGGCGGGGTGATAAAATTCTGGCCCTAATGTCACAGTCAGCAACCCAAAGTTACAATCCCTTTCCCAGAAGCCTGGAGTTTTACTTTCAGTTAGTGATGGCCTCAGAAAAATGGATACCAAAGTCATTGCAGCCAACCACTCACGTCCCCAATACTCTCTCAAACGGTAGACTTCATCACACACTTAAAAAGCTACTTTTCTGCCTTAGTTATGACAGTAAAATGGGAAAAAAGTCAAGGAAAATTCAGCCTAATTGCCGTTCCTTTATTTGCAAATAGGTTTCAGTCAAATATTTTATCCTGCATTGTCCCCATGGCATACAAACATGCATTATGCAGTGTGATTGGTTACTCATATTTAAGAGTAGCTTGTGAACAAACCCAGTAAATAACCTCCAGTTGGTAGTTTCAACTGAATATGTTGCTGCAGATGGTGATGATATTAATGGGTATTGTCTTGCACTAACGATTATTATTTAATAAACTTCTTCAGCTGGGTGACTCAATATACATTCTTTCAGCTAGTGCCATTGCAATGCAGCAGGTGCTCCAGAAGTGCCAGCTTGTTGGTTAGAAGGCTGTAAGTGGCAATCATTTATCTCTTGGTTGAACCGTAATTTTTTTTCTTCACAATTGCCTATTGTCTATAACTCTTCTGGCATTGTATTTATTGAAAAGCTTTCCAATAGAATTTCCCATTTGCAGTAACAACGGAAGGAAGGTTCTAATGAAAACTTTAGCAATGCAGTGCATTGCCCGGTTTTAGTTAAGACAATGCCCTTTGTGTGTACCTGGAGAGGTTACTATGGGAAGACTCAAAACACGGTGAGTCCTTAACATTGGGTAACTGTTTTCATTTTGTGCAGCACACTCTGCTGCTTTTTTTGGACATGCATAAATAATGTATTGAATTCTTTCTCTCCAGTCACCGCCTGCCCAGCTTTCTGCTGTGACTCTGTTTATGCAGAAGGGAGAACCTTTTAATTTGCTATAAAATGAGCATTTGTGCGTGACTTCACAAATCAATTCCTATTTATCTTGGGATTAAGGGGGGAATTTTAACCATACAAGGTGACTGGGTATATAAGTGAGCAGCAGATTAAAACAGCTGAAATTGCTGCCATGTCCAGAAGCCAATAGTAATCCAGTGACTTGTGCCTTTAACCTGAGCACAATTTGCAGTTTGTGAGAAATGTCCATGGGTCAGGCAGGGTCTGCTATTTAAACGTGTAAGGAGTTCCTTATCTGCATCTTTAACACTTGAGTTCAGAATTTAACTAGGTGCATGCAGTGTTCCTAGACTTTCTGGGACATGCCAGGGAAAACAAGGTGAGAGGACAATGGCAATTTAACAGGGCCAAGTCATTGACAGGTAAGAACTGCTTTAATTACTGAGATCTGACACCTCATTCCTGGCCAAAGTTTTTGTTAGAACATAGAACATAGAACAGTGCAGCACAAAACAGGCCCTTCGGTTCACAATGTTGTGCCGAGCTTTATCTGAAACCAAGATCAAGCTATCCCACTCCCTATCATCCTGGTGTGCTCTATGTGCCTATCCAATAACCGCTTAAATGTTTCTAAAGTGTCTGACTCCACTATCACTGCAGGCAGTCCATTCCACACCCCAACCATTCTCTGAGTAAAGAACCTACCTCTGATATCCTTCCCATATCTCCCACCATGAACCCTATAGTTATGCCCCCTTGTAAAAGCTCCATCCACCCGAGGAAATAGTCTTTGAACGTTCACTCTATCTATCCCCTTCATCATTTTATAAACCTCTATTAAGTCTCCCCTCAACCTCCTCCACTCCAGAGAGAACAGCCCTAGCTCCCTCAACCTTTCCTCATAAGACCTACCCTCCAAACCAGGCAGCATCCTGGTAAATCTCCTTTGCACTCTTTCCAGCGCTTCCACATCCTTCTTATAGTGAGGTGACCAGAACTGCACACAATATTCCAAATGTGGTCTCACCAAGGTCCTGTACAATCCTGTTCACAGGATTTGTTCCAAGAATGTGCTCTTGCTGCTTTGAAAGTGCTCTCCGATGAGTCAATCCTATTGTATTCGAGTTTTTTTGACTCTGATCTGCACTTTCTACCTGTTAATCTACAGGTCAGCATGGGAGCTGTTTATGTAGCTCTACCTTAGACATCAGGTGAGGAACAAGATAAGCAGTAGCAGCAGCAGCGGTAGGGACAGCAGCTGTCTATCACTCCACAGGAAAGAGGAGATGTTCCGCTCACAGAAACTGATACCCCCAACAAGAGGAATAAAGCTTCCTGAACATGACCGAGTACCGGTTCCTCACGAGACTCAAAGTTTCCTGTCAGGTGATCACTTTCCTGGAGGAAGATCTCCTATTAAGTGGACAAGGAGAGTACATTGCCAGTGGCTGTCAAAGTCACCTCAGCCCTTAACCTTTCCACCTCTACCTCTTTCCAGGCTTCTGCTGGGATTATTTCTGGTTCCTCATGAGCTGCTGCCTGCAACTGAATCTTACAGGTGATAGATGCTGGAATCAGTGCTTATATGCACTTCTCAACTGATGAAGCCAGTCAAACTGAGTGGAAATTTGGATTTGTCACACTGGTTGGATTCCCATTGATCCAGAAAGTAATCAATTGCACACATGTGGGAAAGCAGTGTCGTCATGGTATTATCACTAGACTAGAAATCCAGAGACCCAGGGTAATGCTCTGGGGACCTGAGTTCGAATGCCACCACGGCAGATGGTGAAATTTGAATTCAATAAACATCTGCAATTGAAAGTCTAATGATGACCATGAGACCATTATCGATTGTTGTAAAAGCTCATCTGATTCACTAATCTCCTTTGGGGAAGGAAATCTTCCGTCTTTACCTGGCTTGGCCTACATGTGACTCGAGACCCACAGTAATGCCCTCTGAAATGGAGGGCACTTTGGGACGTCCTGTAAAATGAATTTAAAAATGTGATAATCAAGGTGCCTCCAAATCAGACAATAGTGTGATCCTGGGTAGTGTCAAGTGTTTTTGTTATTGGAGCTGCACTCGCCCAAGCAATTGGAGTGTATTCCACTGCACTCCTGACTTCTGCCTTGCAAATAATGGACAGGCCTTGGGGAGTCGGGCGGTGGGTTACTCAATGCAGAATTCCCAGCCTCTGACCAGCTCGTGTAGCTACAGTATTTATATGGCTAGTTCTGTTCGGTTTCTGGTCAATAGTAATTTCTTGCAAGTTGATAGTGGAGGATTCAGTGATGGTAATGTCATTGAATGTCAAGGGGCCACGGTTAGATTCTCTCTTGTTGAAGATAATCATTGCCTGGTACTTGAGTGATACAAATATTACCTGCCACCCATCAGGCCAAACCTGAATGCTGTTAAGGTTTTCTTTCATATGGACATGGACTCTTTCAGTGTCTGAGGAGTCATGAATGGTGTAAAGATGATTATTAAAATTAAGATGGCTGCCAAGGGTATGAAGACCTACCTCAACTGAGAGAGTTGGATATATCAGCAATGGAAACAAATCCAGCAGTGAAACTGGATTAAATCTCATTGGGGTGATGGGAGCAGACCCTTAAGTGGTCATTAACTGGCCACTTAGAAGCCTTAATTAGCCCACGGGTGGGTAGCTACCAATACTTCCCCCACCGCTGGTAAAATTTCAACAGGGCAGGGACAGGTGGGTGTGCACTGTGAACTGTGTTCATCATGTAGCATTTGCAGCCTCACTCCGCCTGCCAACGTGTTCCGGGGACTGAAATCCAGCCCATAGTATTCAGTGCAAAGGAAAATAAAGTCTGACACATAGACAAATTCTTCAATCTCCTTTTTGATCCATACAATATCTAATACTTAACAGTGTTTATCAAGAATAGGCAACAGGCAGTATAGCTAAGGAGAAAGTGATCTTACCAACTATAGACAATGTTATTACTAAGTTGCATGGATAGTGTCGGTATTCTTGCTGCAGTTGATGTAGCAAGCTGAAATAGTGGTCCTGGATCAATAACAAATGGATGTGCCAAACTCTGGGATCATCATAAGACACCTTCTTTCATCTTCAACCACTTCAACCATGAAATGTTCTATTTGAGGTCCTTGAAAAAAATAACTCGAAGGAGTATAAAAATAGCCACCAATTTTATAAATTGGAAAAATAATGTTCATATTGACATCAAATGAATGAAAAAATTATTAACAATAAACATTGCACTATTAAGATACTGTAACAAATACAAAACCTCTTCCAAACTTACATCGAATTTCCTTGTTATCATTCTAAATGGGTGCATAAGGGAAGAGAAGTAAACCTGCTGTGAATACCAAAGAGTTGTGCCAAGCTCATTAAAACAATTTTGCATTTGATCTGGGCCTTCATTGGTGCAAGTGCCTCCGCTCACTAAAAATAGAGAAATGGCAAATTGCAGGCCAGAAAGAAACTGTCACTGGGCCTCTCTCCCAGTTCAGCATCTCCAGTGTGCCAGTTGTGCGCCTGTTCTATAAGTGCTCAAAGCCATGAAATCAACCTTTATGTTTGATCCAGGTCTGCACTCACACATTTCCTATTGCACTTGTGTTTCCCGAGCTCGTGGAAGTCATTTTGTTATATCTTAGGGAGAAGGAGAAAAGGTCTGCAGTATTGCAAGATACTAGGTGACTCTAGCCCAGTGAACTGATTGGGTTGAAAGTGCTTCTATGAAGAAAGGTATCATAGCTGACTTGCTACTTGGCTTGGAGGGTTTAGATATATTTGATAACACTGGAGTCATGTAACTTCAAGGCCTTTTGTGATAGACTTTATCCAGAACCTGAACAATGCCCCAACTCCCCAGGCTGAGCTGAGGAAAGGTGGGAGAAATGTCAGAGTTAGTATGTAGATAATAAGAACATAAGAACATAAGAACTAGAAGCAGGAGTAGGCCATCTAGCCCCTCAAGCCTGCTCCGCCATTCAATAAGATCATGGCTGATCTGATAGTGGGTTCAGTTCCACTTACCCGCCCGCTCCCCATAACCCTTGATTCCCTTAATGGTTAAAAATCTATCTATCTGTGACTTAAACACATTTAACGAGGTAGCCTCTACTGCTTCATTGGGCAGAGAATTCCAAAGATTCACTACCCTCTGGGAGAAGAAGAAGTTCCTCCTCAACTCTGTTCTCAATTGACTCCCCCGTATTTTGAGGCTATTCTTGTTTCCATTGTAAGTGGAAATAACCTCGCTGCTTCTACCCTGTCTAGCCCCTTCATTAGCTTATATGTCTCTATAAGATCTCTCCTCAACCTTCTAAACTCCAATGAGCACAGGCCCAGTCTACTCAATCTCTCCTCATAAGCTAACCCCCTCATCTCTGGAATCAACCTGGTGAACCTTCTCTGTACCCCCTCCAAAGCTAATATATTCTTTCTTAAAGAAGAGGACCAAAATTGTACACAGTACTCTAGTTGCGGCCTCACCAGCACCCTGTACAGTTGCAGCATGACCTCCCTGCTTTTATACTCCATCCCTCTCGCGATAAAGGCCAACATTCCATTTGCCTTCTTGATTACCTGCTGCACCTGCAAACTGAGTTTTTGTGATTCATGCACAAGGACCCCCAGGTCCCTCTGCACAGTAGCATGTTGTAATTTTTCACCGTTTAAATAATAGTCCATTTTACTATTATTCCTTCTAAAGTGGATAACCTCACACTTACTAACGTTATACTCCATCTGCCAGATCCTTGCCCACTCATTTAGCCTATCCAAATCTCTCTGCAGACTCTCTGTGTCTTCCACGCAATTTGCTTTCCCACTATCTTTGTGTCATCCGCAAACTTTGTTACCCCACACTCGGTCCCCTCCTCCAGATCGTCTATGTATATGGTAAATAGTTGAGGCTCCAGCACTGATCCCTGCGGCACGCCACTAGTCACTGATTGCCAACCGGAAAAGCACCCATTTATTCCGACTCTCTGCTTTCTGTTAGATAGCCAATCCTCAATCCACGCTAACACTTTACCCCCAACTCCGTGTACCTTTATCTTATGCAGCAACCTTTTGTGAGGCACCTTATCGAATGCCTTCTGGAAATCTAAATACACCACATCCACTGGTTCTCCTCTGTCAACTGCACTCGTTATATCCTCAAAAAATTCCAGTAAATTAATCAAACATGTCTTTCCCTTCATGAATCCATGCTGCGTCTGCTTGATTAAACCATTTTTTTCCAGGTGTCCTGCTATTTCTTCCTTAATGATAGATTCCAGCATTTTCCCACTACGGATGTTAAGCTAACCGGCCTGTAGTTACCTGCCTTTTGTCTACCTCCTTTTTTAAACAGTGGCGTTACATTAGCTGTTTTCCAATCAGCTGGCACCTCCCCAGAGTCCAGTGAATTTTGATAAATTACAACTAATGCATTTGCTATTTCTTCTGCCGTTTCTTTTAGTACCCTGGGATGCATTCCATCCAGACCAGGGGACTTGTCTACCTTTAGTCCCATTAGCCTACCCAGCACTATCTCTTTAGTAATAGTGATCATTTTAAGGTCCTCACTCCCTACAGTCCCATGACCGTCAATTATTGGTAAGCTATTTGTGTCCTCCACTGTGAAGACCGACACAAAAAACTTGTTTAAGGCCTCGGCCATTTCCTCGTTTCCTATTATTAAATCCTCCTTCTCAACTTCTAAGGGACCAACACTTACTTTAGCCACTCTTTTCCATTTTATATATTTGTAAATACTTTTACTATCAGTTTTTATATTTTGTGCTAGCTTACTTTCGTAATCTATCTTTCCTTTCTTTATTGCTTTCTTAGTAGTTCTTTGTTGTTTTTTAAAGCCTTCCCAATCTTCTAGTTCCCCACTAATTTTGGCCACTCTGTATGCATTGGTTTTTAATTTGATACTCTCCTTTATTTCCTTAGTTATCCACAGCTGGTTATCCCTTTTCTTACATTCCTTCTTTTTCACTGGAATATATTTTTGGTGAGTACTGAGAAAAATCTCCTTAAAAATCCTCCACTGTTCCTCAACTGTCCCACCAATTAGCCTGTGTTCCCAGTCTACATTAGCCAACTCAGCCCTCATCCTATTGTAATCCCCCTTGTTCAAGCAGAGGACACTGGTTTGGGACCCTACTTTCTCACCCTCCATCTGTATTAGAAATTCAACCATATTGTGATCACTCATTCCAAGAGGATCCCTCACAAGGAGATCATTAATTTTACCTGTCTCATTACACAGGACCAGATTCAAGATAGCTTGCTCCATCATAGGTTCTGTAACATACTGTTCGAGGAAACTATCGCGACAGCATTCTAAGAACTCTTCCTCAAATCCACCGCATCCGACTTGAGTTGACCAATCAATATGGAGGTTAAAATCCCCCATGATTATTGCTGTTCCATAATAATAGTTAACAGCTCCACCCTCCCCATTCAAAAGGACCTGAAAAAGTAACATATATGATATTATAATTGCTGGGTAAAATTAGAATGGTGGAATAATACTAAATGGGGAGGAGATGCTTCAAATATGGAGAGATAGGCAGTTGCATCATGGGGAAAGGAACACTTGCTCAATTAACATCTGGTTATGAAAAGTTGTTAGCTTAATATGTCGCACTATCCTCTAAAGTTGTGCTGTTCAATTGTACTAATATTTCAGAAAAGCGGTTATGGCTTTTAGATATCGGTTTTCTATACATTGTTAATGTCTATTTTTATTTTCTGAGAAGGGTTTAAAATAGAACTATCTGTTTTAATGAGCAAGCAAATGACCTAAATATTGGAAATAAAATCCTGTCTCCTAAGGGCAGCACCATTTTGTGATGTCACGAAAGCCTAATGACCAGTGCAAACAGTCCAATTGCGACTAGATTTAATAACAGTGTCAATGGTTTGTATAATGTTAATTTCTTGCAATTTTCAAAGCCTTCCTCTTTACCATTGTTCAGATACATTAGTGTATAAGAAATATATCACAGTTTCAGTTTGCAATAATAACCTTTTAGATGATTTCACACCTATAAAGAGCATAAGGTGCATTAAGGAACATTTGTGTTTGAAGCATATGAATTATGATAATTTGCATTGTTGTAAGGTTGTTTGGTGCCTCAATAAAAGGTCTGGAGGATTATATGGTTGAACACAGACTGTTTATTAACAGCTATATAACTATATGCATCTCCAAAGTGCAGCCCTACATGGGTGTTGTCTCCATACTGCCTTCGGCTGGATCTCCCACACAGTCTACGCTCATGTGACTGTCTCCATCATACCATGGGAGGTATTGTTCTCCGGTCCCCATTTAACACTTACTGATATGAACACCCTTACATTTGTTATGCTTCAGGTTATGGAGCCTGCCTGGATCATATGTTGTGCACCTTGAATTTGGTTAGGAAAAGCATGATAGGTTTCATTTCAGATATGATTCAAATGACCCACAAGGGAGCTTTTATCAAACAAAGTTTATTTAAGAATAGAATTAACATGTATGAAAAGAAAATTAGCAATAACTTTTATCAATTACAAACAAAAACAAAATAACCACAATCATGTATAACCCTTAACAACTATATCTAAGATATTCCAATCAAACCAAAACCTTCCATCGACAAAACCCTTTAAACAAATTCAAAACAGCAAAGTCTAATGCTCACATGATACTGGAATCGAGCCCTTTGGTTGGAGAATTGAAAATTCTCAGTCTTGTAAGTTCTCGTAGTCCTCTTGACACACCCAGAACAGTTTGAAGTTAGAACAGCTTCGCAAAACCCCAGGTAGACTCTGGTCAAGCTATCAACAGCAGATTTTCTACTCCAGGAAGGTTTTCAGCTAACCTGCAGAATTTCCAAAACCAGGGAGAGAGAGAGAGACTTCTTTTCAGCTTGCTGTCCCTCCTAAAAGTCAAAACTTGCAGCTCCAAACTGAAGTTGAAAAAGCTCCTATCAGCTGACCTGCCAACCAGTTTTTTTTCCTAACAATGCAGTCATAAACAAAGCAGTAAAAATAAACAAACCCCCATGGAAGCAGCAATAAAAGGACATCTCCAGTCAAACTGGCAACAATGACATCAACTAATCATAGAATCCCTACAGTGCAGAAGGAGGCCATTTGGCCCATCGAGTCTGCACTGTGAGCTGCAGAGAACATGATTTTTAAAAAATCTCTTAAAGGTACACTCACATCACACCTTCCCCCTTAAGAAAAAAATGAATTATTAACATTCAAAGATGGTTTCATTTTTCAAACCCTTTCATTTTCACATTACTGGTACTCTTCAATAAATATACATACATGTTACAAAATCAAAACATGCAAGCATAACAGTAATATAGTCTATTTCAGTTCTTGTCTTCCACCATTGAACCAACTCCTCCTTTTATCACATTCGTGACAAACTGCTTCCTCTCCCAAATTCTCCTTCCGTCTTTAACCCTGCATTGATTCCAAGTCCAAACTGTTTGATGTTGCAATGATAACTTAGCTCTGGTAATGTCCTCACTGAACTAGGCAGGATCAGTAGGATAACACATTACATGTGTGCAGTCAGGACCATTCAGACAGGTCATTTTATCTCTGTCTCCTTTTTTGTTCACTGGCCTTAGCTGCTCCTCTGCCAAGCAGTTCAACTCCTTTGTTTGCTCTGGATCTATACCATCACTTTCTTTATTCACGTTATTGTCCATTAACTGGTTTCCTTCTCCACCTCCACCAGGTTTATGTGATTGATTAAGACTTTGGCTGCTACATCTTAGACTGAGTAAACATCAACTTTTCCATCTGAACCTGTGCCAACTTGAAAAGGCCATGTTTGTGAGGAATCTTTTTTTTGTAATTCAACAGTCTCCTTAACTTTGTTCTGTTGTTCTTCTACTCTGCTGTTCAAGATAATCTTTATGCTGCCAAAGGGTTATGTACTCCTTTCGCACTTGATCTTGAAGGACGATTAGCTATTCTTATTTTCTTGTTCAGCTCTTGCCATCTCACTCTCGTACCCGGTGCTTCACTTTGCGCTGCTGATGGTTTCAACTTTTTCTGAAATAGTATTCAACATCTTTTATAACTCCTAATTTTTTCCAGGGTCATGTATTGATTCTCCAAAGAGTCTTTCAGGGCAACAACTTCTTTGATGTACCTTTTCTGCCTGGCTGTACTTCGGGTTGCATCTTTCCAACTCCAACTTTGATTTGCCAACAATGCAATTCAGAGTAATTATTTCCTCCTTGTGCTTTTATGGGGATACATACTGAATCTGCACACAATTCAATAATTGCATTTTTCCCAACATTCAATTCAGAAATACATTTGTTCAGATTTTCAATAGTTTGGTTCATTAAAGATTTTACTTTATTATGCACTTTCAAAGATAAATACCCTGCTTGTGTTTCAAGCCTTCCAAATATTTTAATATGAACATTTTCCTGTCCTATTTCAGTTCCCTTTTGCAGTTTCTTTTGAGTCACATCGGATAGCTTTTCATTCGCAACCAACAGCTGGCTCCGCATTGCCACCTGCTATTCTAGTTCGGTAGATTCCTGGGATTTTCAAAATGATTACATTTTGAAAACTTCCAGATGGCTCTCTGCCACTCTGCCACCATCATCTGGCTTGCTTGGGTATTGGCTTTTGCCCTTTTGTTGCTTTCCTGGGGTTGGTCTTTCCCTCTTTTTATGGCCTGCACTCTCCACCACTTTTGGAGATGAAAATACTTGTCAAAGACTTTTTAAAATCTCATCCAAGCTAGTTGAGGATTCATCAGTGTCTTGCATTAGCATGACTAATTTGCAAAAAACAAGTACAAAAGTGTATTTGCTGGACTTCTTCTGATGTACCCCTGCAATCTAAAAACAAAATCTGCATGATATCCCATTTCCTGTTTGGTTTGGCCCTTGCATGAGCTCAAATTGGTCTGGTAGTTTTAATTTACTATCGATAACCATTTCCGTAAGAGGGGAACATAGCTTTAATTTCTTTGGGCAAAATTCTCTGGCCTTCCAGCTGCTGTTTTCATCAGTGGGAGGTGATGCATTGTTTGCTAGTGGCGGGATTCTCTGGTTGCGCCACTGTCAATGGGAATTCCCACTGACATCACCCCACGCGGGCGGGAAATCTACATGCGAGGGTAAGCTGCCGTCGGGACCAGAGAATCCCGCCGGTGTGAACAGCCGTAGAATTCCGGCTTTTATCTTTCTTTCAAGTTGGCACCTCCATAACTGTCCGATCAATGCTTCTTCCAATGCCGATCGGACCAAAGATCACAAAAATGTTTCATACTGAAGATAACTCCAAAATATAGAACTTCTGGAGAAAAATAAAAGCATAGACACAGAAGTGGGTAAAAATGTTCAATTCAGCTATTAATTATTAAGTGCTCTTTGCATATAACACGTGTTGATATCCTTACTTGCATCAATCTCAAATTTTGATCATTTGCTTTGCAAACATAAAAACGAATGTTAAAATAGCTGTATTACAGAGGTACTGTTTCTATTATGTTTCAATTTGTTTTCTGCTAACATTTAAAATTGTTCATGCATTTTTAACCTTCTAATAGATTTGTATGTATTTCTGAATGTCTCAGCTTATTGAGTGGTTCTGGCCCGTGATTGAGCTCTTTATAGTAAGTTTCAAAATTAGTTTTTTGTTCCACATAATTATCCCTTTCATTTCCGTGAACTTTAATATCATTACAGTAAAAATGTTGATTTTCACCCTCCTTAAACCATTTTCTGGATGCCATTTTCACAGTTATCACCATTAATTAAGTTGTGTTAGTTGTCTAGATCAAATGACTCATGTGCATGTATAAATAAATACACAAAGTGCCACTAATCCGAACTACGTTTGATCAGATGGTTCAAATTTCATTCAACAACAAAACTATAACAGAAGAAAGCCAAAACGAGAGGCTGAATTTTATATGCCGCCAGCGGGCATGCTTCCTATGGGAGAGGTCATGTAAAATGGGGTGAGCAGCTATTCTATAACCTTCCTGTACACCCCCGAGCTCTCCCCCATAATATGGGGTGGGAGGGGCAGGGGATGGGCAAAATCAGCAGCCTGCCCACCATATTTAAATGAATAATTAAACATCAGTTAGGCTTGTTATCAAGCTAATTTACCCAGATAATATGCTGTCCATGCAATAAAATGTTTGAGGTTTTGCTCTTTGGGGGCTGCCCTTGGCCATCACAGGATGGACCGACCCCCTTAAGTCGAATCCCCCTTTCTTTCCTACTTGCTCCCTCCCTTAAAACCATCACTGCCCCCCACCCCTCGACCCAACCTACCCAAACCCTCCTAGCCCAAGACCCAAGACCTACCCACACTGGGGATCTATGCGCCTTGGTCTTCCTTTTCTCCTGTAGTCCCAGCAGCTGCCACTGACACCTTCCAAGCCCTGCCAGGGCTGATGGAGCTGCTGGGCAGTCGAACTCGTTGATCTGCCCACTGCACATTATGTCTGAGGGGTGGGTCGGCATGGAATTGTGTCTTCCAGTATTATTCCACCCTTGGTAATATTAATTTGGAACTCGTAATCTGAAAGGGACGCTTCATACTTATTTCACAGAGGGATTGGGTGAGGCCTGCTAGAAACAAAAAAACACAGAAAATAGGAGCAGGAGTAGGCCATTTAGCCCTTCAAGCCTGCCCCACAATTCAATATGATCATGGCTGATTATCCAACTCAATAGCCTAATCCTGCCTTCCCCCCCTTAACCTTTGATCCTCTTCACCCCAAGAGCTATATTTAACTCCTTCTTGAAAACATTCAATGTTTTGGCCTCAACTGCTTTCTGTGGTAACGAATTTCACAGGCTTACTGCTCTCTGGGTGAAGAAATTTCTCCTCATCTCAATCTGAAAGGTTTACTCCATATCCTTGGACACCCCACCATTGGGAGCATCCTTCCTCCATCTACCCTGTCTAGTCCAGTTAGAGTTTTTTAGATTTCTATGGGATCCCTCCTCATTCTTCTGAACTCCATCGAATATCAACCTAACCGACTCAGTCTCTCCTGATATGTCAGTTCCGTCATCCCAGGAATCAACCTGATAAACCTTTGCTTCACTCTCTCTATAGCGAGAACAACCTTCCACAGATAACGAGACCGAAACTGCACACGATGGCCGTGATTCTCCCTTCGCGATCCGCAACCTTTCTGGCGGGTCGCGGTGGGAGACACGCGTCGCCAGCCTTGAACCGGGATTTGTGCAAGTGCCGGGAACACGTGCGTATCTCCTGGCAAACAGTCGCCGGTCAGACCACGCTGGAAACCGGTGGGAAGGTAGGTAAGTAGTTTAAATCTTTATTAAATGTATTTTAAATATGTTTATTAGTTCATTATCGGGACCTTTCAGGTTGAATCTCCCACTCCGCCAGAAGTACTTCATTCTGGCAGGGTTCAGACTAGCTCCTCATGTTTGGGAAACTAGCGGGAGACCCCGCCGGAATGAAGGGGGGTAATCGGGGCCCCCCAGGGAGTCAGGCGGTGGGGGGGGGGTGGTGTCCCCTGGGCATGGGCACCCTGGCAGTGCCGGCCTGTGTGACCTGGCACTGCCCAAGGGGCAAAGTGCCCATGCCCAGGAGCCACCTTAGCACTGCCCATAGATAGGTTGGGGGGAGGGGATCGAGACGAGGTGACTGGGAGCGAGGAAGTTAGCTCGCAAACAGGGAAGGGTTATAGACAGTGCAAGAGGGAGGATGGACGGGGGATAGAGAAGGGGAGAGCTCAGACCAAAGGATTGAGATGTGTTTACTTTAATGCCAGGAGTATAGTGATCGATGCCTGGAAGTGTGATGTGGTGGCCATTACGGAGACTTGGATGTCTCAGGGACAGGACTGGATACTCCAGGTGCTGGGATTCAGATGTTTCAGGAAGGACAGGGAGGGAGGCAAGAGAGGGGGTGGGGTGGCACTGCTGATCAGGGATAGTGTCACAGCTGTAGAGAAGGTGCATGCTGTGGAGGGATTGTCTACAGAGTCTCTGTGGGTGGAAGTTTGGAGTGGGAAGGGGTCGATCACTTTGCTGGGAGTTTTCTATAGGCCGCCCAATAGTAACAGGGAGGTGGAGGAGCGGATAGGGAAACAGATCCTGGAGAGATGCAGTAATAGCAGAGTTGTCGTGATGGGAGACTTTAATTTCCCAAACATAGATTGGAATATCCCGAGGGTAAGGGGATTGGATGGGGAGGAGTTCGTTAGGTGTGTTCAGGAGGGTTTCCTGACACAGCATGTGGACAAGCCTACAAGAGGAGAGGCTGTACTTGATCTGATACTGACAAATGAACCTGGACAGGTGTCAGATCTCTCAGTGGGAGAGCATCTTGGAGATAGCGATCATAACTCTATCTCCTTTATGCTTGCATTGGAAAAAGAGAGGATCAGGCAAGCCACGAAAGTGTTTATATGGAGTAAGGGGAACTATGAAGACATAAGGCAGCAAATTAGAGGAGTGAATTGGAAGGAGGTATTCTTGGGGAAATGTACTGAAGAGAGGTGGCAGTTTTTTCAAGGAATGTCTGTCTAGAGTTCTACAGGACAACGTTCCGAGCAGACAGGGAAGAGTTGGTAGATTAAAGGAACCGTGGTGCACGAAAGCTGTGCGGGACCTAGTCGAGAAGAAAAGGAAAGCGTACAAAAGGTTCAGAGAGCTTGGCAAAGATAGGGATCGAGATGACTATTCGGCTTGTAGGAAGGGACTAAAGAAGGAAATTAGGAGAGCCAGAAGGGGTCACGAGAAGGCTTTGGCAGGTAGGATTAAGGAAAACCCTAAGGCGTTCTAGAGTAAAGGGATGAGCCCATAAAAAGTGAAGGCGGGAAAATCTGTACGGAACCAGTAGAAATGGCAGAGGTGCTTAATGAGTATTTTGCCTCGGTTTTCACAGAGGACAAGGACCTGGGTGGATGTACTGCGGTGGACTGAAAAGATT
This sequence comes from Mustelus asterias, assembly GCF_964213995.1. NCBI lineage: Eukaryota > Metazoa > Chordata > Chondrichthyes > Carcharhiniformes > Triakidae > Mustelus > Mustelus asterias. Next base: position 69,907,438 of record NC_135807.1, on the reverse strand, counting down.
GAGTATGTGGACTTTAACAAAGAGGTTGCGCTGGAATCTTTGAATGGCATCAAGATAGATAAGTCGCCGGGTCCGGAAGGGATGTACCCCAGGTTACTGTGGGAGGTGAGGGAAGAGATTGCAGAGCCTCTGGCGATGATCTTTGCGTCGTCGATGGAGACGGGGGAGGTGACGGAGGATTGGAGGATTGCGGATGTGGTTCCTATTTTCAAGAAGGGGAATAGGGATAGCCCAGGAAATTACCGACCGGTGAGTCTAACCTCAGTGGTTGGTAAGCTGATGGAGAAGATCCTGAGGGACAAGATTTATGAGCATTTAGAGAGGTTTAGTATGCTCAAGAATACTCAGCATGGCTTTGTCAAAGGCAGATCATGCCTTACGAGCATGGTGGAGTTCTTCGAAAATGTGACTAAACACATTGACGAAGGGAAAGAGGTAGATGTGGTTTATATGGATTTTAGCAAGGCGTTCGATAAGGTCCCCCATGCAAGGCTTCTAGAAAAAGTGAGAGGGCATGGGATCCAAAGGGCTGCTGCCCTGTGGATCCAGAACTGGCTTGCCCAAAGGAGGCAGAGAGTGGGTATAGATGGGTCTTTTTCTAATTGGAGGTCGGTCACCAGTGGTATGCCCCAGGGATCTGTTCTGGGACCCTTGCTGTTTGTCATTTTCATAAATGACCTGGATGAGGAAGTGGAGGGATGGGTTGGTAAGTTTGCCGACGACACGGAGGTTGGTGGGGTTGTGGATAGTCTGGAGGGATGTCAGAAGTTACAGAGGGACATAGATAGGATGCAAGACTGGGCAGAGAAGTGGCAGATAGACTTCAACCCAGATAAACGCGTAGTGGTCCATTTTGGCAGGTCAAATGGGATGAAGGAGTACAATATAAAGGGAAAGACTCTTAGTACTGAAGAGGATCAGAAGGACCTTGGGGTCCAGGTCCATAGGACTCTAAAATCGGCCCCGCAGGTGGAGGAGGTGGTTAAGAAGGCGTATGCTGTGCTGGCCTTTATCAGTCGAGGGATTGAGTTTAGGAGTCCGGGGATAATGATGCAGCTATATAAGACCCTCGTCAGACCCCACTTGGAGTACTGTGCTCAGTTCTGGTCGCCTCATTACAGGAAGGATGTGGAAAAGATTGAAAGGGTGCAGAGGAGATTTACAAGGATGTTGCCTGGATTGAGTGGCATGCCTTATGAGGATAGGCTGAGGGAGCTCGGTCTTTTCTCCTTGGAGAGACATAGGATGAGAGGAGACCTAATAGAGGTATACAAGATGTTGAGAGGCATAGATCGGGTGGACTCTCAGAGGCTTTTTCCCAGGGTGGAAATGGCTGCTGCGAGAGGACACAGGTTTAAGGTGCTGGGGGGTAGGTACAGGGGAAATGTTAGGGGTAAGTTTTTCACGCAGAGGGTGGTGGGCGAGTGGAATCGGCTGCCGTCAGTGGTGGTGGAAGCTAACTCAAGAGGGACTTTTAAGAGACTCCTGGATGAGTACATGGGACTTAATAGGATGGAGGGTTATAGGTAGGCCTAAAAGGTAGGGATATGTTCGGCACAACTTGTGGGGCTGAAGGGCCTGTTTTGTTCTGTAGTTTTTCTATGTTTCTACGTTTCTATGCCCATTGGGCATTGGGCAGTGCCAAGGGGGCGGGGCCTATTGTGGGCCCAGGTGATCGGTGGCGGTGGTGGGGTTTCGCTGCCACCCTGCATTGGGATTGGTCTGGGATGGAGAGAGGGCAGCGATTGGGGTTGCGGGGAGGGCGGTTTGCCGGGGGGGGGTGCCTGTCTCTGGGGGGGGTCTGACCCGGGGAGGGTTAGTGGGGGAGGGCGGGGGGGGGGGAGATCGCCGGTGCTGGGGGGCTGGGCATCGGGTCACTCCGGGACGGTGGGGGTCAGGGCTGGCCTGGGAATTGTTGTGGGGGCCGCGATCGGGCCAGGGGGGTGCTGGAGGTGCAGCACTGTGTTGGTCCCGGCTGGCCAGTGATCGAGCTGGCCAACAAACAGGGAGTCTGACAGATCGGAGCCACTGTGCGTGTGCAGAGTTCCAGAACTTTCAAACTCCAGCGTGAATAGGCCCCGCCCCCTGGGTTTTTAATGATATTCACGACTGGGCCCTCTGCAGTGCACAGAGTGTGGAGATTCAGGTGAGAAGCTGAACTGACAAAACAGTCGGGATTTAGAACAGTTTTCCCGCCAATTCAGCACTTTTGGGAGAATCACCCTCAATATTCCAGGTGTAGCCTCACCAAGGCCCTATATAATTGCAGCAAGACATCCCTACTCCTGTAGTCGAATCCTCTCACTATGAAGGCCAGTAGACCATTTGCCCTCCTCACCGCCTGCTGCACCTGCATGCTTACCTTCAGCGACTGGTGTACCAGGACATCCAGGCCTAATTGCACATTCCCCTCTCTTGATGTATAGCCATTTAGGTAATAATCTGTATTCCTGTTTTAGCTACTAAAGCGGATCACTTCACATTGATCCACATCATACTGCATTTGCCCACTCACTCAGTTTATCCAACTCACACTGAAGCATCTCTGCATCTTCTTACAGCCCACCTCCCACCCAGCTTTGTGTCATCTGCAAAGTTGAAGATATTTTAGTTTCCTCATCTAAACCATGAATAGCTGGGGTCCCTGCGGTACCACACAAGTCACCGCCTGCCATTTAGAAAATGGTCTATTTGTTCCTATTCGTCAGAGCTCTGTCGAAGGGTCATCTAGACTCAAAGTTGGCTCTGTTCTCTCTCCATAGATGTTGTCAGACCTGCTGAGATTTTCCAACAATTTCTGTTTTTGTTTCAGAATCCAGCATCCGCAGTATTTTGCTTTTATGTTCCTACTCTTTGTTTCCTGTCTGCTAATCAATTTTCCAGCCATCTCAAGACACAACCCCCAATCCCATGCACTTTAACTTTACATGCTAATCTCTTATGTGGGACTTTGTCCTTGTTCCTTGTTTCTCGTTTCAAGGCTTCATTCTATGATCATCTTGCTGGTGCCAGTACAGAGCGAGACTGCGGATAGTTGGGAACCTGTCTCGGGGGCAGGGAATTCATATGGTGTTCGTGGAAGTGGAAATGACGGGTTGGGAAGCATTTTCCGATCAGGGCCATTGTGATCTCCTGGACTCGTTTCGATCGCCTCAGGGGGTCGGAGAGGAATTTCCCAGATTTTTTTTTCCCCATATTGGCCCTGGGGTTTTTCACTCTGGGTTTTCGCCTCTCCCTGGAGATCACATGGTCTGGAATGGGGGGGTGGGGGTGAGTTAATAGGTTGTAATGAACAAAGCATCGTAGCTGTGAGGGACAGCTCGGTGGATAGGATATTGGTATGTAAATAGGCTGGAAAATTGGGCGGGGATCCTGGATTCAGGATTCAATCCTGGACCGGGGAGCGGCGCGGGCTTGGAGGGCCGAAGGGCCTGTTCCTGTGCTGTATTGTTCTTTGTTCTTTGTTCTTTGTCGAAAGCCACTTCTGCCTGCTTGCCAGACAATTATTGGCCACATGGATGGATGCCCTAATGCCAATCCTTGTGTATGTGTATCCACCATTAGCAGGAAATGAGGAAAACTCTCCCATAGCAAGGAATTTCCTAGCAAAATCTTCCCAGCTAATGCATCTCAGAATTTAATCCAGGATGGATCCAGGATAGATTTCCACTCTATGAAATTCCGTACCCTGTTACTTCGCAAAGGAGTACCCTGTTTATTATAAATAAGTTTGTGCCATCATTAAAACAGTACAGAGATGAGTGTGAAACATTATGGGTTTGTTAGATAACATCACTCAGTAATTGCCAGGCACTAGAACTTGTCCTTTATGCTGTCAGTAAGGGTATTTCTGTGGTAATTTCTGGTTATTATCACAGTTACTGCCCAAATTCTAATACACAATTTATTGATCTTTTCCCGCCATCTTATTTATTGCTGATGGTTCCATCCAGTGGAACATTAGATGTAATCATGCAAATTAAACTCTTTAACTACAGGAAATGAGCAATTTGACCTTTGGTGATGAGTCAGACGTTATTTCTGGTTGCAAAGTTACATTCAAATTCCTACCAATGTGGGAGCAATGCTGTAGTAAATGTGAACTCCATATTGTAATTTCTAAACTTATTAACAGTAAAAGGCAGTTTTCATTTAATATCCTACATGTCCGCAGGCATCAAAATGTCTTGATAAAAATACAGAGAAGCTTTTATTGAAATAAAGTATTGAACCTAGGTTAACTGTACACTAAATGTGTATGTTTAGTATTTAAAAATGATACAAAACCAGCACTGGATTTAATTAAACTGTTTTGATCTAAAATTATTAGTTTAATTAATTTACTAATAGGGTGGCGAAACATAACGCCTTTGCTTAATTTACAAAACACCCTCTAATTAATATTAATAACAGCTAAGCTTATTTAATGCTGAAATCGTATTTGCACTGAGAACATATCGTGTCAATATATTACTGTAAACATGATGATTAAACTTTAACCTTTAGAGTAATACAAACTCTTATGTATTGCTGTTATGACAGTAACTGAAAGCAAAACTGTCTTTTCCAATTCCACGTAGCTAAACTAGCCCAGTAAATCAAAAGTGAATACATGGAAATGGATGTAAGATACAGCATGGAACAGGCCATTCCACCCAAACCGTCTGTGTTTTCAATTCAAGTGAGCAAACAGTCCTAATCACATTTAGCCATCCTGTTCTGATATCCCTTTGGCTCCTTTTCCTTGATCCATCCATTCATCTATCCAATCTAACCTTGAATGGGGGGATGGAACTGGATTTAATGTTTCCCAGTTTTAAAAGGATGATCAGGAGTTTCCAAACTGGCATTTATGACTCTGATGGAGGAGGAGGTTCTGCAGTTGGCCAGTCACTGATCCGCAGGCAGCGGAGAGGATGGAGCTTGGGCAGATGGGATGTGAGAAACTGAGGGGCCATTGCTTGGCCCAGGACCAGTGCTGAACTCTGAGGAGGAGAGAACACAGCATCCCATTCTTGCTCTGTAGCAAGCATCAGACACTTGCACCTTGGTGGGCTGGCTGATTGGGAACCACAAACTTATATGAGCACATCACAGTCACTGGACCAGCTGCCAGATGCTGTGACAGTCCACCTCTAATACTTGGAGAAGTGGTAGAGTTTACCTTGGTGTTGAGCCCCAGGTTGATGATGTGCCTCTGAAGACATCCATAAAGCAGCAGACTCTGGATGTACAGCAAGAGGTGCATGAAGATCTGGTGAAGAACCTAAAGAGTACACATACTTGGTCTTATCACAGGATTGAATCCAAACTTGATGAAAATATTCACATTGCAGAAATATTTCCAGAAATGTTTACAGTAAGGATAGATCGACTGAAGGCAGTGGAGTCTTTAGCGCAGTCAAGAATTTATTTCCCAGTTTCACAAGATGTGATTTGTCTTAGGAATTTTCATCCAAAATATTTTAAAGTGGAATATAAAAGTCACAAGAAGCTTCCCATGCATCCAAGGTGCTTGGGTCTGTGAAACAAAACTTCGATTACTCTTTAACTGTAGTGAAGGAAATGCTGTACCAAATACTAGTCAGACCACGCCTTGAGTACAACACAGCTGCTTGGGACCCATATATTGCTAAAACATTACCTTTCTTGAGCAGGTTAAAGATCAGGCAGCTCAAGGTGTTGAAAACAATTACTCACGAGATACCAGTGTCTCCGAATTGTCCGCAGTGCTAGGCTGGCACAGTCCTGCAGACTAAAGAAAGGCCCATGGGTTGACATTTTGAATGGACAAGTAAATATTTCTAAGTCATACATCAAGCCTAAAAATGACAAAGCTCAAAGTTGATGAGTAACAACTCCAACTCTTTCTCTGAAGAGCAATTGAGGACCGGAACAACCTCCCACAAAATTTTAATCTCCTTGTCCTCCAATGACTCATTTAAGAAAAATCTGTTGAACTTTGTAGTTAATACGATCTTCGACTGCGCCCATTGTGCACCTGCTGTGAAAATGCCCTAGTGGAAATCTACAGAGGGAAATCTTACTGAGTAGCAAGGACCAAGTACCAAACCTCCTCTAGGGTGCACAGTTCCAATGGAAACAATGACCTCATAATTCCCAGTTGAAGTCTTTCCTTTCAAGTGTCCTCAGTTCCAGGGCCCCTGACATCTCATCTCACTCCCCTCTAAGACCCTCCTTTTAAACTGGTCCACCTCACAAAGATGTCCAAAGATCTACAGATTAACACTCCTCACCTCTATCCGCAAACTCAGCTGCTACATCCACACTCTTAGAGTTGCACCATTTCCAGCGCTTTGGTATCACACTTGTGCTGCCTATAGGTAGTTGCTAGAAAACACTCACCTGGTTTGGCCCATAAGATGGAATGGGCAATGTAAAATTTCAGACAATAGCCTGTTTAACAATTTTAAACAGAAGTTAATTGCTCTTTTAGTAAATGCAGATGATCTTCTGACTTTGGGCCCTGCTCGCCTTCCATGATCACAACACCAAGGACCTGGGTTCAATTCCCGGCTTGGTCATTGTCTGTGTAGAGTTTACACATTTTCCCGTGTGTGTGTGGGTTTCCTCAGGTGCTCTGGTTTCCACCCACAGTCCAAAGATGTGCGGTTTAGGTGGATTGGCCACGCTAAATTGCCCCTTAGTATCAGGGGGACTAGCTAGGGTTATGGGGATAGGGCCTGGGTGGGATTGTGGTCGGTGCAGACTCAATGTGCCAAATGGCCTCCTTCTGCATTATAAGATTCTATGATTCTATGATATCAAAGATTTGTATCATGATGTCGGATTGTTGACCCAACGTCATGGCATATAATTTTATAGAGATGGAGGAAGGACATCCACCTGAATCAGCTTTGTAAATTCCAACCTATAGTTTCTGCTCAATGACTAACCTTAGAATTGAATTCCAACAAATAAAGACTTGCATTGATATAGCAGCTTCCATAGTCACAGGACATGCCAAAGCACTTGACAGTCAATAAAGTACTGTTGAAGTGTAGTTGTCGTGTAGCAAACATGGTTTGCACCCACAGAATGCCAGTTTCACAGCTCTTTGTGATGATGTTTCTCCTGTCCTCTGTTCGAAATCTCTTATATTTAACCTTGTACAATGATCGCTTCTAGACCCACTATTGAAACAAATCTTGCCCATCTTTTCATGATTTTAAACACTTCCATCATATCAGTTCATAAACTGCTTTGTTCTAATAGAAACATAGGGCAGCAGGGTGGAACAGTGGTGTGGTGAACCATTGTTGGTTACCACCAGGAGTGCTGAGCCATGGTTTGGCCAGTACTATGAGTCTGTAGATATGTTACTGTTGGGGTTAGGGTTGGGCTGTTCTACCTGTTAATATAGTCCTATGGTACACCCCAGTTGGCTCCGCCTTCCGGGAGAGGTATAAAGGTCACTGCTCTGCCTGGTGACCCTTTAGTCTGGGATTGTATATTGTATATAGTAGCTCCGTTATTGTTGGCAATAAAAGCCTTTATTTCCCGGGTCCATCCAGCCTCCCGTGTGATTTATCGCGCATCAATTCTATTGCCAACAAAAATTTTTTTTTTGGACAAAAAAAAAGACAAAAGAAAACCATGGAGCAAATGCTGAAACCCGAACGGCTTACGTTGGACCCACGTGCGGCGGGAGCATCGAACACTTTCGACCATTGGTTGAAGTGTTTCCAAGATTACCTCGATGCCTCCACAGCGGTCCACAATGACGCCGACAGACTGCGGGTCCTCCACGTGAGGGTAAGCGAGGCTGTAAACTTAGCGATCCGTGAGGCCCAAGACTACAAAGGGGCCCTCGAGCTTCTCAAAAAGCGATACAACAAACCGCCGAATGAGATCCATGCTCGACACCTTCTAGCCACTCGATGGCGGCAGCCCGGCGAAACGACGGAACAGTACCTGTGTGAACTTCAGCAGCTAGCCAGAGCCTGCAACTGCCAGTGTCGGCAGCCCAGTATATGAGCGACCTAGTTCGAGATGCGTTCGTGGCGGGAATCGGCTCGTCGTACATCCGCCTTCGGCTGCTGGAGCAAGGTAACCTCGACCTCACTAAAACCGTAGAATTAGCTGACGCTCTAGAAACGGCCTCCAAAAGTCTGGAGATGTACCCCGACGACCGCGTGGGGACATTGTGGCAGGTGCAGCCGCAGACTCCACTTTATTCAGCGGGTTCGAAAAACTGCGTGATTGCGTTTCCAGCCTCGGACCTGACGACGGCAGCAGCTCCAGGTGGCCCGCGGTGTTACTTCTGTGGGGGGGTGAAACACCCTCGGCAGCGATGTCCAGCTAAAGCGGTATTGTGCTCCGCCTGTGGCAAGAAGGGACATTATTCCAAAGTATGCCGGACCAAACCACCCTCCAAACATAGCAGTGCGGCGTGTGACTCCCCGGAGCCGGCCTCCTTGTCTTCTGCGTCTTCGAGGTCTTCCACCACGTGCGATTCCAGAGCATCGCCATTCCTAACGACGGAGTCGCAAGACACGTGCGACCTGCAGGGGCCGCTGTTTTTGGCGCCATCGACCACGTGCGACCTATGGGGGCAGCCATTTTGGTTGGCACCGACCGCAAATGACCAGCAGGGGCCGTCATCAACCATCTCAGCTGCCAGCAGTTGCACCCACAATCCAACGGTGGCATCAATCATCCTGGACCAGGCCAAGCCTCACAGACTCGACAAGTCCATGATGGACATACAGGTAAACGGACGCCAGATTTATTGTTTGTTTGACAGCGGGAGCACGGAGAGCTTCATTCACCCTGACACCGTGAAGCTCTCCGTGCTCCCGCGGTGCGGTCTCCAGATTCGGACTGTCAAGCAGACAATTTCGATGGCGTCAAGGTCCCGGTCTGTCACCGTGCTAGGGAGCTGCGTGGTCAACCTCACGGTGCAGGGCACGGTTTATGAGAACTTTAGGCTCCTTGTGTTACCGCACCTTTGCGCGCCGATACTCCTAGGACTAGATTTTATGGTCCACCTGAAGACTGTAACCCTGCAGTACGATGGGCCACTCCCTCCACTTTCAGTGGGAGCACTGCAGCCTCTAAATTGCCCAACGCACTCCACATGTAGTCTCTTGACGCTCAGGATTACCACACCCTCCCTATTCCAGAATCTCGTGCCAGGCTGCAAGCCCATCGCAACAAAGAGCAGGCGTTACAGCGCTGAGGATCGGATCTTCATTCGATCTGAAGTTCAGCGGCTCCTCAAGGAAGGGATCATCCAACCTAGCGCTAGTCCATGGAGAGCGCAAGTCGTGGTGGTTAAGAATGGGAACAAACCCCGGATGGTCATAGACTATAGTCAGACCATTAACAGATACACGCAGCTGGATGCGTATCCCCTCCCGCGCATATCTGACATGGTCAATCAGATTGCGCAGTACCGGGTGTTCTCCACCATCAACTTGAAGTCTGCTTACCACCAGCTCCCCATTCGCCCAGAGGACCGAAAATACACGGCCTTTGAGGCGGATGGTCGTCTGTACCACTTCTAAGGGTTCCCTTTGGTGTCACGAATGGGGTCTCGGTCTTCTAGCGTGCTATGGACCGAATGGTGGACCAGAACGGGCTGCGGGCTACCTTCCCGTACCTGGATAACGTCACCATCTGCGGCCATGACCAGCAGGACCACGATGCCAACCTTCTTAGATTCTTACGCACTGCATCTCGCCTGAATCTGACCTACAACAGGGAGAAGTGTGTATTTCGCACGCGCCGCCTAGCTATCCTCGGATACGTGGTGGAAAACGGGGTCCTTGGCCCTGATCCAGACCGTATGCGTCCCCTCCTCGACCTCCCCCTGCCCACTAGCATCAAAGCACTGAGAAGATGCTTAGGCTTCTTCTCATACTATGCACAGTGGGTTCCCAATTACGCGGACAAAGCCCGTCCGCTCATCAAGTCGACCTCCTTTCCCCTAACAACAGAGGCTCGCTTAGCCTTTGCAGGAATAAAAGCCGACATCGCGAAAGCCATGATGCACGCTATTGATGAGTCCATCCCCTTCCAGGTGGAGAGTGATGCATCTGATTTCGCCCTGGCCGCCACACTTAACCAGGCGGGCAGGCCCGTCGCCTTTTTCTCTCGCACCCTCCAACGCCCTGAAATTCGGCATTCTGCGGTGGAAAAAGAGGCCCGGGCCATTGTGGAGGCCGTTCGGCATTGGCGCCATTACTTGGCGGGAAAACGGTTCACTCTGCTCACAGACCAGCGGTCCGTGGCGTTCATGTTCAACAACACATTACGGGGTAAGATCAAGAATGATAAAATCTTGAGGTGGAGAATCGAACTCTCCACCTACAATTATGATATCATGTACCGTCCAGGGAAGCTCAACGAGCCCTCGGATGCCCTGTCGCGTGGAACATGCGCTGGTGTGCAGGAGAATCGATTACAGGCTCTCCACAATGGCCTCTGCCATCCGGGGGTCACTCAGCTCTTCCACTTTATAAAGGCCCGGAATCTACCCTACTCGGTGGAGGATGTCAGGTCCATAACCAGAAGCTGCCGGGTATGCGCGGAATGCAAACCGCACTTCTACCGACCTGACAGGGCATACCTCATTAAGGCCACTCGTCCTTTTGAAAGACTGAGTGTGGACTTCAAGGGCCCCCTTCCCTTGACAGATCGGAACGTGTACTTCCTCAATGTGATTGATGAGTACTCACGATTCCTTTTTGTCATTACTTGTTCTGATATGACCGCTGCCACGGTTATCAAGGCATTACGGGATCTTTTCACCCTGTTCGGTTACCCCTGTTATATCCACAGCGATAGGGGCTCGTCGTTCATGAGCGGTGACTTGAGGCAATACCTGCTCTCATATGGGATTGCCTCTCGTAGACCACGAGCTACAACCCAAGGGGTAACGGACAGGTTGAACGAGAGAATGCTACAGTCTGGAAGGCTGTCTTACTGGCGTTGAGGTCTAAAGGTCTTCCAGTCTCCCGTTGGCAAGAGGTACTCCCTGATGCGCTCCACTCCATACGCTCACTCCTGTGTACGACAACCAACGCTACTCCTCATGAGAGAATGTTTTCATTCCCTAGGAAGTCTTCCTCTGGGACCTCATTACCGTCTTGGTTGACGTACTCAGGACCTGTCCTCCTGCGGCGGCATGTTAGGACCTGCAAGTCCGACCCTTTGGTTGAACAGGTCCATCTCCTCCACGCCAACCCTCAATATGCCTATGTGGCATACCCTGACGGGCGAGAGGACATGGTCTCGATTCGAGATCTGGCGCCAGCAGGGGGCTTGGAAACCCCAGTCGCTCCCCCACCCCCAGTTAGGGACCCCCCGACCATTATCTCTTCTCCTGACACGGCGCGGGCAGTATCGGGACCACCACTTAACCCTCTTACTCCCGTGTACAGCTTGCCTGAGTCCAGGAGATTGTCGCCACCTCGAGGCGTGCTCAAGTCCAGCGGATTGTCACCACCTCGTGGTCTACGAGCCCGTGAGGAACTGGAGGAGTCACTGGACACCGCCTTGGAGAGAAGGCCACCGCGATTGCCTGAACCGGCGTCATCGCCGGTGTTGAGGAGGTCGCAGCGACGGTGCGGTCCCCCAAACCGTTTGAACTTATAGACAGATGAACAGTTGTTCTGTTTTTTTGTGCCCCGCCGGCCTTTGTTTTAAAAGGAGGGGTGAATGTGGTGAACCATTGTTGGTTACCACCAGGTAGTGCTGAGCCATGGTTTGGCCAGCACTATGAGTCTGTAGATATGTTACTGTTGGGGTTAGGGTTGGGCTGTTCTACCTGTTAATATAGTCCTATGGTACACCCCAGTTGGCTCCGCCTTCCGGGAGAGGTATAAAGGTCACTGCTCTGCCTGGTGACCCTTTAGTCTGGGATTGTATATTGTATATAGTAGCTCCGTTATTGTTGGCAATAAAAGCCTTTATTTCCCGGGTACATCCAGCCTCCCGTGTGATTTATCGCGCATCAAGTGGTTAGCACTGCTGCCTCACAGCGCCAAGGATCCAAGTTTCTTATCTGGCCTCGGGTGACTATCGGTGTGGAGCTTGTACATTTTCTCCATGTCTGCATGGGTTTTCTCCGGGTGCTCCGGTTTCCTCCCACAGTCCAAAGATGTGCGGGTTAGGTGGATTGACCATGCTAAATTGCCCTTTAGCATTCCAAGATGTGTGGGTTTGATGGATTACCCATGGTAAATGTGTGGGATTATGGGGGTAGGGCGGGGTAAAATACTCCATCAGAGAGTTGGTGCAGACTCGATGGGCTGAATGGCCTTCTACTGCACTGTAGGGACTCTATGATTTCTATGAAAAACAAATTCAAGTTTTTCTGCAAATTTATATTTTCTCATTCTGTTATGTATTTATCAGCATTTCATCCTCATACTGACAAGCTTGCTAACATGCTATAAAATGGATGTGCACAAAGAAACTACTACATTTTTGCATATACATAGAACATTTCAAAAACAATACCGGTAATGCATTTATACTTTGTTAGGGTAGAATGTAATTGCCTAGAATAATATTCATCTAATCCAGTGGAATATTTATTCTGAAATCATAGGCCTGATTTTAATTTAACTTTAATGGTGCCAACAGGGATTAATATGTCGATGGGAATTTGTGCTATGTTGCAACATCCCTCCATGGTAACTGGCCAAATTCAAGAATGGGAAAGCCACTCCATCTGACAAAGGAGCAGCGCTCCGAAAGCTCGTGGCGTTTGCTCCCAAATAAACCTGTTGGACTTTAACCTGGTGTTGTTAGACTCCTTACTAAAGCTGTCTAACCCAGGGGAGTGGGCACCGAATGGCATCATTGGGAAACACAACCATTCTTAATCCCAATGAAAACTAGAGAAACAAATGGCAGAGCACAAGGATGCTGGCTCAATAAGGTCCAGGATATTTGCAAAAGCAGTTCGACCACAGAATTGTTACAATGCAGAAGGAGGCTGTTCAGCCCATTGTGCCTGCACTGGCTCTCCGCATGAGTATTATGACTTAGTGCCATTTCCCTACTTTTTCCCTGCACTCCTGTAAATTGTTTCAATTCAGATAATCATCTAATGCCCCCTTAATTGATTCAATGTCTCAATTGAACCTGCCTCCACCTCACGTTCAGCCAGTGCATTCCAGAAATGAACCACTCACTGTTTTTTCTCACATCGCATTTGCTTCTCTTGCAAATCACTTTAAATCTGTGCCCTCTCGTTCTCAGTCCTCTTACGGGTGGGAGCAGTTTCTTCCTATCTACTCTGTCCAGTCCCCTCATGATTTTGAACATCTCTATCAAGGGTGGAATTTTATCAGCTCGCCCTACCCATTGATGGGCGGAGCAAGCTGGTAAAATTCTGCAAGAGCCAAAATACCAGGAAGAAGCCTGGTTTCTTGGCTCTCGCGATCCTACGAGAGATGGATTTCTGGCGAGGTCAGCCTCTCCCAGGAAATGTGCGCGATGCTGAACAAGTTATGGTAATATATTTTATTGCTGATTTGCACGTCTTTATTGAGCCTGGCACTCAATCGTCCGGGCTCGCTTGCCTTTATGGGCCTCGCCGGGAGAGGTTCTCTTCTCTCTGGCAAGGAAAACACCTGCTCTCCATGAACGAGGAACGATCATGTTGGTCTCATCGGTAGAACTGCAAGCCATTGAGGCCTCCTGGGGAGGCCGAAGGCAAGGGGGGGTGCCCCTTGGGCAGTGCCAGCCTGACATTGCCACCTCATCACCTTGGCACTGCCAGCCTGGCACCTTGGTAGTGCCCACAGGGTGCCTTGGCACTGCCCACCGGGCAAGGCTTATGGGGGGAGCCTTTGAGGGTGGGGCCTATGGGGAGCTTATAGGATGGGGCTTATAGGGGGTATGGAATATAGGGGTGGGACTTATAGGGGTGGAACATGAAGGGGTAGCCTGATCAGGGAGGGAGGGAGGAGGGGCCACTGCACACTCTGCCTGTGATTGGATTGGGGAAGGGGACCCTCTGCTGCTTTGTAGGTGAGTGGATCGGGTTGAGGAGAGGGAGGCACGATCGGTCAGGGTGGCAGGGAAGGTGCGGGAGGGCAATATTTCTGGATGGTGTGGGGCTCACGATTGGCCATGGCTCCCCGTGATTGTTGGTGGGGAGGAGATTGTGAGGATGCCTGCAACAGCAGGGGCCTGACAGCTCTCTCTCTCTCTCTCTGTCTGTCAGACCCCTGCTGTTGAAATTACGCATGTGCAGAATCAGAGGTCTCTGCATACGCAATAACGCCCTCTGTAGGCAAGCTGGTGAATTAAGCCCAACTCACTGCCTGCCACAGCTAGAAACAGTCTAGCCCATATTTTCAATGTTTAAGTCCATAAGATTGGGAGTGAAAACCCACCCAAAAAATGGATCAGGAACTACGTCATTTTCATGCTAGCTGGTCACCTTAAGCAGAATTTTACCTGCATGCCCGCCTGAGGCTCGTAAGATCCTGCGCGAGGCCAACAGAGAATGCCATTCTGCGAGCCTCACCCGCCCTGAATTCAGGGTGGATGTGCTGGTAAAATTCCGGCCTTGGAATCATTCTCATGAAATTCCGCCCCAAGTCTCCTCTTAGCCTTCTTCTCTCCAAAGAAAACAGTCCCAACCTCTCCAATCTATCTTCGTAACTGAAATTTCTTTCCATGGAACTATTTTTGTAAGCCTCTTCCTGCCCCAGTCTTTCCAACCCCCCCATCACCACCTTCAACTATGATTGCAGACTTCCTTAATTTAACCTCCACACAATTTCCACAAAGTCCCATCAGCGGCCTGAAACTCCACAAATTTCAAGTCCCATTGACAATGGTGAAGTCATTCCCACTGGTTTCAGTTCTGGAGTCGTTACTAATGAAGCCCAGGAGATACTATCTGCTGGACCTCATGTTTCAGGGTGACAGATGGATTGCTGTCCAATTTGACCCAGCCGGGTTAAAATCAGGGCTTATTTCAACAGCAGAAGCGGTCAGCAATGCCTCAATGAAATCAGTGTCATTTTCCTGAAAATCTTTACTGGTGAAAAGAATACTGCCGCATTTAAGCTAGATTTGATACCAACAATTATTAGGTTCGTACACAGGAAATGAGTTCTCTGCGAATCTTAAGATTCAAAGTTATGAAACATGCTATTACCTTTAGTTCCATGAAAAGTTATTTTCACTCATCAGCTGTGCCTTGAAATCATAGAAACCCTACAGTGCAGAAGGAGGCCATTCGGCCCATCGAGTCTGCACCGACCACAATCCCACCCAGGCCCTACCCCCACATATTTACCCACTAATCCCTCTAACCAACGCATCTCAGGACTCTAAGGGGCAATTTTTAACCTGGCCAATCAACCTAACCCGCACATCTTTGGACTGTGGGAGGAAACCGGAGCACCCGGAGGAAACCCACGCAGACACGAGGAGAATGTGCAAACTCCACACAGACAGTGACCCGAGCCGGGAATCGAACCCGGGACCCTGGAGCTGTGAAGCAGCAGTGCTAACCACTGTGCTACCGTGCCGCCTTGATGGTAGCATTCTTGCCTCTCAGTCAGAAGGTTCTCGGTTTAAGTTCTACCTCATGCTGAGTATTGAGGGAATGCTGTACCGTCAGAGCTGCTGTCTTTCATATCAAACTGAGGACCTCTCTGCCCACTCACCTGGATGTTAAATATTCCAAGACCAATGCTCTTTCTAGTTTCTCTGTGCTGTGCATGGCTAGCTTGAAGCACTGCACGATGCCACACATGCGCGTATCTTAAATGGAACATTTGTTGTCTTACCTGCATCGTAGGTTCCAGATAGTTTGTCCCCTGCATAGTAGATTCCGGATCGCACAGCTAAGAGACAACATTGCCCAGGAAAATATTTTGAAGAAGGATCGGATAGGTCTCTGTGGCATTGTACTTTTCAGGAATAAATGCTGGAAAGCATTCAGAACTGGGATCACGGGCTGGTGCTTTCTATTCCTTAGCCTGGGGATCCTGAAATCAATTGTGGTGCCACCATTGTTGTGAGATCAATTACAGTACAGGACCAGAATTGGAAATGATTCATTGAACTCAATACCACACTAGGTGGTGCAGCCATCTATCAAACCAAACGGGGATTTTTACATAGTTTAGAGTTAGTTCCTGAATATTTCATCTTTGTTATGCTAAAGAAGGATGTTATTGATGTTGTTTTATTTATTGATACAAGTTGAAACATAGCTACGGTTTCTGACATTATGCATTGTTCTAATCCAATGAGAATAACTGCAATAATATTGTAACAGCTGTGCAGTAGCTTAAATTTGAACATTTCCTTTGTAGCAAATCTAATGACGCAGCACTTTTCAATAATAGTGCATGCCAGCTAATCAAAATACCCCTGGCTTCTGTGCGCATTGCTTATATAATTTCCGAGCCTTACGTTGAGAGTGTCTTTACTAGGAACTGTTCCAATGAGTTTAGCTGAACACTGCCCATACAGCAATTATCTTTCAACCTTTTAAAAAATGAGTCAGCATCTCTGTGAAGTTGCTTATGGCCGTTTACTAAGAGTTGTGGCTCTGGTACCTGCTCAATGATCTCATCTGTTATCTGGGTAGGTGGATCATATCTCTGCATCAGCATGTGACTCAGACTCACCTTCTTAATTCCTCTTGTTATTTTATCAAATCAGAACTATTCACTTTGTCTCTTATCAAACAACAGCCAATGAGTTTAATTTCCTTTGTACTGTTTATGGAACATCATTTCATGAATTTGCCTACACCCCTGTCTACATAATTTTAACCCATCAGAGCGATGTTTTTTTGTTTTGAATTATTACTTGGAGAGGATACTTTTTTCAATTAAAATTGACAATTCGGAACACAGTTAAACCAAGAAAGTATGTGCCATTTCTGGTAAAACTTCTGCTTATATTTGGATAAGTGACTTCTCCTCGCTAACAAAATTGGGCTGAAGCCAATGCAAATTTTGTTGGTTTCTTGTCCCAAATTCAGTCCTTCTCCTATGCTGGGGATAAATATAAGATTCAGCTCTTTGCAGCACCAGTGAGCTGGGCGGACGTGAAGAGGTTTTAATTTTGAAGAGTGGGGAGAGATTTAATCGCAATTTCTTCAGCAGTAGAAGCACTTCCTGCTGCCATTTTCTTTCAACATTATGCCAGACAGACTTACATTTGTTTGCGTCTGCTTCTAAAAGGATGAGGCCACCAGGAGATTTTCATACCCCACCTCAGCCCAAGTTGCTAACCTGAGAGATGATAGCATTATGATATGTTGAGAGGGTGAAGTAAGGTGGGAGACGACTGTTGTAGAACACAAAGCTGTTAGGCTGAATGACCTATTTCTGTGTGATAACATTTATATAATCTGGGAAGCAGAGACTCCAGTCAGCACTGATCCACAGGACACTGGATCCAATTAGTAAGCTGGTTAGTAGGCTGAGTAGCTTTCAGATCCTGAGAGAAATGGAAAGCACTATAGCCTCTACAGTCTGGAAGCCAGTACACAATCTGCATCCTAGCTGTATCCTTCTATTAGTGCCACCAGAACTGCAGTTAGTCTTCTGTTGAGGTAAAGGAACCAACTATTCCCTGAGCTGTGAATAAGTGTCTGCAGCTCAAGGACTTCAGGTCGGCACTTATGAGTTGGAGTCTGAGCTTTAGATGCTGTGATGCTTCAAGGAAGAGGAACATGAAAACATAGGATCTAGGAGCAGGAGTAGGCAATTCAGCCCTTCGAGTCTACCCCGCCATTTAATATGATCATGATTTCAGTTCAGCCTCAATTCCACTTTCCTGTCCATTCTCCATAACCTTTCAATCCATTACTAATTAAAAATCTGCCTACCTCCTCAAAGTTGCTCACTGTCCCGACATCCACTGCACCCTGGGGCAATGAATTCCACAGGTTCACAACCCTTTGAATGAATTAATTTCTCCTTATCTCTGTTTAAAATCTGCTACCCCTTTTCCTAAAACTATGTCCTTTCATTCGAGATTGTTTCACAGGAGGAAACATCCTTTCTGCACCTGCTTTGACAATACCTTGTACCACCTCCTCTCATTCTTCTAAACTCCAGAGAATATAGGCCTTAAACAGTCCAATCTCTCTTCATAAGACAAACCCCACATCTCTGGAATCAATCTAGTGAACCTCCTCTGAACTGCTCCAATGTAACTACATCCCTGCTCAAGTAAGGGATCTGAACAGAACGGATTACTGCAAAGAAGTGTACCGACAACTGAACAACGAGGAACACTACCCAGTTACCCACAGATCCGACCAAAGAACACACCCATCAACTCAACAGACTGATCAAGACCTTTGATCCAGCCCTTCAGAGCACCCTCCGTGCTCTCATCCCACGTACTCCCCGCATTGGAGATCTCTACTGCCTCCCAAAGATACACAAGGCAAACACACCCGGCCGTCCCATTGTATCGGGCAATGGGACCCTGTGTGAGAACCTCTCCGGCTACATCGAGGGCATCCTGAAACCCATTGTACAAAGAACCCCCAGCTTTTGTCGCAACACTACGGACTTCCTACAGAAACTCAGCACACATGGAGCAGTTGAACCAGGAGCACTCCTCATCACAATGGATGTCTCGGCACTCTACACCAGCATTCCCCATGACGATGGCATTGCTGCAACTGCCTCAGTACTCAACGCCAACAACTGCCAATCTCCAGATGCAATTTTACAACTCATCTGCTTCATCCTGGACCACAATGTCTTCACCTTCAACAACTAGTTATTCATCCAGACACACGGAACAGCCATGGGGACCAAATTCGCACCTCAATACGCCAACATCTTCATGCACAGGTTCGAACAAGACCTCTTCACCACACAGGACCTTCAACCGATGCTATACACTAGATACATCGATGACATTTTCTTCCTTTGGACTCGTGGTGAACAATTACTGAAGCAACTATATGATGACATCAACAAGTTCCATCCCACCATCAGACTCGCCATGGACTACTCTCCGGAATCGGTTGCATTCTTGGACACACACATCTCCATCAAGGACGGTCATCTCAGCACCTCACTGTACCGCAAGCCCACGGATAACCTCACGATGCTCCACTTCTCCAGCTTCCACCCTAAACACGTTAAAGAAGCCAACCCTTACAGACAAGCCCTCCGTATACACAGGATCTGCTCAGATGAGGAGGATCGCAACAGACACCTCCAGACGCTGAAAGATGCTCTCATAAGAACAGGATATGGCGCTCGACTCATCAATCGACAGTTCTGATGCGCCACAGCGAAAAACCGCACCGACCTCCTCAGAAGACAAACACGGGACACAGCAGACAGAGTACCCTTCATCGTCCAGTACTTCCCCGGAGTGGAGAAACTACGACATCTTCTCCGGAGCCTTCAACATGTCATTGATGAAGATGAACATCTCACCGAGGCTATCCCCACACCCCCACTTCTTGCCTTCAAACAACCGCACAACCTCAAACAGACCATTGTCCGCAGCAAACTACCCAGCCTTCAGGAGAACAGTAACCACGACACCACACAACCCTGCCACAGCAACCTTTGCAAGACGTGCCGGATCATCGACACAGATGCTATCATCTCACGTGAGAATACCCTCCACCAGGTACACGGTACATACATTTGCAACTCGACCAACATTGTCTACCTGATACTCTGCAGGAAAGGAATCTTCCGAGACATGGTAAACTGGGGAGACCATGCAGACGCTACGACAACGAATGAATGAACACCGCTCGACAATCACCAGGCAAGAGTGTTCTCTTCCTGTTGGGGAACACTTCAGCGGTCACGGGCATTCAGCCTCTGATCTTCAGGTAAGCGTTCTCCAAGGCGGCCTTCACAACACACGACAGCGCAGAGTCGCTGAGCAGAGACTGATAGCCAAGTTCCGCACACATGAGGACGGCCTAAACTGGGATCTTGGGTTCATGTCACACTAACTGTAACCCCCACGACTTGCCTGGGCTTGCAAAATCTCACTAACTGTCCTGGCTGGAGACAATATACATCTCTTTAACCTGCGTTTAACCCTCTCTCCACTCACATTGTCTGTACCTTTACGACTTGATTACCTGTAAAGACTCGCATTCCAACCATTATTTTGTAAATTGAGTATGTGTCTTTATATGCCCTGTTTGTGAACTGAAATCCCACTCACCTGACAAAGGAGCAGTGCTCTGAAAACTAGTGGCTTTTGCTACCAAATAAACCTGTTGGACTTTAACCTGTTGTTGTGAGACTTCTTACCAAGTAAGGGGACTAAAACTGTACACAATACTGCTGGTGCAATCTCACTCATGCCTTCTACGGTTGCAGCAATACCTGCCCACTTTCAGACCCGATTCCTTTAGCAATAAATGCCAAAATTCCATTTGCTTATTATTACCTGCTGTACTAGTTTTCTGTGATTTATGCACAATGGCACCCAGATCCCTCTGCATTGAAGCATTCTGAAATGTCTCTACATTTAGATAATAAGTTGCTTTTCTATTTTTCTGACCAGAATGGATAACCTCACTTTCATCCATGTTAAACTCCATCTGCAAACCTTGGCCCATTTACCTAACCTAGCCATATCCATTTGTAAATTTCTTATTTCTTCATTGCAATTTACAATCCCACATATTTTAGTGTCATTTGCAAATTTGGCAATAGTACCTTCTATCCAATTTATTAATTGTAAATATTTGGGGTCTGAGGATCGAACCCTGTGGTACCCCATGAGTTACATCTTGCCAGAAAAGGACCTATTTATCCCAAAACACTGCATTTGTTACCTGCAAACTTTATTCCAGGAGGCAGTCACAGTCCTTAGAAACATAGAAAATAGGAGCAGGAGTAGGTCATTCGGCCCTTTGAGCCTGCTCCACCGTTCAATGTGATCATGGCTGAATCTCTATCTCAATGTCATACTCCAGTGCTCTCCGCATACCCCTTGACACCTTTAGAAACTAGAAATCAATAAATTTCCTTCTAAAATAGATTCAGTAACTTGATCTCCACAGCCTTCGGTGGTAGAGAATTCCATTGGTTCACCACCCTCTGAGTGAAGAGGTTTCTCCTAATCTCAGTCCTAAATAGCTGACCCTATATCCTGAGACTGTGACCTCCTGTTCTAGGCTGCCTAGCCAGAAGAAACATCTACATCCAGTCTGTCTAGCTCTGTCAGAATTTTATACATTTTAATGAGATCCCCTCTCATTCTTCTAAACTTCAGTGAATACAGGACTAGTTGACCCAATCTGTCCTCAAACGACAATCCTGTTATCCCAGGAATCAGTCTGGTGAACTTTCGTTGCACTCCCTCAATGGCAAGTATATCTTTTCTGAAGTAAGGAGATCAAAGCTGCTCACAATAGTCCAAGTGTGGTCTCACCAAGGCTGTGTACAGCTCTTGCTCCTGTACTCAAGTTCTCTCGCAATAAAGGCTAACATACCATTTGCCTTCCAAACTGCGAGGTTAAGTAATTCAGATTTGGTCCATGTTCAGGACCAGGAGTATTTGACTGAGTGAGACAGGTATGGTGATCCGGGAGGTAGCAATGGAGGACCCTCAGACCTTGCACTTATCCAAATAGTTTAATGTTTTTTCAGCTTGTATGGAAGAGAACAGGAACGGGAGGGCGGACGAGCAAACTGACTGCGGAATGGTGCATACAGAGGACCATTTAAGTTACGGGAAGTGATAAAGAATGTATATGCAATAGGAGACAGTTTAGTTAGAAGGATGCTGAGAGCATGAGTCCCATAGGCTGATATCAGGGTTAAAGACATCCCTTGGGGTCTGGAGGAGAACTTGGAGTGGGAGGGGAAAGATCCAGCTACCATTGTCCATGTGCTCTGGGATGATGAGCAACTGGGATGAAATTTAAAGGCAGAACCACAAAGATAATGACCTTTGGTTTATTACCTGAATCTGCAACAAATTGCCATTGGGTAAATAAGGTCAGAGAGTTGAATGCTTGGCTCAAGTTTGGTGTGGGAAAATGGATTTTGATTCATGGAAATTGACACCAGTATTGGGGATAAAGGGAGCCTCTTTTAATGAGCTGGGATCAGTATCCCGATGAATCGAATAACTAAGGCTATAGAGAGGGCTTTAAACTAAATAGTGGACATGGGAGGGTTCAGATGAAGGGAAACTTGAAAAGTTAAAGAGAAAGGACAAGGCAGGGTAATGATATAAGTAATGTCAACACTCCATCATCATTGTTATGGAAATTCCCTGAGAACTTTACCTGTAGAAATTGAGGGCAACACGGTGGAACAGTGGTTAGCACTGCTGCCTCACAGCGCCAGGGACCCATCTTCGATTCCCAGCTTGGGTCACTGTCTGTGTGGAGTTTGCACATTCTCCCCGTGTCTGCATGGGTTTCCTCCGGGTGCTCCGATTTCCTCCCATAGTCCAAAAGACTTGCTGGTTAGGTGCATTGGCCATGCTAAATTTTCCCTCAGTGTACCCGAACAGGTGCCAGAATGTGGCGACTAGGGGATTTTCACAGTAACTTCATTACAGTGTTAATGTAAGCCTACTTGTGACACTAATAAATAAACTTAAACTGTGTGCTGTTCCACTGTATCTAATAGGAGACCTTAAATGAGTCATAAGGGGCTTGTTAACAGTGGGGATGGTCTGAGGGTCACTATTGGACTGGTGTGAGAATAGAAGGACATAAAAAACAGCAACAACTGCTGGATGAGAGAGGCCCACAGATACATGGTGATTAATGACATGTTCCAGAATCTGGTGATCATGAGAAACCAGGTATTACCATCAGCGAATGTGCCAGAGGATCCAGAGAAGAAAGTTGGGTATGGAGTAGGGGGAAGGAAGAGGAGAAGGGTGGAACTCGGAGGAGCTCTAGAAGATCCCAGGCAGATGGCCTGTCATGAAATCCATTGATCTGTGTGTCTCTGGATGCGGATTAGAAGGCTGTGGAGATTATAACATTTAAAGCACAGGGTGTTCCAGTGCTAGTTACATTGGTGCCTAGTAACACAGGTGGGAACTTCTTGGAGTGTTTTGATAGATCCCCAGTGGCAGCAGGACATGAGGTGCGTGGCTGTTGAAAATCTGTGGAAGACCAGTCACATGTCCTCCTGTGATGCCATTGAAAGACTTTAGGCCATGATAGTCCTGCCTCTGACCAGACCACCTCAGCTTGGGTTAGCATGGTCTGCTTGACTGCAAAACCCTTTCAACAGAGGAGCCCAGAGCCACCAGGGCAGCTGCATGAGCTTCCGTGATGTCCTTCCATTCTAGCTGTCTGGCATTCCATTGAAATTGCTATCACTGCACTGAAAGCTGCACCCTCAGTCATCAAACATTGGATAATAATGAATTCCACACTTTGGAATTGGCCAGACTCTCCATGCTGGAGAGGATGAGTTTCAGGCTCTATGTCAAACCACAGATCAAGGTGGAAGTGTACTTCTCCATCCTCTCACCACAAACCTTCAGTTATGTTGTTCATTGCACTAAAAATTTAGTTTATCAAACACTTCTCCTGAAGCTTGTACGCATGAGATCCTCAACAGACTCGTTGACAGCAGAACTCGTACATGACATTGCCTCTTACCCTGGCAAGCTACTGGTGCTCAGTGTGTTCCTGCCACTGGACCGAATTGAATGCGATCTCCCGAATGGGAAATGTGGCAGGTGGCGATAATTAATTGACATGTGAAATTTTGGTTTTGCGATGGTGGGTTGAGATGAAGAGATTAAGTGGCAGTATTGTAGTGACAGGTCAGACCTCATGGCTTGCAGAGGCTGTCTGTTACATTATTCTGAGATAGCAGATTCCCTGATGTAGGCCAAGCAGCCTGCCCTGATTATGCAAAACAGACTGGTCCTACCAAAAATCAACTGGATTCTGCAATAGTTGAAAAGCCTGGCCTTTTATTTTTTTTATATCTCACCCAATTCTGTTCCAGATAAATGTTCAAACAAAATGTTATTCATGTTTCTATCCCACAGCAGGTGTTCTTTTTGACAGCTCTTCTAATTTGTTCTCTGGCAAGATTTATTTTTCTCTTAAAAAAAGTGAATTGGTTTATCTCAAAGTTTTTGTACTGCTTCATTTCCCTTTGTTTCCAGTAAGAGGAATATTTCTACAATAATTTTTGATGGCAATAATTTAGAACTTAGTGTCTGATGTCGAGCAGAGATAGGACCGGAATTTTCCGGCTGTTTCCGCCCCGCTGTTCCTGCAAGCGAGGACAGAGAACTTGGTGCTCAGCCAAATTTCCGTTCACTACAGTGGAACCAGAAAATCCCGCTGGCATGAACAGCCGGAAAATTCTGCCCAAGATATTTGATGCTGATTACAAATTGTTAAATAAATGGCAACAGAATCTATCATTTAAGAGGTTATGGGAGGACACTTAGAATATCACAATGCAATCAAGCAGAGTCAACATGGTTTTGTGATCGGGAAATCACACTTGACTAATTTGGTGGAATTCTTTGAGGAAGTAGCAAGCAACGCGGATAAGGGGGAGCCTGTGGATGTAATGCACTTAGATTTCCAGAAGGCATTTGACAAAATGTCACATTAAATGTTACTACACAAAATAAGAGCTCATGCACAGTGGGTAAGATATTGGCATGGACAGAGAATTGGTTAGCTGACAAGAAGCAGAGGGCAGGGATTAATGGATATTTTTCCGGTTGGCAAGTTGAGGGCCAGTGATTAGTGCTGAGGCCTCAACTATTCACAAACAATATCACTGACAGATGAATGGACCGAATGTATGGTTGCTAACTTTGCTGGCGACGAAAGATAAACAGGAAAAAAGTTGAAGAGGACATCAGGAATCAGGAATCTATAAAGGGACATAGATAGGTTAAGTAAGTGGGCAAAAACTGGCATATGGAGTATGATGTTGGAAAATGTGAACTTGTCGACTTTGGCAGGAAGAATAAAAAAACAGCATATTATTTAAATAGAGAAAGACTGCAGAATTCTGCAGTACAGAGGGATCTGGGTGGCCTGGTACATGAATCAGGAAAAGTTAATATGCAGGTGGGAGGGGTTAAGGGTCTCGCACTCTGAGCATGAGAAAAGACTGGCGAGCGAAGCTGATTACTCGTCAGTGTGTCAGTGCAGCACCCAGCAGAACAAGTCAGCAAGTTATTTTGCTCAAATAATTAAAATTCATGCATGGCAGCTTAAAAGTCTTTTCTGATAACTGGATTTAAGATACTGTACTTTTAGTGTACTTGTGAACCAGTTGTTTTGAAATTAGAAAATGTTCACATTGCTGCTGAGTTGAGTTCTGAGTACAATAATTCAACTTTGGTCACTTGAGTGAAGAATTGGGTAAATAGATGAAAAGGTATGTAGGTAAATGAACAGTGGGAAACATTTAAAGAAATGATTCAAAATGTGCAACAAAAGTACATTCCATTCAGCAAGAAGGACCCATCCATGTCTCACTCAGGAAGTTAAGGATGATAGATGAAAGTAAGAGACTTACGATGTTGCCGAAAGGATTGGGATTATTTTAGAAACCTCCAAAGGGCTATTTTTAATATAACAAGCTGAAGAAGGAAATAAGAGAATAAACTAGCCAGCGATATAAAAACAGATTTTAAGTGCGTTTAAGGGGCTAAAAAGGGGTTTAAAGGAGAGAACGTTAGGGAAGTTGATATCAGCAGAGTTAAAAGTATTGGAAACTAAAAGGTTTAAAACTTAATTAGTTGAAATGTAATGGGTGGCACAGTGATTAGAACTGCTGCCTCATGGTGCCAGGGATCTGGGTTCAATTCCAGCCTTGGGTGACTCCTTGTGGGGTTTGCATGTTCACTTTATGTCTGTGTGGCGTTTGAATGTTCTTTCCATGTCCGTGTGGATTTTCTCCAGGTGCTCTAGTTTCCTCTCACAGATATGTAGATTAGGTGGATTGATCATGCTAAATTGCCCCTTGGTGTCTAATAATGTGTAGGTTAGGGGGATCAGTAGGGGTTATGGGGATAGGGCCTGGCTAAGATAATCTGTCAGCAGGTTGGTGCAGACTCAATGGGCGAATGGCAGCCTTCTGTTCTGTAGGGATTCTATGAATTCTATGAAGGTACAGCAAGTGAACTTTCTTCCCCAGGGAGCAGTGAGGACATGGTCAATGAATATTTTTAAGGCAAAGGTAGATAAATTCTTGACCAACAATGGAGTCAAAGGTTATTGAGGGTAGGTGGAATGTGGAGTTGAGGCCACAGTCAGATCAGCCATGATTTATTGAATGGGAGAACAAAGTCAAGGGGCCAAATGGCCTATTTCTGCTTCTAATTCCTATCATTGTGGAAGGAAATATTAAGGCAAGGTTTATAATTGGGGGAGGGGTAATTATGATGCGATTAGGCAAGGATTAGGGAGCATAAGATGGGAACAGAAACTGTCAGGGAAAGGCACAAATGAAAAGTGGAGCTTGTTTAAGGAACGAATACTGCATGTCCTTGATAGATATGTCCCTGCCAGAGGGAACCATGGTTCACAAAAGAGGTTGAATTCTTGTCAAGAGGAAAAAGGAAGCGTATGTAAGGATGAGAAAACAAGGTTCAGTTGGGTCACTTGAGGGTTACAAGGTAACAAGGAATGAGCTAAAAAAAGGGCTGAGGAGTGCTCAGAGGGGGCATGAGAAATCCTTGGCGGTCGGATCAAGGAAAACTCCAAGGCTTTTTACTCTTATGTGAGAAATAAAAGAACGACCAGGGTGAGGTTAGGGCCGGTCAAGGACAGTAGTGGGAACTTGTGCATGGAGTCAGAAGAAATAGGAGAGGCAATGAATGAATACTTTTCTTCAGAGTTCACCAAGGAGAGGGACCATGTTTTTGAGGATGAGAGTGTGATACAGGCTGAAAGGCTGGAAGAGGTAGATGTTCTGAGGGAAGATGTATTTGCAATTTTGAAAAACCTGAGGGCCGATAAGTCCCCTGGGCCAGATGGGATATCTCCTAGGATTCTTTGGGAGGCAAGGGATGAAATTGCAGAGCCTTTGGCTTCGATCTTTGGGTCCTCACTGTCCACGGGGATAGTGCCAGAGGACTGGAGAGTGGCGAATGTTGTTTCTCTGTTCAAGAAAGGAAATAGGAATGACCCTGGTAATTATAGGCCAGTTAGTCTTACTTCGGTGGTTGGTAAGTTAATGGAAAAGGTCCTGCGGGATAGGATTTATGACCATTTAGAAAGAGGCAGCTTAATCCGGGATAGTCAACACAGATTCGTGAAGGGTAAGTCTTGCCTCACAAATTTGATTGAATTCTTTGAGGAGGTAACTAAGTGTGTGGATGAAGGTAGAGCAGTTGATGTTGTATACATGGATTTTAGTAAGGCGTTTGATAAGGTCCCCCATGGTCAGCTCATGAAGAAAGTAAGGAGGTGTGGGATAGAGGGAAATTTGGCCGATTGGATAAATAACTGGCTATCTCATAGAAGACAGAGGGCGGTAGTGGATGGAAAATTTTCAGACTGGAGACCAGCGGTGTACCACAAGGATCAGTGCTGGGTCCTCTGCTATTTGTGATTTTTATCAATGACTTGGAGGAGGGGGCTGAAGGGTGGATCAGTAAATTTGCTGATGACACCAAGATTGGTGGAGTAGTGGATGAGGTGGAGGGCTGTTGTAGGCTGCAAAGAGGCATTGATAGGATGCAGAGCTGGGCCGAAAAATGGCAGATGGCGTTTAACCCTGATAAGTGCGAGGTGATTCATTTTGGTAGGACAAATTTGAATGCAGATTACAGGGTCAATGGCAGGGCTCTGAGGAATGTGGAGGAACAGAGAGATCTTGGGGTTCATATCCACAGATCTCTGAAGGTTGCCACTCAAGTGGATAGAGCCGTGAAGAAGGCCTATAGTGTGTTAGCATTTATTAACAGGGGGTTTGAGTTTAAGAGCCTAGTTTGTTATGCTGCAGTTGTTATGCTGCAACTGTACAGGACCTTGGTGAGACCACATTTGGAATATTGTGTGCAGTTCTGGTCACCTCATTATAAGAAGGATGTGGAAGCATTGGAGAGAGTGCAAAGGAGATTTACCAGGATGCTGCCTGGTTTGGAGGGTAGGTCTTATGAGGAAAGGATGAGGGAGCTAGGGATTTTCTCTTTAGAGCGGAGGAGGATGAGAGGTGACTTAATAGAGGTTTATAAGATGATGAGGGGGATAGATAGAGTGGACGTTCAGAGACTATTTCCTCGGGTGGATGTAGCTGTTACTAGGGGGCATAACTATAAGGTTCATGGTGGGAGATATAGAAGGGATGTCCGAGGTAGGTTCTTTACTCAGAGAGTGGTTGGGGTGTGGAATGGACTGCCTGCTGTGATAGTGGAGTCGGACACTTTAGGAACTTTCAAGCGGTTATTGGATAGGCACATGGAGCACACTGGAATGATAGGGAGTGGGATAGCTTGATCTTGGTTTCGGACAAAGCTCGGCACAACATCGAGGGCCGAAGGGCCTGTACTGTGCTATACTGTTCTATGTTCTATGAAAGGAATGGCAAGAGTAGATGCTACCTTCAGAACCCAAAAAGGCATGTCTGCTGAAGAAAAATAATAAACTTCCCATATAAAAACACAAGTTATCATTGATTATGTTGCAGTACAAGCCTCTCTTGCCACATGAACCTAAGCTGAGAAAGGTTGAACGTTTAAGCACACTGATTTGATTCTGAAGGTCTGCTTTTAAGCATGTGTGCTGTTCTTCTCTATAAAAAGACATGCATTTTGCTTGTGATCTATCTTGATTAGTGCTGATTTGTGGAAATGAAATTGGTTCTGAACTACCATTTTTATCTCTACAGGTTCCCAGAAGCGGACTATTATCACGTTTACTGGTAAGGTACATTTGGAACTCTTGTGTAGGTGGTATTGAGTGAAAATAATCAGTTGAACTGCAGCAAACCCTTCCAGACAGAACTCATTGAGAAATAACAAACTAACATTTGCTTGGTCAGTCTTAAAATGTGAAACCATAAAGCTCCAAAGTGTAATAAACTGAAAAGAAAATCCCTACTCTCAGCCTTTCCATTGTAAAGGAAAATAATTTTACAAACTAGGTTAGCATTCACAATTTACAACGTGCAGAAGCACAGGGAAAAGACAGCAAAA
The DNA here is from genome assembly GCF_964213995.1 of Mustelus asterias. Classification (NCBI taxonomy): domain Eukaryota; kingdom Metazoa; phylum Chordata; class Chondrichthyes; order Carcharhiniformes; family Triakidae; genus Mustelus; species Mustelus asterias. The sequence continues at coordinate 69,878,311 of NC_135807.1, read as the reverse complement.
TTACACAAAGTCATGATGCTTGTTTGGAGAGCCGGTACAGACATAATGGGCCAAATGGCCTCCTTCTGCAGTGTAACGATTCTGTGATTCAGAATCAAAATTCTGTCAAAGGGGCAAATTTTCCCGTTCTGCCTGCCACGGGAGTTGTAGCGGGCGAGGGGCGAACCACTGAAAGGTCTGTTGAACTTGGGTGGGAGTTTCCGGTTTCGGGGCGAGCGCGACCGGAAAACCCCACCCAAAGGGTTACGGAGCTGAAATTGTTTCTCCCTCTCCTGTATCTCCAAAATTTTCTGCTTTTACTTCAGATTTCTAGCATCTGCAATACTGTACTCCTGTTTCAGGCTAGAAGGGTCTGAAATCAATAGTAAATTAAGAAATATTAACAAGAATATATTTATGTTTCATATGAACATGGGAGCAGGAGTAGGCCATTTGGCCCTTTCAGCCTGCTACAGGGACAATCCAGGAAATTATAGGCCAGTGAGCCTGACATCAGTAGTTGGGAAGCTTTTGGAGAAGATACTGAGGGACAGGCTACATGCACATTTGGAAGAAAATGGACGAGTTAGTGACAGGCAACATGGTTTTATACGGGGAAGGTCATGGATCACCAACTTGATCGAGTTTTTTGAAGAGGGGTCAAAGATAATTGATGAGGGATGAGCTGTGGGATGTAGTTCAAAGTTTATTTATTAGTGTCACAAGTAGGCTTACATTAACACTGCAATCAAGTTACTGTGCAAATCCCCCAGTCACTACATTCCAGCACCTGTTCGGGTACATTGAGGGAGAATTTAGCATGGCCAATGCACCTAACCAGCACATCTTTCAGACTGTGGGAGGAAACCGGAGCACCCAGAGGAAACCCACGCAGACATGGGGAGAAAGTGTAGACTCCGCACAGACAGAACCCAAAGCCAGGAATTTAACCAGGTCCCTGCCGCTGTGAGGCAGTAACGCTAACCACTGTGCCAACATGCTGCCTTTATATGAACTTTAGCTTATATGGATTTTACTAAGGCATTTGACAAGGTCCCACATAGCAGATTGGCACAAAAACTAAAATCACATGGGATTCGGGGTGGGTTGGCTAGATGGATACAGAACTGGCTTGGTTATAGAAGACAGAGAGTAACGGTGGAAGGGTGTTTTTCAGAATGGTGTTCCACAGGGATCAGTGTTAGGACCTCTGTTGTTTAGTATATATAAATGATCTGGAGGAAAATATGGGTGGTCTGATTAGTAAGTTTGCGGATGACATGAAGATTGGTAGAGTTCCTGATAGTGCCGAAGATTGTCAGAGGATACAGCAGGATATAGATAGATTGGAGACTTGGGCACAGAAATGGCAGATGGAGTTTAATCCAGACAAATGCGAAGTGATGCATTTTGGAGGATCAAATTTAGGTGTGAATTATCTTGTAAATGGCGAACCCTTAGGACAGTGGTTCCCAAAAGGTGCGGCGCGCCACACTGTTGCAGCGAGAGAGGATGGCAAGTGTGGCGGGAAGATTCAAGGACAATCAAAGAAACATTTAAACACAGATAGATATTTTTCCAAAGTGAGAGCAAGAGCATCAAGTGATGCTGAGGACGATCCGAGTCCACGTTGTGATTCAGAATCGCCGTTTGAACAGAGTGCCGAAGAAGAGTCGTTTAATTCTACACCAGTAGCAGGCCCAAGCAAACCTCCAAAAAAGAAAGTTTGTCGACAATATATGGATAGCTATCTGAGTCTCGGTTTCACATGGACTGGAGATGAAAACGTACCTCGGCCTATGTGTTTGATCTGTGGTGAGAAGCTTCCCAATTCCAATATGGTCCCAAGCAAGGTGAAAAGACATCTGTTGTCAAAACATGGAAATCTGGCAAACAAGGATGTTCAATATTTTGAAAGGCTTTTGGAACAGCAGAAAGGCCAACGATCATATTTCGAAAAATGAATGACAGTCTCAGGTAAGATGCAGATTGTATCTTACCAAGCGGCTGAATTGATTGCTCAACAGACAAAACCACATACAATAGCTGAAAAATTGATTCAGCCTGCCTGCAGCTTGATTGCGAAAACTTTGTTTGATGATGATGCTGAGCGAGAAGTTATGGAAATTCCTTTGTCTGATAATACAATTTGCAGAAGACTAGTTGATATGTCAGCTAATATTGAGAAGCGTGTTTCCGAAAGTATGAAGAATTCTAAATTTGCCATTCAAGTTGATGAATCGACCGACATTAGTGGAAAAGCACAGTCGCTTGCCTATATCAGATTCATTCACAATGACGAAATAATCACACAGTTTCTATTTTGCAAGGAACTTGAAAAACATACCAGAGGACAAGATATTTTCCAAACATTGTCTGCGTATTTGAAAAAAGTTGAGATTTCATGGGATTCTTGTATTGGAATTTGTACGGATGGAGCGCCATGTATGATAGGGAATGTGAGAGGCTTGGCAGCACTCATCAAACAGAAAAATCCAGATATAATATCAACTCACTGTTTTTTACACAGAGAGGCATTAATCACCAAGACCCTTGTAGCTGATTTGAAGTTGGTTCGAGATCAGGCTGTGCGCATTGTGAACTTCATCAAAGCAAAACCACTAAAGGCGCGGTTATTTGCTCAACTCTGCAAAGACGTGGAAACAAAACATCAATGCCTAATTCTGCACTCGGAGGTTCGTTGGATGTCCCATGGAAAAGTTTTAAATCGGATGTTGGAACTGAAGAACGAGGCTTAGACAGGGTGGATAGTCAGAGGCTTTCTCCTCGGGTGGAAGTGTCAATTACAAGGGAGCACAGGTTCAAGGTGAGAGGGGGAAAGTTTAAGGAAGATGTGCGGGGGACGTTTTTTACGCTGAGATTGGTGGGCGCTTGGAATGTGTTGCCAAAGGAGGTGATCAAGGCAGACACATAAGCAACATTTAAGAGGCACCTGGATGGATACATGAACAGGGAGGAAATGGAGGGATATGGACCAAGTAAGGGCAGAAGGTTTTTTTTAAAATTTAGTTAGGGCATCATGATTGGCACAGGCTTGGAGGGCCGAAGGGCCTGTTCCTGTACTGTACTTTTCTTTGTTCTTTGTACATTCCAACAACTGTATAGCACTTCGAAATGTCTGGTGGCCATGAAAGGCGGTATGTAATACAGGTCTTTCTCTCTTTAATACAAGCTTTTTGAGAAATGAAATGCAGCGTGAAATGTGTAAACATTGGGAATTTGTTGAGAGTGGGAGTTTGTTTCAGGTGGGGAGCGAGGTGTCCTTTTTGCCTCCATATTTATAGCAGTTTCTGTAATCTTGAAGCAGCGGGTATTTAAAAAGTTTACCCATTGTTTTAGTGCAAGCTAGTGTGTAGAAAAAGGAAACAAAATTATTGACAAATTAAAACTAGGAAATTAATAAATTATGTTCAAGCAACTTGTGCATCTGGACTGCAGCTTGTGGGAGTTTGTGGGCAATGGGACTGTCCTGATCCTCTGCTGAAATGTGGGTTGAAGAAACTACCTCACATAAAGGAGGCAGTGCAGTATCTGGGCAGCTCCAGACTTCAGTCATATCTTGTAGAGAGGTACAAGTTCACAATGGGTTGATGTGGCCAATTCTGTACAGAGTAAGGGTTCCTATTTGTTGCTGAATGAGAAAGCGATCCCATTTAACAGAAACAACAGGCCATAGCTTCCACCCAGTGGTATATAGTCATAACCCGCTGGAATTACAACAGTATAAACGCACTTACCTCGAAAACCTTGCTGAAATCTCCGCTGGTTGGAGCTGCTCGGGACCTGCAGCGAGAGAGTCTCCAAAGGCCACTGTTCGATGCAACTCCAGTGAACTCAGGGAGGTCATGCACCCTCAACACCCCCACCCCCTTTTCTAAACTGACTGCTGTAAAGCAGGTTAGTTCAACGGGCCCAGTGAACCAGATAGGCCAGGGAGGAGGCAAGTGAGTTGGGGATCCAGAGCATGGGTTGTGCTGTACGCAGGGCTTGTTCTGAGTGTTTAAAATAGTTACGTTGAAGTTAGAAATTGTTTTATTCCATTTAACTCTTTCAGAGTAACTATTGGTGTAAATCTGGTCGAACCATTTGAAGTTAATGATTTAAAGTACTTTCTCGGATGGTTCCCAGTGCATCACAATTGGCCAGTTAACACTTTTGGACAATTGTCGTGTAAACCCTGACCTGGGAACGTTCGAGAGGAATTCCCCACAAAATCTTTGGGGTATTCCCCAAATCTGACATTGGGGAGTCAGGGAGTTACAGGCCAATGTATGTGCTATCTGTGAAGGTCAGAGTAAAGACTGTCAGGAGGAGAGCCAGGATGCAGGCATGTGAGGAACATAGGAGCAGCAGTAGGCCACGTGGCCCTTTGAGCATGCTCCACCATTCAATAAGATTGTGGCTGACCTGGTTGTGGTCTCAGCTTCACTTTCCTGTCTGCGCCCTCCCATAATCCTTGACTCCCCGTTCTAACAAAACTCTTCTAATTCTGCCTTGAATAATTTCAGAGACCTGGCCACCACTGCTTTCTGGGGAAGAGAATTCCACACGCCATAAACCATTTGCGAGAAAATGTTTCTCCTCATCTCTGCCTTAAAAGGTTTATTTATTTTTGAACTATGCTTCCTGGTTTTAGTCTCCTCCACAAGAGGAAACATCCTTTCAATATCTATCCGAAAGAGTCTCTTCAGGACCGAATATGTTTCACACCTTTTATTCTTCACCAATGCGTATCGGCCCAACTTATCCAACACTTCTCGTAATGTAAGTTCTTCATCCCAGGAATGAGTCCAGTGAACCTTCTCTGAATCATTTCCATTGCAATTTTATATATTTTTTAATAAGGATATTGGTAGCAAATAGTTGAGGGTCCAACAGTAATCCTGCAGCACTCTATTAGTTACATCTTGCCAATAAAAAAAAGACCCATTTCTCCCTGCTTTCTGATTCCTGTTAGCCAACCAATCCTTTACCCATGCTCTGTTACCCTCTACACCATTTGCTTTTACCTTGTGTAATAACCTGTGATTTAATAACTTTATTAAATGCCTTTTGCAAATCTAAGTACACCACATCTATCTGTTTCCCTTTATTCATTTATTTCATCAAAAAACTCAAATAGATTAGTTATAAATGATTTCCCTTCCACAAAGCCAGGCTTTGCCTGTCCAAACCATGATTATCTATGGACAGGTCAACCATTCTCTGCCCAACATCCTTGGGACCAATTGCGTTTCAGATTTCAAATAATTTCAATTCTCAGATACCGCCTATAGAAACATTGAAAATAGGAGCAGGAGTAGGTCATTCAGTTCTTTGAACCTGCTCTGTCCGCCATTCAATATGATCATCGCTGTCTCAATATCATACTCCTGTTCTCTCCCCAACCCCCCCTTGACACCTTTAAAGCCTTGAAATCTATCTATTTCCTTCTTAAATACATTCACTAGGCCTACTTGCATTACAATAGCCTAAGGCTAGGCTGGCTATAATCTAAAGTCAATTAAACGGCCAAAAACGTAAGCTGAATCACTGAATAATAAATGCAGGGTACTTGTAATAACTTCACACCCATGGCGTCATCTGCTAATAGGAGAAGGTTCAGAGTGTCACTGTGCGGAATAACAACTTGATTTTCCTTGCTAAAGGTCGGGTGCGGTCGTTAAGGTTTATTTCGGTTTGGGTCATGTCGGCTCAGGTCAGGGGCTTCCCACATTAAAGGTCAGGTGCAGACGGCGAGGTTCATGTCGGCTTGGGTCAGGGACTTCCCTGTGCTAAAGGTCAGGTTCAGATGAAGATAAAGGGAAAATAGAAAGATGTGGGGCGGAATCTGGAGCCCAGACTCTGTGCATGGGAATGGCGGTACATGCTCAAAATCCGGAGAGCTTTGAAAAACATGATTCTCACCAGCAAGAGTGATGTGGAACACGCCGAGGGACGTCAAGAACCTTATTTTAATACATTAGCGTCTCACTATAGAGCACTCACACAGGATATTGAGCCCACACCAAATATTCAGCAAGCACTGGTTGTGATTTCACGCTGGCGCCATGTACACCAACTCTACATAAGAGTAAACGTGGTGCCTTCATCTCCGAGGGGGATATCGGAGATGACGCTCAGGCAGCCATTTCTCCTCAGCCTGTCCAAAACTCAAGGAGCCCCAGGAAGAATGCTGGGGACGCAGAAACGTAGAGCTCAGGGCCAGGGATGGGGATCGCTATCACCATACAGAGGACGGGGGGGGGGGGGGGGGTGGAAATACATGGGAAGAATGGGCTGGTTAGAAGCCATGAAAAAATGGAGCCTCAGCAATATTCACTCTGGTGGTGTACAGGGTAAATAATGTGGGGATGTGGCTGTTGTGTCAGAGGGGATGTTGTGAGGGACAGCAGATAGTCACTCAGTGAATAGGAAGCACTTGGGTGGAAGTTACAGAGCATGGAGGGATGAGCATCAGGGCTATGGCAGGACTCGTCATAGCGTTCTATGGTGTTCTCACTCTTTCACTGCATGATTCAAGAGAATCATGGAGCCTGTGGAATTGGCCTTTCTACTGATTGGGATTGATCAGCAGCAGAGACAATGGTGTGCTGCCGCACGTGCCCAGGACCAGAGGAGCTATCCAGGGAGTAGGACGACAGGATCAATCTCGGAGACAGTACCAGCCCAGAATCGTCCAGCAGAGGCCCTCATACCTTCAGATGTCCGAGCCCCAGTGTCGGGGGACGGTGGACCACCTCAGTCACATATTGCACGAGCTGGCACCCCATGGAAATGGAGGGTACCCAATGCCTGTGGCCCTTAAAGTCATAGCAGCACAGGGGGCATCTGTGGCATCTCCAAGTCTGCCACTCACAAATGTATCCGGGAGGTCACAGATGCCCTGTATGTACAGGCAGAGATGTTAATAAACTTGGACCAGGATCAGGTGAGCCAGGACACCAGGGACATGGGTTTCGCCCACATAGTAGGGATGCCCAAGCGCATGGCATCATTGAATGTGCCCATGTGGCTCTCAGGTCACCAGTGGGGCAGGTGGCGCCATTCATCAGCCGCAAGGAATTCCAGTCCCTCAATGTGGAATCTGTCTGTGACTGCATAATGCAGGCATGTGCCCATTTCCTGGGGAGTGCCCATGACAGCATGTCTTGAGGATTCTCACATTTGTCAGCAGCCCCCACTTCACCATTCGCACAAGCAAGGTCCTTCTCCTGCTCAGACAGCTCGAAGGCTCTCTCTCCTCGAAGGGCGTGAGGATGCTGAGTTCTGGCATTCCTCAGGCTAGGTGCGCTTGCTGATGCCTGTTATGGTTTAGTCTGTCCTGCAATGACACAGATAGGGAGAGTGTAGATGGGAGTTGTGAGATTGAAGATGGTGATGACAGATGTGGGGCTGGAGTGGGAGCTGGAGTGTGAGGAGCATGGCAACTATTGGGGGAACATGGTGATTGTGGGAGGGAGGGGGGAACCTGGTGCCTCGTTGGAAACCTCTGATGTAGTTGGGTGAGAGATGGAGTTGGAGGTGGAATGGGTGTATGAAGGATCCAGAGAGAGACTGGAGGTTGTTCACTTACCCTGGCTGAGCGAAGAAGACCGTTCACCTTCTTCCAACACTGCTGTCTTATCCTCTTCTGCAGCGAGCTGGCACTCACAAGGACTGCTATTGCATCCCAGGCGGGAGTGGTGACCTTGATGGAAGGCTTTTTCCTGGAGCTGGGGTAGAGTGCATCCCCTGCTTCTACTGTATCATGATGTGGAGATGCCGGCGTTGGACTGGGGTAAGCACAGTAAAAAGTCTCACAACACCAGGTTAAAGTCCAACAGGTTTATTTGGTAGCAAATACCATAGGCTTTCGGAGCAATGCTCCTTCGTCAGATGGAGTGGTCTCTGTTCTCAAACAGGGCACAGACACAGAAATCAAATTACAGAATACTGATTAGAATGCAAATCTCTACAGCCAGCCAGGTCTTAAATGCACAGACAATGTGGGTGGAGGGAGCATTCAACACAGGTTAAAGAGATGTGTATTGTCTCCAGACAGTACAGCTTGTGAAATTGTGCAAGTCCAGGAGTCAAGCTGTGGGGGTTACTGATAATGTGACATAAATCCAACATCCCGGTTTAGACCGTCCTCATGTGTGCGAAACTTGGCTATCAGTTTCTGCTCAGTGACTCTGCGCTGTCGTGTGTCGTGAAGGCCGCCTTGGAGAACGCTTACCTGAAGATCCAAGGCTGAATGCCCGTGACTGCTGAAGTGCTCCCCCACAGGAAGAGAACAGTCTTGCCTGGTGATTGTCGAGCGGTGTTCATTCATCCGTTGTCGTAGCGTCTGCATGGTTTCCCCAATGTACCATGCCTCGGGACATCCTTTCTTGCAGCGTATCAGGTAGACAACGTTGGCCGAGTTGCAAGAGTAGGTACCATGTACCTGGTAGATGGTGTTCTCACGTGAGATGATGGCATCCGTGTTGATGATCCGGCACGTCTTGCAGAGGTTGCTGTGGCAGGGTTGTGTGGTGTCGTGGTCACTGTTCTCCTGAAGGCTGGGTAGTTTGCTGCGGACAATGGTCTGTTTGAGGTTGCGTGGTTGTTTGAAGGCAAGAAGTGGGGGTGTGGGGATGGCCTTGGCGAGATGTTCGTCTTCATCAATGACATGTTGAAGGCTCTGGAGGAGATGCCGTAGCTTCTCCGCTCCGGGGAAGTACTGGACAACGAAGGGTACTCTGTCCACCGTGTCCCGTGTTTGTCTTCTGAGGAGGTCGGTGCGGTTTTTCGCTGTGACACGTCGGAACTGTTGATCGATGAGTCGAGCGCCATATCCTGTTCTTATGAGGGCATCTTTCAGCGTCTGGAGGTGTCTGTTGCGATCCTCCTCATCCGAGCAGATCCTGTGTATTCGGAGGGCTTGTCCATTGGGGATGGCTTCTTTTACGTGTTTAGGGTGGAAGCTGGAGAAGTGGAGCATCATGAGGTTATCCGTGGGCTTGCGGTACAGTGAGGTGCTGAGGTGACCATCCTTAATGGAGATGTGTGTGTCCAAGAATGCAACCGATTCCGGAGAGTAGTCCATGGTGAGTCTGATGGTGGGATGGAACTTGTTGATGTCATCATATAGTTGTTTCAGTGATTGCTCACCATGACTCCAAAGGAAGAAAATGTCATCGATGTATCTAGTGTATAGCATCGGTTGAAGGTCCTGTGCGGTGAAGAAGTCTTGTTCGAACCTGTGCATGAAGATGTTGGCATATTGAGGTGCAAATTTTTTCCCCATGGCTGTTCCGTGTGTCTGGATGAAGAACTGGTTGTTGAAGGTGAAGATATTGTGAACCAGGATGAAGCGGATGAGTTGTAAAATTGCATCTGGAAACTGGCAGTTGACGGCATTGAGTACTGAGGCCGTTGCAGCAATGCCATCATCGTGGGGGATGCTGGTGTAGAGTGCCGAGACATCCATTGTGACGAGGAGTGCTCCTGGTTCAACTGCTCCATGTGTGTTGAGTTTCTGTAGGAAGTCCGTAGTGTCGCGACAAAAGCTGGGGGTTCTTTGTACTATGGGTTTCAAGATGCCCTCGACATAGCCGGAGAGGTTCTCGCACAGGGTTCCGTTTCCTGAAATGATGGGACGGCCGGGTGTGTTTGCCTTGTGTATCTTCGGGAGGCAGTAGAGATCTCCAACGCGGGGAGTACGTGGGATGAGAGCACGGAGGGTGCTCTGAAGGTCCGGATCAAAGTTTTTGATACACAACCCTGCCACAGCAACCTCTGCAAGACGTGCCGGATCATCAACACGGATGCCATCATCTCACGTGAGAACACCATCTACCAGGTACATGGTACCTACTCTTGCAACTCGGCCAACGTTGTCTACCTGATACGCTGCAAGAAAGGATGTCCCGAGGCATGGTACATTGGGGAAACCATGCAGACGCTACGACAACGGATGAATGAACACCGCTCGACAATCACCAGGCAAGACTGTTCTCTTCCTGTGGGGGAGCACTTCAGCAGTCACGGGCATTCAGCCTTGGATCTTCAGGTAAGCGTTCTCCAAGGCGGCCTTCACGACACACGACAGCGCAGAGTCACTGAGCAGAAACTGATAGCCAAGTTTCGCACACATGAGGACGGTCTAAACCGGGATGTTGGATTTATGTCACATTATCAGTAACCCCCACAGCTTGACTCCTGGACTTGCACAATTTCACAAGCTGTACTGTCTGGTGACAATACACATCTCTTTAACCTGTGTTGAATGCTCCCTCCATCCACATTGTCTGTGCATTTAAGACCTGGCTGGCTGTAGAGATTTGCATTCTAATCAGTATTCTGTAATTTGATTTCTGTGTCTGTGCCCTGTTTGAGAACAGAGACCACTCCATCTGACGATGGAGCATTGCTCCGAAAGCTTATGGTATTTGCTACCAAATAAACCTGTTGGACTTTAACCTGGTGTTGTGAGACTTCTTACTCTACTGTATCATCCAGCAGTCTGGTCAGGGCTCCCTCTGAAAAGTGAGGTGCAGACCTCTTGGCTGCCATCCCCTGGAATAGATGTGGACCAAGTGCTGGGAAGTGCAGGAGAGCCATTTATATGGAGCCCCCCCAGTGATTGGAGTGATTAAGTTGTGGTGGGATGGGTGAATCAGAGGGACCACTCCACGATTATGGAGTGATTCTCGTGTGCATAAAAATTATTACTAACGAGGGATAAGATTCGGTCCAAAATCATGCCGGCGGAGTCAGCAGGAGATACTTGTAAGATTTCGTGCCTAACGCTATTATACCAGGACAGAGAAAAATGAGAAACATTTGAGTAAAATGCTAGAGCAGAAGGATGTGTTGAGAAGTCTGGCCCAAATATGCATTCTATATACAAATACAGAGTCCAGGATTTGACCTCCTTTCCTGCCAGTGGGATCTTCCAGTCCTGTCGGAGGCAGCTCCCCACAGCCTGTTTCCCAGCAGAATGGCCAGGGAGCAATGCAAATGGTCATTGACTTTGGTGGGACCAGAAGATCCCGCTGACCTCCAATGATGATCTGCCTGAGCCGCCAGAAAACCCACCATGGCGGCGGGGAGGCATAAAATTCCAGCCGGAGTATGTGGAACAAACTGAAAAAATTGCAGCTCGAAACTCCACTTGGAAGGTATAATCTGCATTACAAACATGGTGAGAAAGAACTGCTTAAATACCTGTTCCCTTCCCAAGGGCCTGTAACCAGGAAACTTCTGATGGAAAGATGGTGTGTGTGTGCGTGTTTTAATTCCTCAGTGTGTTGACAATCTGAATAACCAGCAGCAAACTTCTTGTGGATTGAGATAAAGAAAGATGATTATTTATGCATTCACCTCAAAATCTGACATTATGGCACTCATTACACAGTCACACACACATAAACACACTCGAGAAGTACAGTTGAAGAGAATAGGGCACTTCTATAAGTTTTAAACAAAAAGAATAGTTCATAATTCACATGATTGTCTTGTTCTGGAAAACTCACGTTGCAGGCCTGATAACGAAGATGCCTTCAATTCTGAAGGGTAGTTTAGGTGAATTTAACAGCTGAATTCATACACCAAAGTCATTTCAGGATTCTTGACAAGATGGGCAGAGCAGGGTTCCCCTGTGGCCATACCCCTCCACAACAGATATACAAAATTGGATACTGTTGTGGGAGATGCTTTACCTGGGACAAGCTGCGACAGCTGGAACTCTGATACTGAGTCTGGTTCGACAGTGCAAAAGGGTGGGATGAAGAAGAGGAGAGCAGTAGTGATAGGGGCTCAATGGTCAGAGGTACGGACAGGAGGTTCTGTGGTCGGGACAGAGACTCCCGCATGGTTTGTTGCCTCCCGGGTGCCAAGGTCAGGGATGTCTCTGATCGCGTGCACAGCGTTCTAAAGTGGGAAGGTGATCAGCCAGATGTCGTGGTACACATCGGTACAAATGACGTAGGTAGGAAGAGTGAGGAGGTCCTAAAGAGTGAGTACAAAGAGCTTGGAAGGAAGTTAAAAAGCAGGAGCCCGAGGGCAGTAATCTGAGGATTGCTACCTGTACCACATGCCAGTGAGGGTAGGAGTAGGATGCTTGGGCGGATGAACACGTGGCTGAGGAACCGGTGTCAGGAACAGGCTTTCTGATTCTTGGATCATTGGGACCTCTTCTGGGGCAGGTGGGACCTATGCAAGAGAGACGGGTTACACCTAAACTACAAGGGGACCAATATACTTGCAGGGAGGTTTGCTAGTGTTATTGGGGAGCGTTTAAACTAGATTTGCAGCGGGATGGGAACCAGAGTGCCAGAACAGATAGTGGAGCAGGGGTAAAAAGACAGGTTAGTTCAAGCAAAATCACAAATGGAAGGGTTGAGTGTGGTGGAAATAACCTTTTGAGGTGTGTCTATTTCAATGCCAGGAGTATTGTGGGGAAGGCAGATGAGCTGAAGGCGTGGATAGACACATGGAAATATGACATTATAGCCATTAGTGAAACTTGGCTACAGGAGGGGCAGGACTGGCAGCTCAATGTTCCAGGGTTCCAATGTTTCAGGCGGGATAGAGGCAGAGGGATAAAAGGTGGGGGGGTGGCATTGTCGGTCAGGGAAAATGTTACAGCGGTACTCAGGCAGGATAGATTAGGGAGCTTGTCTACAGAGGCCCTATGGGTGGAGCTGAGAAACAGGAAAGGTATGACCACATTAATGGGGTTGTATTATAGACCACCCAATAGTCAGCGAGAATTGGAGGAGCAAATCAGCAGAGAGATAGCTGACAACTGCAAGAAACACAAAGTTGTGATAGTAGGGGATTTTAATTTTCCACATATAGATTGGGACTCGCATACTGTTAAATTTTAGATGGGTAGAGTTTGTAAAATGTGTTCAGGAGAATTTTCTACATCAGTATATAGCGGTGCCAACTAGAGAGGATGCGTTATTGGATCTCCTATTGGGAAATGAGTTCGGGCAGGTGATGGATGTAAGTGTGAGGGAACACTTTGGATCCAGTGATCATAATGCCATTAGTTTCAACCTGAACATGGATAAGGATAGATCTGGTCCTCAGGTTGGAGTTCTGAACTGGAAAAAGGCCAAATTTGATGAAATGAGAAAGGATCTGGGAAGTGTGGATTGGCACAGGCTGTTCTCTGGTAAGGATGTAAATGGAAAGTGGGAGGCCTTCAAAGGAGAAATTTTAAGAGTGCAGAGTTTGTATGTTCCTGTCAGGATTAAAGGCAAGGTAAATAGGAATAAGGAACCTTGGTTCTCAAGGGAGATTGTAACACTGATTAAGAGGAACAGAGAGTTGTATGAAATGTACAGGCAGCAAGGAACAGATCAGATGCTCGAGGAGTATAAAAAGTGCAAGAAGCTACTTAAGAGGGAAATCAGGAGGGTTAAAAGAAGACATGAGGTTGCTTTGGCAGACAGAGTGAAGGAAAATCCAAAGAGCTTCTATAGGTATGTTAGGAGCAAAAGGATAGTGAGGGATAAAATTGGTCCTCTTGAAGACCAGAGTGGTAGACTGTGTATGGAATCAAAAGAGATGGGGGAGATACGAAATGGTTTTTTTGCATCCGTGTTTACTGAGGAAACGGGCATGGAGTCTACGGAAATAGGGCAAGCAGGTAGGGAGGTCGTGGAACTTTGACAGATTAAAGGGGAGGAGGTGCTTGCTGTCTTGAGGCAAATCAGAGTGGATAAATCCCCAGGACCGGACAGGGTATTCCCACGGACCTTGAGGGAAGCTAGTGTTGAACTTGCAGGGGCCCTGGCAGACATATTTAAAATGTCAGTATTCATGGGGGAGGTGCCGGATGATTGGAGGGTGGCTCATGTTGTGCCGTTGTTTAAAAAAGGTTCCAAAAGAAATCCGGGAAATTATAGGCAGTAAGTTTGATGTCCGTGGTGGGCAAGTTATTGGAAGGTGTGATAAGGGATAGGACCTACAAATATTTGGATAGACAGGGACTTATTAGGGAGAGTCAACATGGCTTTGTGCGTGGTAGGTCATGTTTGACCAATCTATTAGAGTTTTTCGAGGAGGTTACCAGGAAAGTGGATGAAGGGAAGGCGGTGGATGTTGTCTACCTGGATTTCAGCAAGGCCTTTGACAAGGTCCCTCATGGGAGGTTAGTTAGGAAGGTTCAGTCGCTGGGTATACATGGGGAGGTAGTAAATTGGATTAGACACTGACTCAATGGAAGAACGATGTGGAGATGCCGGCATTGGACCGGGGTGAACACGGTAAGAAGTCTCACAACACCAGGTTAAAGTCCAACAGGACATCAACAAGTGACATCAACAAGTTCCATCCCACCATCAGACTCACCATGGACTACTCTCCGGAATCGGTTGCATTCTTGGACACACGCATCTCCATTAAGGACGGTCACCTCAGCACCTCACTGTACCGCAAGCCCACCGATAACCTCATGATGCTCCACTTCTCCAGCTTCCACCCTAAACACGTTAAAGAAGCCATCCCCTACGGACAAGCCCTCCGAATACACAGGATCTGCACAGATGAGGAGGATTGCAACAGACACCTCCAGACGCTGAAAGATGCCCTCATAAGAACAGGATATGGCACTCGACTCATCGATCAACAGTTCCGACGCGCCACAGCGAAAAACCGCACCGACCTCCTCAGAAGACAAAAATGGGACACGGTGGACAGAGTACCCTTCGTCATCCAGTACGTCCCCGGAGCGGAGAAGCTACGGCATCTCCTCCGGAGCCTTCAATATGTCATTGATGAAGACGAATATCTCGCCAAGGCCATCCCCACACCCCCACTTCTTGCCTTCAAACAACCAAGCAACCTCAAACAGACCATTGTCTGCAGCAAACTACCCAGCCTTCAGGAGAACAGTGACCATGACACCACACAACCCTGCAAGACGTGCCGGATCATCGACACGGATGTCATCATCTCACGTGAGAACACCATCTACCAGGTACACGGTACCTACTCTTGCAACTCGGCCAACATTGTCTACCTGATACGCTGCAGGAAAGGATGTCCCGAGGCATGGTACATTGGGGAAACCATGCAGACACTACGACAACGGATGAACACCGCTCGACAATCACCAGGCAAGACTGTTCTCTTCCTGTGGGGGAGCACTTCAGCAGTCACGGGCATTCAGCCTTGGATCTTCAGGTAAGCGTTCTCCAAGGCAGCCTTCACGACACATGACAGCACAGAGTCGCTGAGCAGAAACTGATAGCCAAGTTCCACACACATGAGGACGGCCTAAACCGGGATGTTGGATTTATGTCACATTATCAGTAACCCCCACAGCTTGCCTCCTGGGCTTGTAGAATCTCACTAGCTGTTCTGTCTGGAGCCAATACACATTTCTTTAACCTGTGTTTAATGTTCCCTCCACCCACATTGTCTGTACCTTTAAGACCTGGCTGGCTGTAGGATTCGCATTCTAATCAGTATTCTACAACTTGATTTTGTCTGTTTGCACTGTTTGAGAGCACATTTCCACTCCATCTGACGAAGGAGCAGTGCTCCGAAAGCTTATGGTTTTTGCTACCAAATAAACCTGTTGGACTTTAACCTGGTGTTGTGAGACTTCTTATCAATGGAAGAAGCCAGAGAGTGGTTGTGAAGGATTGCTTCTCTGAGTGGAGGCCTGTGACTAGTGGTCACAATGGACAACAATGGACCCAACACCGATCCCTGCGGCACACCACTAATCACCTCACAATTGCAGTTGCTTTGTCAGACAAAGTGGTGGCCTTGGATTGATTAACCACATCCTGGTTTATTGTTTGAAGATATTCATCGTGAGAGCATTAAGACATTCATTTTCAATAAATACGCATTCAATTCAGGAATGTATTCAGATATTCTCAGGATAGATGTGGTTGACACCTCTTAGTCTGGAATGTATCCTTTTGACTCTGGTAGACAATGAGTCAGTTTTTGAATATACAAGCCAGGTCAGCTGACCTTCAGCGGTCATCTTTGCAGCAGCACATTGTTCATTCCAAAAAAAGTAGCTTCATTTATTCACATTGAATAAAGCTCATATCTGGAAAGTTATGAATATGACATGCCTTCCCTGGGCATGAAACATGGCAGCTATTACTGGAATATGGTTGTGAGGCAGTGAGGACTGGGAATTAAATATACCAGTTTATAAGATCATAGAATCACAGAATCCTACAGTTCAGAAGAAGGCCATTCGGCCCATCAGGTGTGCACCGGCCACAATCTCACCCAGGCCCGATCCCCATAACACCACATATTTGCCCTGGCTACTCCCCCTGACATTAAGGGGCAATTTAGCATGGCCAATCCACCTAACCCACACATCTTTGGGCTGTGGGAGGAAACTGGAGTGTTAGAAGGCAACCAGTGACAAAGTTGTATTGGATGTAATGTGACCAATGGGAACAAGATGTAAGGATCAGCTGATCCAGTAAAACATGGAACCAATCACAGAGTGATATAATAGTCAGCCGACCAACTGATTCACCATCAATGAGGAACTGTGTAGAATTGTGGGAAGCTTGGAGTGGCCCAGGGTGAGGCCCCAAGTTTGGAGTTATGATGTTTCTTTATTAAACCATTCCTTTGATTTATAAGCTGGGGTAAGTTTTGTTGTTGTTTCACTAGCTGCATTTTGAAGAGTTCCTTCTGAAGAAACATGGAGCACCCGGAGGAAACCCACGCAGACACGGGGAGAATGTGCAAACTCCAACTTTCACAGCCAATGACCCAAGCCAGGAATTGAAACCGGGTCCCTGGCACTGTGAGGAAGCAATGCTGACCACTGAGGAAAGATGGGAAAATGGTAGAGTTGGGAGAGTAGACTTGGATAAAATCACTCCAATGTTAAGAGAGGATAAAACAGGAGGAAAGCAGACAGTGGGCCCAATCTGGGTAGAATTAAGGAATAGAAAAGGATTTAAAACTGTAGAGGGAGCTATGGATAGACTCCCTTATGGAATGATGAAATGATACTTTGCAGAAATGCACAGACTAAACAGTCATATACCAAAGGGAAAGTTAATCGGGAATTCTAATTTTCATACAGATTAACTCAAGCAGGTGAGCACATGTCAAAAAGGTTGGGAATTTCTTAAATGTGTCCAGGATAGTTTTCTGCAACTATGGCTGAAATTCTCCCATCCGGGGCGAGCGAGGCAGAAAATTCGGCAGACCATTCGAACGTCCATTGAGCTTGGGTGGGAATATCCGGTCTAGGGTATAGACGGCCAGAGAATCCCACCCACTATGTCCAAGAATCAACAAGGCTCCCAAATTCAATTTAGTAATGAGAAATTAAGTAACAACCTAATGGTGGATTTACATTTATTTAATTGCGATTGTAACATGACCAAAGTCAATGGGTGGAATTCTCCCAAAAAAATTCTAAGTGCCAAATTCACGTAAAAACTGGAGTAAATCCTGCTGTTTTTTTAGTAGGTTTTTCAAAATGAATCTCTGTGCATCACAGAGTGCCCTCACGTAAATCACGCTAAAAATCAGTGGGCAGGGCCTATTTCTACTGGAGAGGCCGGCAGCATAGCGCTGAGTGGGCCACTGGGCGTGCACTGTCGGCCTCCCGATTGCTGACCAACTCGATTGCTGGTGAGCCGCACAACCCCACATCGCTGGCCATGCGAACCCCCCCACCCCCCTGATCGTTGGCCAGCCCTACGACCCTGCATCACTGGCCATGCGAGCCCCCCACCCCCCTGATCGCTGGCCTCCCGGGGCTGTGTCTGTCCTTCCTCCTCTCAGGGCAACAGCCCATAGCTCCCTCTGTTTCTGGCACTTCCTCCTGCCCACTAATGCTGTGTTTCTCAGCCAGTGCATCACAATGCGGCACAGTGGCACAGTGGTTAGCACTGCTGCCTCACAGCGCCAAGGACACGGGTTCAATTCCGGCCTTGGCCACTGTCTGTGTGGAGTTTGCACATTCTCCCCATGTCTGCATGGGTTTCCTCTCACAGCCCAAAGATGTGTGGGTTAGGTGGATTGGCTATGCTAAATTGACCCTCGTGTCAGGGGGATTAGCAGGGTAAATGTGTGGGGTTACGGGAATAGGACCTTGGTGGGATTGTGGTTGCACAGACTCGATGGCCGGATGGCTTTCTTCTGTACTGTACAGATTCTATGATTCTATGATTCTAAGAGGGCCTGGGTAAGATACGCTGTCAGAGAGTTGGTGCAGACTCGATGGGCCGAATGGCCTCTTCTGCACTCTAGGGATTCTATGATCTATGGGCACAATGATGTGGGAGTATCTGTGCTGACAGACAGTGTGCCCATGTGATGGTGCTTCCTTGGTCTTCATAGAAACCCTACAGTGCAGAAGGAGGCCATTCGGCCCATCGAGTCTGCACCGACCACAATCCCACCCAGGCCCTACCCCCATTTTCCTACACATTTACCCACTAATCCCTCTAACCTACGCATCTCAAGACACTAAGGGGCAATTTTAGCATGGCCAATCAACCTAACCCGCACATCTTTGGACTGTGGGAGGAAACCGGAGCACCCGGGGGAAACCCACGCAGACACGAGGAGAATGTGCAAACTCCACATACAGTGACCCAAGCCGGGAATCGAACCCAGGTCCCTGGAGCTGTGAAGCAGCAGTGCTAACCACTGTGCTACCGTGCCGCCCCACTGTGCTACCGTGCCGTCTTCTGGGGCATAGAATCCTACACTGCAGAAGGAGGCCATTCGGCCCATTTGAGTCTGCACCACCCAGGCCCTATCCCATAAACCCATGCATTTACTCTAGCTAGTCCCCCTGACACTAAGGGGCAATTTAGCATAGCCAATCCATACAACCTGAACATCTTGGGACTGTGAGGAAACCGGAGCACCCGGAGGAAACCCACGCAGACACAGGGAGAATGTGCAAACTCCACACAGACAGTGACCCCACCTGGGAATCAAATCTGGCTCCCTGGCACTGTGAGGTAGCAGTGCTAACCACTGTGCCACCATGCCGCCCTTGCTGTACCTGTGCACTGTTTTCCTTCCTTATCACTCCATACATCACAACACTTCAAATCACACATCCAAAACCCGTTTTACTGCTTGTGTGACAAGAAAATTGAGCTAGTCTGGTGAAGATCAAGAGTCCCTTCAGAGTGATGGAAAAGACTCTGAGCAGAGTGAAGACTTCATTGGGGTAAAAATTTAGATATTCCAAGCTGTGTCTTCAATGGATGTGTTAGCACATGTACCTCAGAATGGGTTCCACCCCGTTCCCTCATCCTGAGTCAGAGGAACTCTGTTGAAACATTCCTGAAACAAATGGTCCCTGACATTCAAGGCATCTTGAGGAGAGCTTCAAGGACCATGCTGAGTCAGCCAGCAGCCTATAGTCTGAACACCTTGGCGTTCTGCATCCTCTCCCATATCTCCAATTCCTTTTCCTGTCATACTTCCTGCCATCCCCCCTGCCTCCAATGGGCGGTGTCCTTCCAGGGCCACCACCCATCAGATAGCTGATCACCACAAAGAACCAGACCCTTGCAGGATGACACCACCCTGCCATTCCAGGCACCTTAACCACACCCTGAGAAGCCCAATGCTCCACTCCATGGCTGCACTAGCATGCAGGTAACTTCAGTTATAGAAACAGAAAATTCTGCAAAAAACTCAGCAGATCTGGCAGCATCTGTGGAGGGAGAAAATGGAATTAGTGTTTTGAGTCTGTATGACTCTTCTGAGCTAAAGAGAGGGGGAAATGTGATGGATTATATACTGTATAAGAGGGGGTGGAGCAGTTGGAGCACTGTAGAAGGTTAGTGATTGGTAGGAGAGATTGCAACAAAAATGTGTAGGTCACAGAATATGTTAATGGGAGAATAAAGGTCAGTGCTCGGTGAAAGCAAAACTCTAAGATCAGATAGTGGATGGCTCTATGGGGGAAAGGGAGGGGTTTTTTTTGCACTGGCACAAAATGTGTTTTGATATAAAAAAGGTTCAAGATGGAGGATAGACCGAACTTTCTCCTCCATCTTGATCCTTCTTTTATATTAAAATATATTTTTCACAATGCAAAAAACCCTCCCTCCCCCATCGGGCCATCTGTCACTTGTTCTTTAGCTTTGCTTTCACTAAGCAATGACCTTTATTCTCCCATTATCACATTCTAATATCTTATCTTTATGTTACTACTGGAACTTTCTCTCTGCCATTAACGCTTCCTCTGTCCTGTGACCTACACATCTTTGTTACAATCGCTGCTACCAATCACTGATCTTTTATTCTAGTCTGCACCGAATCTCTAACAGAGCATCTTACCCAAGCCCACCTCCCTGACCTATCCCTGTAACCCCACACATTTACCCTGCCAATCTCCCTAAGCTACACATATCCTGTTCTAGCTGCTTCACCCTTCTTTATACAATATATAATCCATCACATTTCTATGTTTCTTTAGCTCTGAAGAAAGCATATATTATTCTTAGAGCACAAGAGCAAGGAGTTATACTGAACTGATAAAAGACACTGGTTAGACCTGAGCTGGAGTTTTGTGTAGTGTCCTGGACACCACACTATAAGAAGGATGTGAACGGATTTGAAAGAGTGCAGAAGAGGTTTACAAGAATGGTTCCAGGGATGAGAAACTTCAGCTATGAGGAGAGATTGAAGAAGTTGGGACTGTTTTCCTTGAAGGCTAAGAGGATTGATAGAGATGTTTAAAATCATGAGGGGACAGGACAATGCAGATAGGGAAAAATTGTTCCCCCTTGTAAAAGGATCAAGAATGAGTGAGCAAAGATTTATAGGGATTTGCAAAAGAAGCAAATGCGATGTGAGAAATAACCTTTTCAAACAACAAATGTACTGTCTGGAAGTATGGTGGAGGCAGGCTCAATTGAGCTACTCAATAGTGCATTAGATTATTACTTGAATAGAAACAATGTGCAGGAGCATGGGGGAATGACACCAGGTCATGTTGCTCTATCGGAGAGCCGGTGCAGACACGATGGACCAAATGGCCTCCTTCAGCAGTGTAACATTTCTGTGAAGCGTCATATGGGCTCAAAATGTTAATTCTGTTTCTCTCTCCACAGATGCTGCCAGATCTGCTGGGCTTCTCCAGCATTTTCTGTTTTTGTCGTTGTCCTGCCTCCTCCTACCCTGTTGAAGATGGCCAGTGCAAGAATGACATTGGGAATCTGATAAGCTGGCTGAAGATGATATTTTAGGCCCTATCTGCCTCTGATCCTGCCCATAGCAGGACCTGAGAATTCAGCCCAGAGTCTGTCCACACTTTACTGGGCCTGTCTATCAATGGGCAAAATGATTTTTAAAAATCAGTGGAAGGTATTAAAAACAATTACTGCGATAGAAAATCAATTTATACACTTAAGGGGCAAGAGCACTACTTGCCAAAAGAAAGCACAGATCCTGGCAAATGGGACAGTTACAAATAACATCAAAGGATAGCAAAACAAATAATAAAAGCTTCAAAATGGGTGTATGAAAAGAAACTTGTAAGGAATATTTTTACCGACATAAAAAGTTTTTACGATTATTGTAAGTAAGAATGATGGTCAGGAATGTGGGTTCTTTGAAAAATATAACAGTGATAAATCCATTAAAATAGGAAATTGGTGGCCATGTTAATGGTATACGGGTAACAAGGATAGAAGATTGGCTAGCCAACAGGAAACAGAGAATAGCCATAAATAGGTCTATTTTCTGATTGGTGGGATGTAACAAGTGGTGTGCCACTAAAATCTTTAATTTATATTTTCTCTCCTCATTCTAACTACCGAAATGTGTCACTTCACATTTCTCTGCATTTAATTTCATGTGCCACATTCCAGCAGTTTGTCTGTGTCCACTTGAAGTCTTTCACTATTTTTCTCAGTGTACAAAACTTCCAGGTTTTGTGTCATCTGAAAATTTTTGAACTTTGCCCTCTTCACCCAAGTCTAAGTCATTAATATATATCAAGAACAGCTGTGGTCCTACTGACTCCTGAGGAACCTCACTATATACCTTTCCCCTGCATGAAAAGCAAACTCCACCCACTACTCTGTTATCTGTAAGTCAACCAAGTTCATATCCAGAGTGGCACTGTCTTCATTATTGTATGGGCTTTGCTGGCATGCTTATTATGTGCCACTTTGACAACATCTTTTGTTAGTCCATGTGCTCCACGTCAATTGTATTTCCTCATCAACACTCTGTTATTTCAAAAAATGCAAACAAGTTAATTAAACATGGTTTGCCGATAACAGATCCATGATAGTTTTCCTTAATTAATCTACACTTGTGTAATGATCAATGAATGATGGTTAATTCAGGTTATCATTTCTAAAAGGCTTTCTCCCCACAAACTGACTGACTGCTGGGCTTATTCTTCCATCCTTTCGTGAACAAGGGTGTGACATTTGCAATTCTCTAATCCTTTGACATCACCACTGTATCTAAGGATTGGAAAATTCTGCTGCAGCATTCTCAAATGCATCCCATCTGATTTTGGTTATATAACAACTTTCAGTACAGCCAGCCTTTCCAGTATTTCCTGTTTATCAAGTATTAACCCATCCAAAATCTCAATTACCATCTCATTTGATGTTCATCCTTCAAGGTGGTGATCTAGGGTATTTGGCATAGTTCAGGTGGGTATGTAGGTGACTGCTAAGGCTGGTCTGTGCCCAGAAGCCTCTGATGCAAATAGAACAAGATACGATAGATGATTATAGCTGCTGGTTTGGGATTTTCTCTCCTTGCCTTTTCTCTCTGACTCTGATATGTGTTGGCTTTCAAAGGTGATCATAACATTTTTTTATTTGATTGTGCCAGGTGCAGCAATCCAGGACAAACTTCTCCAGGACTTGGGGAGTCAATATTAAAACTCCTAAGCAAAGCTTTCCAGTGTCCTTGTAACGCTTTCTTTGATTGGCACGACAGCATACCCCAGTCTCATGTTGTCCATCGAAGATTTGCTTTGGTAAGCGTGTGTCACACATTTTGGTTACATCAGCAACCCAACTCAGTTGTTACTGTCTGAATTCAGTGTGGATGTCCAGCCATGCTAGCTCAGATGTATTTTGTCCTGTCATCTGACCTTCAGAAGATTTTGAAGACAACTCAAGTTAAAGTGGTTGAGCTTCTAGCACGCAGCCTAACTCTCGCATGCATTGAGCAAAGTGGGCAGCACTATGGTCAGTTTGGTAAGCAGACTTATTCCTCCTTGTTCCCAGGCTGCTGATTGAAGTTTGACAAAGGCCACACTTGGGAATTTACATTTGACAATTCTTGAATGTGTCTCATCACCATTATAGACAATTCAAGAGAGTGTGCTGCTGCGATAAATGAACTTATCCACTGCTGACAGGTTCTGGTCACGGCCTAAAACCAGAGGTTGGAGATAGGGCTTTCCTGGAGCAGCCTTGCACGTCCCACTCTGAACTGACAGCTAGAGCACAATCATTGGGAAACAGGAAATTGTGAAGTATGTCTTTGGCGATCTTGGTCTTTTTCTGAAGTTGTCTATGAATGAGCAGCTTCCTGGCCATGCAATATTTGATTTCAATGCTGAGATCAGCATCATGGAAGGTATCAGAAAGAATAGTAGAGAAAAATATGCTGAAGAGGGTTGTTACTGACACACAGCCCTATGTGGTGAACCATCGTTGGTTCCCACTGTGGGATTGTTCTAATGTTGTTGTTGGGCTAGGGTGTTTACACTGTGGGATTAATACACCTGTGGTTGTTACTGTTGTGGCACATCCCAGTCGGGCTCCGCCTCCTGGGAGAGGTATAAGACCCCCTGCTCGGGCGGGACCTCGTCAGTCTGGAGTGGTGTACTTATGTTCTCGTAGTTCCATTGTTAGGCAATAAAAGCCTTCAGTTACCGAAGCCTTGTGTCTTGTGCTCGATTGACGTGCATCACCCTGTTTAACTCCATTAGGGTCTGGGAATGAGTCAGAAAACTCACCACATGCCATCACATAACCATTGTGATGAATTTCTCGAGGCAGCTGAACTTCTCCATTACTTTCCAAAGACCCTACCAGCTGATTGTGATGAAGGCCTTGGTCAGGTCAACAAACATGGTGCAAAGGTCTCTGTTCAGTTCTTGGCATTCTCCTGGATGTGTCTAACTGCAAAAGCCTCATCAGTGGCTCCTCAAATGTCCTGGAGCTATATGGGCTCTGGCAGCAGACCCTGCTCAAGGTGTTCCACTAAACAATTCTGAAGGTTTCTGGCAAAGATTTTCATGGCAATGGACAGGGTGAGATTCTGTGAAAGGCGAATTCCGTTCTGCTTGTACAGGGAAACAATGGAGACTTATTTGTATTCTTGCAGGATGACCCCTTGCTCCCAGATAGACTGAAAGATTTCAGTAAGCTTCTTGACCAGGCATTGATCTCTGGCCTTGTAGATCTCAGTTTTGCTTGCATCAGCTCCTGGAGCCTTGCGGCGAAGTTTGGTTCTAGGGAATGAGGTACATCACGTGGATCAAATGTCAGTACAGTAACATTCAGGAGACAGGATTTTGATTATTTTCATTGTTTCTAACACCATGCGAGAGTCATCAGGAGCATAGTTGAGGGCAGCCTCTACTTTTACTGACTTTAGCAGCATTTTCTTGCTTGGTCACAACAGATGCAAAGTACTTTTTTAGTACCTCAGCCATGTTCTCTGCCTCCATGTGTAGAACACCTTTTAGATTCCTAATAGAGCCACAGAGTTGTTACAGTACAGAAAGAGGCAATTTAGCCTATTGCATCTGCACTGGCCAAAAATAGACCCCACGTGCTCTCTTGCTACCCTTTTGCTATTTATCTGCTCATAGAATACTTCTGGGTTCCCTTTTATACTAGCTGTCAGTCTTGTCTCATACTAATATTGTGCTTCTCTTTCTTTTCTCATTTCCCTTCTGAACTTTCTGAACATTCAGCCAAGTTCTCACTTGTATTATCAACCTAAGATCTATTAAACACACCCTTTTTCTGTTTCATCGTACTCTTTTTCACTTTCATCATCTAGGAAGCCCTGACTTTGATTGACTTACCTTTTCCCCTCATGAGTATGTACCCAGACTGTAGCTGAATCATCTCCACTTTAAATGCAGCCCATTGTTCCGTTGCAGTTGTGCCTACTAATTCTTCATCCCAATTTCCTGCCCATTCTCAACCCACTGAAATGTGTCTCCTTCAGTTATGTATTTTTACTCCAGATTGCTCTTTCTCCTTTTCCATAGCTAGTCTAATCATTATGATGTTATGGTCACCGTCCCCCAAGTGTTACTATACTGACATTCAATCCACATGATGCAACTCCCTCCCCAGAATCAAGATCCATAATAATTCCAGTTTCATTGGGTGGAAACGTAGTAATCAAGAAAATTCTCCTCTATATCTTCCCCACTATGGAATATGCCTAGTTGTGTAATGAGACAGCAATTGCTTCTTAATTCTAATCAAATAAGCTCTGTCTTTCACTCCTCTGGGTCATCCTCTCTCTCTTTTGTCCAGGAATACTTAGTACCAGTTCTTCTCTGAGCCTGATCTCCATTATTGCTGAAACTTCATACTCTTATGTTGTTATTTGTGCCTGCAGCTCAACAAGTTATTTACTACACTCTGTGCAATTACATGTGTGTGCTAAATCCTGAATTAGATTTTATTGTATTCCCCCTCAGTCTGACCCACATAATGCCTTTCTATTGCTTACTCTAATATAATTTTTCACTCCCAATCCTTTGTACACCTTGTTTCTCCCTTTCTAATGCAGCCTCCTGGGTCCCACCCCCTGCCTAATTAGTTTAATCCCTTTCCCACAGCCGTAGCATACCGCCCATTTAAGACATCGATCACATTTCTTTTTTATTTATTCATTTGTGCAACATGGGCATTGCTGGATGGCCAGCATTTATTGCCCATCCCTAGTTGCCCTTGAAGGCCAGTTGAGAGTCAACCACATTGCTGTAGCTCTGGAGTCACATGTAGGCCAGCCCGGGTAAGGACGGCAGATTTCCTTCTCTAAAGGACATTAGTGAACCAGATGGGTTTTTCTGACAATCGACAATAGTTTCATGGTCATCAGTAGATTCTTAATTCCAGATTTTTTTTATTGAATTCAAATTCCACCATCCCACCATGGTGGGATTCAAACCTGGATCCCCAGAACATTCGCTGAGTTTCTGGATTAATAGTCTAGTGATAACACCACAAGGCCATCGCCTCCCCTATTGAGGTAAATCTATCCAGCCTGTACAAGCCCCAACATTACCAGAACCAGCCCCCCCTCTGCACCATCTTTTCAGCAACATTTCCATCTGCCCTATCTCCCAGCTATTTCTATGCTCAAAATTGATCTGCAGGATACCATCCTTTTTTCTACTGATGTCATTGCTACCACAAAAGGCCAAAACCTCCAGCTGTTCACCTTCACCTTTAGAATGTTCCGCAGCCTCTCAGTGATTTCCGTGAACCTAGCACCTAGGGGGCAACATACCATCCTAGGACAGGGCGGTATGGTGACACAGTGGTTAGCACTGCTGACTCACAGTGCCAGGGTCCCGGGTTCGAATCCCAGCTTGGGTCACTGTCTGTGTGGAATTTGTACATCCTCCCTGTGTCTGCGTGGGTTTCCTCCGGGTGCTCCGGTTTCCTCCTACAGTCCAAAGATGTGCGGGTTAGGTGGATTGGCCATGCTAAATTGCACTTTAGTGTCAGGGGACTAGCTAGCATCAATGCATGGGATTATGGGGATAGGGCCTGGGTGGGATTGTGGTCAGTGCAGACTTGATGGGCCGAATAGTTTCCTTCTGCACTGTAAGATTCTATGGTTCTATGAGGATCACATTTGTCACTGCAAAAACGCTTAACTGTTCCCCTAACTATTAAATTCCCTACCCTCATTGCTTTTCTTCCTGCCCCACTGTACAGTCAAACCACCTGTGGTGCCATAGACATGGTTCTGGCTGTACAAACAAAAGAAACCATCATCATCACCAGGTTTCAGAACTGGGTATCATTCCAGAATGAGATGCTATCAGAGGATTCCTACTTGCGGGGATGGGGTGACTAAACACCAATAAAGTTTTCAGCTGACCAGTGATGGATTTATGAAGGTTAAGTCATGCTTGATAAATTCCCAAAGGGACAGTTGGATGAAGTTGATGCCCACGGAATTGAAGGCAAATTATTGCCCTGATTAGGAATTTGGCTGTACATCAGAAAACAATAGCAGTAATAGGCATACACACTAATTAACAGGATGTTTCCAAGCCACCAGGACCGATGTTGGGGACTCAACCATTGGTATCCAGGCAATAGTCGTTCTATTGAAGGGCTAATTTCAAATTGCCTTGTGTGTGTCGTGAATAGAGTGAGCTGCAAAGCGAACCACTGTCACCCTTCACTTTTCCACCAAGGTTATGGGAGTGCTAGGGAATTTATTTATTTGAGGTTAAAGGAAAAGTATTTATAATTGTCATTGATTATTACCCCCGATGAATTGAAGTGAATGCAGCATCACAGCAGAGACAGTCATTCAATCACTGAAGAGAATCTTCATGCCAAATGGCATCATGGACATCATAGTGTCAGACAATGGTCTTCAGTTTGCAAATGAATTGCTCCACCAGTTTGTGCAGGAATATGGGGTGGACTTTTCCCATCCTGCCTGCCATGGGAATCGTAGTGGGTCGGGGAGGGGGGTGGGGGGGCAGACCATGCAAAGGACCATTAAACTCAGGCAGGATTTTCTGGTTTTGGGGCGAGCGTGGTCAGAAAATCCTGCCCATGGTTTCATGCATGTAATTATCTTGCTGAGATATCCTGAGTCGAATGGAGAAGCACGAGTTCGAACAATCAAGGAATTGATGACAAAAAAACCTGAAAATATTAACTTAGCCTTTTTTTGCTACAGAATCTCATCACTACAAAATGTATTCTCACCATAAGCATTGGTCCCCTTGCTTTCATTTAAATCAAAAAGGCGCCATGCCTGGACGTGTTCCTTTTGCCTGCAGAGGACAGGACCCTGCATGTGAGTATATGTAGCTTCTAGCAAGTATAAGTGAGCCAAATTGTGAACCTGACTGAT
Source organism: Mustelus asterias (assembly GCF_964213995.1). NCBI lineage: Eukaryota > Metazoa > Chordata > Chondrichthyes > Carcharhiniformes > Triakidae > Mustelus > Mustelus asterias. The sequence continues at coordinate 69,850,234 of NC_135807.1, read as the reverse complement.
AATTCTAAATTGGTTGGGAGTGTAATCGTTAACAAACTCAGAACTGTATAACTAGTGCTGTCCAATCATGGAATCACATCTAATAATATGTTCTGCGTTTTGCAAGCATGAGCTGACTGAGTACAGTGAGTGCTTGGCTAATTATGAATAGCCAAAGGGATGTGCTGTTTGATGTGATCTGCCAATTATTTGGATGTTCACCCTATGTACCTGGCATTGAATTGGCACTGAACTTCATATTCCACATTACTCCTTTGTTTGGTAGACAGAACATTGTTCTGACTTGAGAGCAGCATCTTGCTGGTGGAAAGTATCACATTTTTTTGTTACTGCATGGTAGCAATGTTAAACTGCTAGCTTCACCTGTTGTTCACTTTTTGAGACACTTTGGGATAATTCCAGGGTAATTTGAGGTAGACTGGGCACTTCTCAGGTTTGAAAGTGGCAGCTTTTGACACATTTGTGAGCATATATAGTACGCAATAAGCAATGATCTCCCATTATCCATTATCCCACAGGATAGCTTTGAAGTGGGCCATTTCAGAGCTGAGGCTGCATGATGAGCAAATGGTTCGGGCCCTATTTATAAGATTGCTGTTAAAACCGATCTTATATCTTCTGTTATGATTGATATGGTCCACTAGTCATTGGGACATGGTCTCTTACTGAGCATCACGCTGGTACTGAAGTGAGCACGTTTTTCATGGAAACTGAGGCAAATGTTAGCGAGAGCTTGGCCGAGAGGGGATCCATGGCAACACTATCTATAAATTTGAGCAACAGGTGAATCTATCTATTTCATGTTGCTATTATGCAGTAGCAGCAAGATTGGTATTTCCAGGAACAAGCCAAAAGGATGTTCTGCTTATCACCCAAATGAGAATTGTACATGAATTTCAGTGCCAGTATGATGGCTGGTATCTAAGCCATATGCACCAGTGACTAATGAATCATATCAAACAGCACGTCCTTTTAGCTGTTTGCAATAGGCAGATTACTGATACTGATTGTACTCAGCCAGCTCATGCTTGTAAAATGCAAAATGTACACTGGATTTCTACCGCCCCGCCCGCCATGGAATCGTTGACCTCGGGCGAGATTTTCCGGTCTCGGATTGAGCGAGGCTGTAAAATCCCGCCCGTAGTATCTAATGTTGGATGTGATTCCATGATTGGACAGCACTTGCTGAACAATCCCAAGTGTGCCAAGATTAAAGTAACAACCAATTTAAGATTACCGGTTGGGCTTGCAATGCGGTTCAACCACGCTTGCTGGAAGGAATGTATATTCATAGTTAGGAGCCTGTGCTCAGTAGGCAAAAGAATCATTTTTTAAATTTGATTTATTATTGTCACATGCATTGGGATATAGTGAAAAGTATTGTTTCCTGCGCATTATAAAGACAAAACATACCATTCATAGAACACAAAAGGGAAAAAGAAAGGTTAGGGTGCAGAATATAGTGTTGCAGTTATAGATAGGGTGAAGAGAAAGATCAGCATAATATACAATAGATCCGTTCAAAAGTCCGATGGCAGCTGGGAAGAAACTGTTCTTGAGTCGATTGGTACGTGTTCTCAGATTTTTGTATCTTTTTGCCGACGGAAGAAGGTGGAAGAGCGAATGTCCTGGGTGCATGGGGTCCTTGATTACGCTGGCTGTTTTTCCAAGGGAACAGGAAGTGTAGACAGAGTCAATGGATGGGAGACTGGTTTGTGTGATGGACTGGGCTATGTTCACAACCGTTTGTAGTTTCTTGCGGTGTTGGTCAGAGTAGGAGCCATACCAAGCTATGATACATCTGGTAAGGATGCTTTCTATGCTGCATCTGTAAAAATTCCTGAGAGTCGTAGCAGACATGCTGAATTTTCTTAGCGTCCTGAGAAAGTAGAGGCATTGGTGGGCTTTCTTAATTATAACGTCGGCGTGGAGGGACCAGGACAGATTGTTGGTGATCTGGACACCCAGAAACTTGACCATTTCCACTTCAACATCGTTGATGTAGACAGGGGCATGTCTTCCACTACGTTTCCTGAAGTCTCTGACTATTTGCTTCATTTTATTGACATTGAAGGAGAGATTATTGTCATGCACCAATTCACCAGATTCTCTATCGCTTTCCTGTACTCCATCTTGTCGTTGTTTGAGATCCAACTCATTACGGTGGTGTCATCGGCAAACTTGAAAATGGAGTTGGAGCAGAATTTGGCCACGCAGTCATAAGTGTATAAGGAATATAGTAAGGGGCTGAGGACAGAGCCTTGTGGAGCACGGGTGTTGAGGATAATCATGGAGGATGTGCAGTTACCTATCCTTACTGATTGCGGTCTGTGGGTCAGGAAATTGAGAATCCAGTCACAGAGGGAGGAGCCGAGCCCTAGGCCCCGGAGTTTGGAGATGAATTTCGTTGGGATAATGGTTAAGTATTCTGCCTTTTTGAATTAAACAATAGCATGGAGATCTCTAGCACATTCTCCATGGCAATGTCCCAACCAATCAAAGTTGACATGCCAACCAATCAGCACCCTTTTTTCATGCAGTATAAGTTGTTGCTCCCTTTGAAATTTGTCATTCTGTCCTGATAAATGCAAGACATAAAGCTTCGACAACATGTCTATTTTTTTCATCAGCGGAGAAGGCCTTCTGTCACAACATCAGAAGAAAGTTACATAGGATAGATAGAAACTCTAGTAAGAGAGCAAACAGTCTCTGTGATACAAAAAGTCATAATTTTACATGCCATATCCAAATGAACTGATTTGCAATTATCCTCAGAAAGAACTCTGAAGTCAATTTAGTCAAACAATTTTTTGAGGTGACATAGTGGCACAGTGGTTAGCACAGCTGCCTCACAGTGCCAGAGACTCAGCCTTGGGTGACTGTATAGTTTGCATGTTCTCCCCATATTTGTATGCGTTTCCTCTGGGTGTTCCGGTTTTCTCCCACAGTCCAGAAATGTGTAGGTTAGGTGGATTGGCCATGCTAACTGTACAGGTTTGCAGGGATAGGGTGGGGAATGGTCTGGGTAAGATGCTCTTTCGGAAAGTTGGTGCAAAACTCGATGGGCCGAATGGCCTCCTTCTGCACTGTTGGGGTTTTATGGTTCTAATTTTTATTTTTCGGAACAAATTTGGAAAAAGCTTACAACGATTTCAACATTCCAACTGCAACGATTTCTTATCACTGTATCACCCTTTATGTCAGTAAATTATTTCTTCCAGGTTTTGGGTGAGGCTGGCAGTAATACGTTTATTTCAAGCTGAAAAGATGGTGGTGGGCTTTCTTCTTGAACCATTGCCCACCTTGTGGTGTTGATACTCCTACAAAGGCATTCCACTGCATATTTCAGAACATTGACCCAGTGTTAATGAAGGAATGATCATACAAAGGCCATCTCCTGTTGCCAATATAATGGGGGTAAAGTTGGTTGTGCCAACATCAAGAATTGTCAATGATTAAGGCCTGAATTACTTTCTCCAAAATGTTAGCAAGAGTTATTTTGCCTTAATCTTAGCTTGATAGGATGCCGGAACTTATCTCCTGTTGTAATTATTTATAACTAAGTGGGTTGTTGGGCCATTTCAGGGAGCCCCCAAGATTCACTCACATTTACCACATGGTATAGGTGTGCCAGGTTCCCTTTCCTGAAGACATTAAATAACCATTTTTAAAAATAATAATCCTTATTATTTTCTGGAAGCAGCTCAAACAATAACTAGTTTATGGAATTTAGTCACTCAACTTTCTATGGTGGGATTTGAACTCTGGGACTCTGGGTGGTTAGCCATAATCACTATATAATCCCCACAGTGCAGAAGGAGGCCATTTGGCCCATTGAGTCTGCACCCACTTTCTGAAAGAGCATCTTACCCAAGCCCACAGCAGCTCCCCCAACCCGCTCCCCCCTCCAGGCTTATCTCAGAGGTTCTTCAGTGGTCAAAGAATTTAGCTAAGATTGTCCCCCAAGATTTTAATGGCATCTCAAAAAGTGGTTTGCTTGGAAAAGCATTAAACTTTCTCTGACTCCCACCTGAACACAGCCAGATTGATTATCTGACCAGCAAGTTGGAGTGAGAATCTGACAACAGGTATGATTCCTGGAGGTTGAGGAAGTGATGAGGTGTTGGTGGTGCTGGTGGTAGAGGCCCTCCCCTTTGCCCTATCCCTGTAACCCTGTGGTTAATCCACCAAGCCTGCACAGCTTTGGACTCTAAGAGGCAATTTACCATGGTCAATCCACTTAACCTGCACATGCCTTTGGAAGGTTTAACAAAAATAGTTTTATCTGTTCATATGCAAACTCTTTTACTAAGATGGCATCCTGCATATTTCCTCTTGAAAGTGTGCATCATTGCCAAGTGAACCTGCACACCTTTGGACACTAAGGGGCAATTTACCATGGCTAATCCAGCTAACCCGCGCATCTTTGGACTGTGGGGGCAATCTTGAGCACCCGGAGGAATCCTACGCAGACATGGGGAGAATGTGCAAACTCCACACAGTCACCCAAGGTCTGAATCAAACTCAGGTCCCTGGTCCCAGTGCTAACCACTGTGCCACTGCGCTGTCACTAGGCTACCATGTCTAGTTCCTAATGCACTTGCTATGTGAGGTGCTTCCTGAGTGATACAACGTCGAGGGGGATGATTCCTCTGGAGAACTGAAATGATTCTTGTCAAACTAAAACTGCTCAGAGAAATCCTTCAGAGAAATGCTTCCACTTTGCATTCTCTTGCATCATTAAGGGGATCCTTCCATCAGTTGCTGGTGCTGGAACACACCCTGAAAGAGGTAAGCTTCCTATTACTGTTGTGAGTGGTGGCAACAATTGCTCCCGCTCTTTATAGCCCACATATCAGCTGTGCTACAGGTTGGTGTCATTGTAGGTCAATGGGAATAAAAACTGGGAGAGATGTAAATCTGGCGGCTGATTTGCTGTCACCTATTTTACACTATTACACAAAAATAAAAACTCCCCTGAGTTTTTGCAGCATTTTCTGTTTCTATTTAAACTCTTTCCCACTGTGTAGGGAATCAAAAGTGGGCTGTGCTATGGTCCAGTATTACTGTACATTATATAACTCTGTAATACCATTAAACAGCTGCAAAAATTGACTTTTTAATCAAAAAGATAGATTTTAATGGCTTTGTAAATTTAAAAAAGATATTTGCAAATGTTTCAAAAATAACATCAATTGTTAAATTCCAATCAGAAGAAATAAAAAAATGTACATTTTTATATGCACAGTTAAAATTCATAGAATCATAGAATCCGACAGTGCAGAAGGAGGCCATTTGGCCCATCGAGTCTGCACCGACCAGACCCTATCCCCATAACCCCATGCATTTACCCTAGCTAAGGGGCAATTTAGCATGACCACCTAACCTGCACATCTTTGGATTATGGGAGGAAACCAGAGCACCTGGAGGAAACTTATGCAGACATGGGGAGAACATGCAAACTCCACACAGACAGTGGCCCAAGTCAGGAATCAAACCCGCGTCCCTGGCACTATGAGGCAGCAGTGCTAACCACTGTGCCACTGTGCCGCCCAATTGTTGCCATGCACCTGACATTAACAAATATTGGTATTAAAACATGAAGGGTTGTTGCAGTGCAATAGTTGCTATTAAGTGTAATTTACATCAGAGAGTTTCTGTTGGCTCTCTGGTAGAAAAGGAAGCAGATATTCTTGTAGGTACTGTATGAACTGGCTCAAAAGATTTAAAACTCAGGGAGACTAAGGAGCTGAGTGTTTTCCCAAAAATGGCTGAACTGTGAACTGCAGTGTCTGCAGCTCTCCTTCATGCCAGCCGTATAGCTTTTTTAAAAACTTCTTCCCTGTTGGTACTGTTTCCAGGTCAAGGATCACCACAACGGCCATTACTTCTTATTATCCAAGAGATCACCGCTGCCTGGGGCGCAGTGGCAGCCCTGGTCAATGCAAGCTCACTCAAGAGGAGGACGGGGCAGCAGTGTTGGAAGAAGATGAATGAGTGAACCTCCCCCAGTCTCCCACGGGACCCCCTCGTACATCCGTCACACCCACAATGCTTTCTCTCACTCAGCCACCTTGATCTTTGCGAACACCAGGCACCAGGTTCCCCCCTCCCCCCACAATCACCATGTCCCCCAGTAGCTGCTATGCTCCACACACTCCAGCTCCCACCCAAGCCTGCCACACCTCATCACTATCTTAAATATCAACACTCCCATCTACACTCTGTCTCTCTGTGTCTTGCAGGACAAACTCAACCACAACAAGTGTGAGCAGGCACAGTCATCTGGAGTAATGCCGGAGCTCCAAACCTTTGTGCATTTTGTGGAGGGAGTCCTCAAGCTGACCGGGGAGGAGAAGGCCGTGCCTGCACTGCTAGAGAAGTGGGGGCAGCAGAGAAACGGGAGAATCCTCAACGCATATGCTGTAATTCCTCAAGTCTCAAGTGAGTAACCAATGTTCTCTCTGGATCCCCTGTAACGCGCTGATGCCATGTCCCTTGTCTTGCAGGCCAGCCAGCGGAACAGGCCGGACCATTTTCATGTCTCCTGGACCCACCGGACTCCAGCCGTTCAGAGGGAGACGTCTCCACCTCCACCACTGAAGAGGCGTCACAGCTGTAACCCGCATCCAGCACAAGTGCAGATGCTCACACCTCAGTAGGTTCACTAAATAGACAGGCTTCTGAGTCACTCACTGGCAAGCACCTCACAGCTGACGATCCACAGAAGGTGGAGGCAGGATGTACCAGGAAACCGGCACTCGGGGGGATGCCGGAGCCCAGGACTCAGCTGAGCCTCAGGCCGATGATGTGTCCCTAGACCTGGTCATCCCACAGCTGCTTGATCTGCAAAGGCAGAGTTGCGGGTATCAGGACGGGTGACAGCAGCCATCCTCAGAGTGCCAGGCTGATTTGAGGAGTCCCATCTCCTACTGTCTGAGGAGATGATGCTGTCACTGCAGCACTCCGAGGCCAACACTGCAAGGAGTCTCTGTAGTGGAGACCTTGGTGCAAGATGTGTACTCCGTGGCAGGAGATGTCCACACCATTGTGCTGGGCTTCAACTGCATGGTGCAGGCACTGGTGGGAATCCATGAGTGTCAGAGCCAGAGGACAGCAGGGCTTTAAGATCTCACTCCAACTGCCCCTCCACCCCATGGAGGAACAGAGGTGTTCCCGGATCCCAAAAGGAAGAGGGTCGGCAGGAGCACAGCCTGGGGCCCTTCAGCCACGGACCCTAGGAGTCTTCAGCCAATCTGACTCTCCCCTCCCTATGATACAGCTCTAGCCCCTGACTCCGAGGAGAGAAACAGTCAAACATCCATGCTGCCTGAAAACAGGCCTGAACCCTCAAAGTCCTGGCCCCCCAGGGGACACCCGCCAAAGTCATCTCAGACAAAAAGGCGTGCAAGTCAGCAGGCTGCTTCAGCCTCAGCTGTGGATCCTGGGGATACACCTAGATGTAGTGGAAGGGCCAGGAAGTTTAAGAAACCGTAGGCACTTCGTGGGCATGAGTGAATATTGACATTAGTGTCGATAGGTTAACATTTTCTTTTGAATGATTGGCAATAAATTTCACTTTATTCACCCACAGATCTTCCACCCTGTTTGTTCTTGCACCAATCTTGGGGGAACCACGGTGCTCACCCAGTGCCTCATCCTTGTGGAGTATGAGAATGGCAGTGTATGTCCCTCCCATCCTCTTGCCAGCCCCCACTAAAGAAGAACCCTCTCTCAACTGTGATATGCACAGGAAACCAGGAAGAAGGACACGGGTAGCGCTGCTTGCATACCAGCTTTCACAACCCCTTTAAAGCAAGGGGTTATGAAGGAAAGGTAAGACCTGCAAGTGATCCCTTTCGACCCCTCTCCCCTAAAATGGTGATTCTGGAACCCCCACCCCTGGCCCCGAGTTGAATTTATCTGTGTCCCCCATGTCCTCTCCGGTACCCCTTGAGCAGTGCACTCAGTGGAGAGTGCTGGCTGACTGAGTGCTCATCTCTGAAATCGCCCTTGAGGGTGAAGACATCAGGTTCACGCTTCTGTAGACCTGTTGTAAATGGCGCCGGCGTGACATTCCTGCAGATGGAGAGTGCAGGCTCAAAATCGTCCCCTACATTTCAAGTGTGGATGACCCTTTGTCAGAACATATTGTGGAATTGTGTAGCTTCATAGTGCCATATTTGTGTTGGCGTGATACAAGAGCTTCGTTGTGTAAGATGTGTCTTTGCTGCATTGGCTATTAAATTGCAATTTAGCTTTTTATTTGAAGTATCATTTTTCCTGTAATTTGCATTCATTCTGATCTGTGCTAAAGTAAGAATTACAAAGTGTGGAACCTTATTGGTAATTTCCTCATTTGAGGATCATTCTGAAAATTTGGTTATTTTAGTTTATCGTTCCCCCATTGGGCTCATAACGACAGGCACCTGGTCTAAATTATAGACTGGTTGTTAATGAATTTCCTCTGATATTGATGGATTTTATGAGGGGTAAGTCGAGGCTCTGCACTGGAAGTTGATGACCTTGACGATCCAGATCTTAATTTGTATCCCTACATGCTCACTTGAGTCACAGCCGGTCTGCAATAGGAGGGTCACAGATAATGTCCCCTCTTAGCTTGACCACATTTAGCTGAAGATTATTTGAAAGTTTTATTGTTCCTTACTATTATGACAATGAATGATTTGTTAGTGTGGTGAAATGGTGAGAAGGATAAAATAATTTGTTTAACCTGGTTGACAAAGCAATCACTCCCTTTCATCCTAGTCTTCTTTATTTAAGGAATGCAAATCAGGCAGCGTTTCAATCCAAAGATGAGATAAAACGTCGTATATAAAGTGAAAGCAAAAGAAAACTTCAAATAAATATGCAAACTAAAACATTGTACCAATCTAATTCTGAAAGGTATTTTTCTGATGCTGAATCTCACTAAAAATGTTAAGTATTTTCTAACTTCTAGTTGATTTGCTCATTTTCTCATTTTGTTTCAGACAGGGGCAGAGAATGCAAGAGAAAGGAAATCTACAGTTGTTCGAGTTGGACGCAATTACACAGCAGAAATTCTACATATCAAGGTAGTTCAAAGCAGATAGTTCAGAAGGTATGCAGCATGAGGATGTTTCATTAATGCCGTAATAAAGTAAGTGAAATTTTCATTCAGTGTGCAAAACATAGATAAACTGATTTTTCAACACCCATGTTTGTTTCATCTTGTATTCGAGGTCTAGATGGAGTTCCTTAGGATTTGACTTGTTGCCCTAAAAAGACTGCTTAAGACTATATTTATTTACAGCTCTATGTACATCTCAGTAACTTTACATGAGTTAAGATTTCTCCTTCCTGTTACTTGGCCATTTGACATTGCATCTTGGTTATATCCGCATTAGGTACTTCTGATGTTAATCCTTTACTCGACACTTCCCCCCAGGTCTTTGTCCCAATTGTGTACAGACTCCCTACAACTATCCCCAAAGTCCCATACTTCACAGGGTTAGTCGCTGAGGTGCTTTGACCAATCTCCCCAATCTGGTTCTGATCTCACTCTGAGGCTGGCATGATTGTCCTTCTCCTTGGTAGCTTCATGATCTGATTGGTGGATTCATGTTTCTGATTCCTTGTCTCCATCTGGTTCTGAATAGTAAGCTCAAGTTTCTATTGGCTTCCTTTCCAAGGCTTTTCATTTCCTTCTTCTATTTTCTTGGTCCATTTTGATTCCATAAAATCTCAGCTGTGGAGCTTTTTCTATTATTAATGCCTTCTTGATCTCGTATCCACACTTTCTCCTGGACTATAGCAATTTCAAGTCTTGTGCTCTGTCCCTGAAATTGAAGGTACGAGCTTGGTTGTGTCCTTGTTGCTTGTTATGCTTTCTAACTCTCTTATGATCATCTGAGGTCATGTTCGGTTGTCATTTTTTGCAGTAGAGTTTTAAGTTGCATTTGCAGCCATCTTCCTGTCAACATGCCTTTTCCATTGTTATTATTGTCCTATCAGCTCCAGGAAAGAGAAATTCTATTTTCAAACAATGTTAAGCAACATGCAGAATCCTACAATCGTTCTCATATTTCTGCATGGGCTGCACCAAATTTATCTAAACAGCTAAAATAAAATTTCAGAATGCCATTGGTCTTCTCTTCCTGGTTCCGACAGTGTCATAGACCACATTATATTGGTTTTTCCCTTTTGTCTGCAGACTGAACTCATCAGCTGTGGCTGTAGAAAATAACCCTGATCCTCAATCAACCATCCTGATATGTGCTTTTGTATCATCCGAGCTGTTATGATAGATTGGTACACAATGAAAGCATCATGATACTTTCCAGGATAGCAGCATTAATGTGCAGTACAAGGTGACTGACATTATGTGCTAGCTGTATGTCAATTGAATAAAAACCTCTCATTCATGAAAGTGAGGAGGATGACATACGGAGCTTTGAGAGCCACGTGCATCTTGTCAATTGCTTCTTGCACCTTTGGGAACTCTGTCAGTCTTTAGAATTGGATTGTTCACTTTTTATTTCACAGTTTCCATGAAGGAGGCAATAAAAGTACAAGACCCATCTGAAGAGAGCATGAATTACTTTCTTTATACAATGCTGAACTGCTGCCTGCATAATATAAGAAAGGTCACTCAGAGCTGGTTGGAAAAGTATTTCTGTATTTGTTTTTGGAATGTCAGTATGATCAATTTATTGCCTAAACTAAATTGCCCTTAGAAGGTGGTAGGCTTCTTCTAACAGTTGTTTTTACAACTGACTGTCTTACTCGATTACATCAGGTGTGTTAACCATTAGCCGCACATGCTGTTCCATGTGGGTTAGAGTTCCATTTAGGCCAAACTGGAGGGTAGGATGGGGGTGAGGTTTGTGACTGATTCCCTTCCTTGAGCAGCATTAGTGAATCAATTAGGTTTTCAGAAACAGTGTATATGATCACCTTCCTTGTATCAGTTCACAAAGTACCAAATTGTTGAGTTCAGTTTCAAATTTATTCTTGGTGGGATCTGAAGTCACTACCTCTGACACACTACACTAACACACTTGATGCTGTGCTTTGCACTTTTCAGTGTTCCAAACCACCCAAATGGCAACCATAAAGAAGGAAAATCCAACCTGACAAAATGTAGTTTCCTCCCTGTTTCGCTTCCTTGTTGGATACAATCCAAGTTACAAATCCTAATCTAGCTATCAAATTAATTTCAACAATAATGAAGCTGTCCCTTGGGCTGGCTGCTCTGATTAGTTTAAGATATGACTGCTGCAGTTAAATTGATGAATTTAAATTCCAGAGAGCAAATTCCAAGGAACTGCTGCACTAGTGGAAATACAAGCAGGCAAAACCTTGACTTACCACATTAACCTGCTGGCAACCACATCCCAAATACCAGGGAAGGGATCATTTGAATAACATGTGTGGGCACAGGCCTGTAGCAACAGAGAATGTGTCGCTTGATCTCTGTGAATTTGATTATCTTTACATTGCTCACTCATGGGACCGTTGCCATGTCCAACATGGGACCTATGTCTGCTTTCAATGGCTTCAGGTTCCAGTTGGCAGATTGGGCCACTTCTCACAGAATTACCAGATGGCCTAGAAGCAGCTATGAATTGCCCCCCAATATTCTTATTTTTTTAGTGATCAACAGAAAAATACCCCAGCTGCTGAATTGGAACTTCTTGAGAAGGATAAATGAGGCAGAAACCAATGATCAAGATCCAAAGAGGATGAGTGAGGAGCACAAAGTGGCATGAATGATGTATGGGAACATTTGGAGCATGAAGGGATGTGAGGGATGAAGGATAGAGGGCTTCTGTGTTTCGTATGTGTAAATAACTCATGTTGGTACAGAACACATGTGAAGGAACACTGAATTGCACAGCCGCAGTGAAAAGCAATATTCCTCGATGTACCATATATCTGGCCATGCATTCATAAAAGATGGCCAACACTAAGGAAATGGTGTGGACTCGCGGTGGGTCAGCTGTCCTGTGGGACAGAGGACCATGGAGATTGCCAGAGTGCCTGAACAGCTGTCCATTGCTGATGGTGACTCACGAGTATCAAGTGATAAATGTGGTGTTGGAATCACCGTGGAACATGGTGGGAATGACCATGCTGTCAGTTCACTGAGCACAATGGGGCATCTGCATAAGAGGAAGTGCAAGGATGAAGTTGTGCCATACAGGCAGGACGAGCATGGTCAAATCAATGACATACATCAGAGTGTGCTTTGACAATGAGAAGGGCTATACTCAAATAACTCTTCATGTCTCATAAAGGTCCCAGCATGACTCATTCACTGTGGTCCTCCTCCATGGGCCAGGTCATTCATTGGGCATTAAGAGGAGGAAGAGATGTCCAAGGAGGCAGAATCATATTATACTCGCCCACACTCCACCAACTCAGACACTAACGCAGGAATTTCCTGGCCGTGCTCGCCTCAAAGCCGGAAAATCCCTCCCAAGGTCAACAGACCTTTACACGGGCTGTGTCCTGCCCGCTATGATTCCCATAGTGGGCAGGACGGGAAAATTCTGCCCTAACACATCAGATGGATATAGCACGGGTGTAGAACTGATGGCACAGGGTGAAAGTCACTGCATTAGATTGTAGGAGGAGGTGTCAAAATTAGAGTTATCTGTGCATTGATAACTCAGAGGAGGAAAGGAAGTCATGATAATGCTCCAGTAGACAGGGACATGGAGCCTTTTTATGCACAGTATTTAGATAATCAGCAGCAGATGTGTGGACATCTGGTGGAGTTTCCTGAGGGAATGCAAGCTTACACACTGTGAATGGAGGAGTCCCTTTCCATCTTGAGCTTGACATAGTCCTCGGGGAGTGGATGCAAGAGCAGCATCTCAGTCAGGAAGGGATACAAGCTTCCTCCATAACATGGATCATTTTGCTCACAGTATGAACACTGATGTTCATGGGATGTATGAGAACCTCCGTTCCCTTTGCATCTTTGGCACAGTGGTTGCCGGAACGGAGGACAGCTGTGCACCAGCAGCGAAACCCATCTATGTGTCAACCCAGGGCCGTGAAGGTGACTGAGGAGGGTGAAGATACCAGGAGATTCTCAGCACTCTCATCTTCTGCCATGTCCTCAATTCTCCCAGTAAGAAGTTTAACAACATCAGGTTAAAGTCCAACAGGTTTATTTGGTAGCAAAAGCCACACAAGCTTTCGGAGCTCCGAAAGCTTGTGTGGCTTTTGCTACCAAATAAACCTGTTGGACTTTAACCTGGTGTTGTTAAACTTCTTACTGTGTTTACCCCAGTCCAACACCGGCATCTCCACATCTCAATTCCCCCGACAGAGCACTGATCTGCTCTCCATGTGCCAGTGACCATGGCTGCCTATGCAGAGCCGTAGAGGCCGCATGCATTCTGAAGGGTTGCCAATAGGGTCTGCATGACGAGGCCAGCCAACACGTTCCTCATTTCCGTTTAGACAGAGAAGCAAACAGCCTGCCTCCAACTTCCCCGAGGCAGTGCAAGGGGGAACACTTCATGTGAAGAGTGAAGGGCGCCATTTTGTCTAACACACAAATGGATTCATCTTGGTTACACATTTCACATTTCAGCATTTCTTTAATATATTTAGTTACACTTGTAGATGACTCAGCGTGTTTTTGTACACTAGAGAGCTCAGGAAGAATTTTAACAAAGTGGAGGAAGTTCTTACCAGTAATAATGCTGAGAGCTGTCATGATGTGCCATCGTAAGAGTTTTAACAACACCAGGTTAAAGTCCAACAGGTTCATTTGGTAGCAAATGCCATTAGCTTTTGGAGCGCTGCTCCTTCGTCAGATGGAGTGGATATCTGCTCTCAAACAGAGCACAGAGACACAAAATCAAGTTACAGAATACTGATTAGAATGCGAATCTCTACAACCAACCAGGTCTTAAAGATACAGACAATGTGAGTGGAGGGAGCATTAAGCACAGGTTAAAGAGATGGGTATTCTCTCCAGACAGGACAGCCAGTGAGATTCTGCAAGTCCAGGAGGCAAGCTGTGGGGGTTACTGATGTGTGACATAAACCCAAGATCCCGGTTTAGGCCGTCCTCATGTGTGCGGAACTTGGCTATCAGTTTCTGCTCAGCGACTCTGCGCTGTCATGTGTCGTGAAGGCCACCTTGGAGAACGCTTACCCGAAGATCAGAGGCTGAATGCCCGTGACCGCTGAAGTGCTCCCCCACAGGAAGAGAACAGTCTTGCCTGGTGATTGTCGAGCGGTGTTCATTCATCCGTTGTCGTAGCATCTGCATGGTTTCCCCAATGTACCGTGCCTCGGGACATCCTTTCCTGCAGCGTATCAGGTAGACAACGTTGGCCGAGTTGCAAGAGTAGGCACCGTGTACCTGGTAGATGGTGTTCTCACGTGAGATGATGGCATCCGTGTCGATGATCCGGCACGTCTTGCAGAGGTTGCTGTGGCAGTGTTGTGTGGTGTCGTGGTCACTGTTCTCCTGAAGGCTGGGTAGTTTGCTGCGGACAATGGTCTGTTTGAGGTTGTGCGGTTGTTTGAAGGCAAGAAGTGGGGTGTGGGGATGGCCTTGGCGAGATGTTCGTCTTCATTTCATCAAATGAAGAATGCAACTGAGTCAAATTCATTGCTGTTTATTCTCTGCCTTGTGGTGTTGAGTTGTGTCTTGAGTAATTGTGGAGTCAATGTACAAGTTATTTAGGCAGAAGTTTTCATATAATGATATTAAATATGTAAATATATTGTCAACATCACAAGCGGCATAAGACCACATGATAACAGAGCATGGAGAAATGTAGTTCTATGCAGACCATTGGAAATAATTATCATAATATTCAATAAAAGATAGAGTTTGTTAACAGCTTTATTATTAAGTCCAGGACCACAATTACCACATTCAAGACCAAAAGGAGAGGCAATGGTAGAGTGGTATTGTCACTGGACTTGTAACCCAGAGATCCAGAGTAATGCTGTGGGGGCCATGGATTATGTTGAAATTTGAATTCAATAAAAACAAAACTGACCAATGTTTGTTGTAAAAACCCATCTGGTTCATTAAAGCCATCCTTTCCTGGTCTATATGAGACTCCAGATCCACAGCAATGTGGTTGACTTTTAAATGCGCTCTGAATGGCCAAGCAAGCCACTCAGATCCATAAGACCATAAGACATAGGAGCAGAATTAGGCCACTCGGCCCATCGGGTCTGCTCCATCATTCAATCATGGCTGATATATTTCTCATCCCCATTCTCCTGCCTTTTCCCCATAACCCCTGATCCCCTTATTAATCAAGAACCTATCTATCAAGGGCATTTAGGGATGGGCAGAAAATGTGGGCCCAGCCAGCGACACCCACATCCCATGAACAAATAAAAAAAGAGTAACAATAACAAATGGTGACACTGGTTAAAATGGCAAAAGGAGCAACAAAGAGCCCAGTGACGGGAAGGAGCAGCAACAGAAACAACTGAAGGACGGAGATGCAAGGGAAAATCTTCAATTGTGCACCAGAGGAAACAACAGTAAGTTATCTTATCTTGTCAAAAGAAGGAAAAAATTCTACCTTGACCAAAGTGCTGTGACTACGTGGATGACCCTAATCAAACCAAGAAATGGCAGAACTGGCATTGCAGGTTTCCAGGTACAGAACAGCATTGGGGCTAGCGGAACAGATTAGCAAGGAGCAGGTCAGTACCTTGCTATACACATAGCAGTAATATGAAGAAAATTAGCCTTAATGTTTATTTTCTTGCAATATCATTGTCATATGCTGGAAAACAAACTTGTGGAGGTGTGACTAATTTAATTGAACTGGAGACAAATAGACTGCAAAGATTAAACATCAATAACAAAGGTTTGAAATGGTAATGAATAGAGAACCAGGAGAGCTTGAATAGGAATTTACAAAAGGCCAATAAAATAAGGTTTAAGGTTGGCTATTATATATCAAAAGAAACATATACAATTGGAAGATTGCAAATAGATGAGGCAAAATAGTGCAAGTTTACTTTTAAAATATTGTAGACATAAAGTAAAATAAGAGGTTGATTAATTCTAGGAATATGAATTTCTAAAGGATTGTAGAAACAATAGAGCCTAAGATCAAAGGAAAAAAAACAGATTGAAGGAAACATTAAAGATAAATTTAGTGTGCGTGTTGAAGCCAGACCTGTGAACACCACTTTGCCACCCTTGCAGAGCACCCTAGGAGCAGCAGGGCATTGTGTGGTAATATTACTGGAATTTGATATAAATTAAAAATCTATGTGGACTGTTACCATCAAAAAGGGGTTAGATCTGAGTTTGTTTAATCCAAAATATTTTAGGAAATATTTGTAAAGCACTGTTAACTATGTGAAGGTGTTCTCAGGTTTTTAAAATGTTATTTTCTTTTTCTAATAAATGTTTAAATTTAACATATAAAAATCATCACGACTGCTCTGTGATTTACTTATCTTGACCTCAGAAAACTCCTCATTATACACAAATTGTAAAGTCATTCTGGCAGCTGATTCAAGTTTCCCTTTGGGATTTGGACAGCCTGGTACTTACCATCTGCCATGCCATGAACAAAGTGCAGACAATATTATGGTCAGACTGGGCATAAACAAAGATACTGCATCATATAAAGGAGTTAATAAAGCCTTCGATACTTATTTTAATCTTCATAAAAACACAATCAAAGAGTGAGCAAATACAGGAATTGAAGGTTTTTTTTCCACCTTTACCACAAATGAAGGAATCTTTGGTGTACCCACTGCCGAAGCTGCAATGCCCATCCGATTGCTTTTTTTCGCACATCATAGGCTTATACTCGGGGTTATTCTTCAGCTGTCAGCCCAGCTTTCTTTGGGTAATAGGTGCACTTAAAGATGAGGAGAGCATCGATTCCTCTATTTATGAGTGGTATCCATTAGCAGAAAATTGCGAGTACAGACAAATTGTCATGAAAGAATCATAGAATCCCTACAGTGCAGAATGAGGCCATTCAGCCCATCGAGCCTGCACAGACAACAATCCCACCTAGGCCCTATCCCCATAACCCTCCCCTCCCCGTATTTACCCTGCTAGTCCCCCTGACACAAAGGGGCAATTTAGCATGGCAATGCACTTAACCCGCACCATCTTTGGACTGTGGGAGGAAACCGGAGCACCCGGAGGAAACACACGCAGACACGGGGAAAACGTGAGAACTCCACACGGATAGTCACCCGAGGCTGGAATCAAACCTGGGTCCCTGGCGCTTTGAGGCAGTAGTGCTAACCACTGTGCCACCGTGCCACCCAAGAGAAATTATTCAATTTTTTTGCAGTCACAGGAAGACTTGACCCAATTGAAAGCGATACAGAGAGCAAGGCAGGCAGAAGTGAGAAAGCAAAACAAAAATTTTATTCAAAGAAAGAAAAATCTTGTGGAGAAAAAAGGTTGATGCAGTTCAGTTTGTAGCATGAAAATAATTGCAGAGCACCTAACCCCAAACAGTGACAAAGTGAAGGGTGTGGAAGCCATCACTATTCATTGTTCTTGTGGTGGCAAAAGGCTGCATTGGTACAAAGAATCCAAAGAAAATGCAGAGTGTCATTCTTGCAAGAGGAGAGGCCATTTTAAATTAGTATGCTGCAGCAAACAGATTTTAACAAAACAATTGAAGGAGAAACAGTTACGTTCATGTACCATTTCGGAAATTGAACACCCACATTAAACTGAAGCAGAAAAAGACCCAGCAATACCATTCTTCAGAGGAATCACAGGGTCAAATGTAAACTATTGTAATTCATTGGTCAACAGACTGCAAATTAGACAGTGAAGCAGGAATTTCAATTCTGTTAGACGCAGAAAAGTCTTAAAACCAGAGAGACTCTTGCTGACAACAATAAGATTCCATTGTCCAGGAGGCATTCTGCTGAAAGTCAAGGGACGATTGACTGCTAAACTCCAGCACAATTGAATAGAAATACAGAAACTTTGTATGTGATTCACAATCAAGAATGCGCAGTGTCAAGCCAGAAAGCTTGCACAGATTTACCACATCTCTCTGAAGGAGATGAATTTGAAAACCTTGAGGAAACTAGGCAGAAAGTTTCCCTGAAACAGCAGGTAAAAAAGGAACCAGATGAATATGTACAAGGCAAGCAGCAAATGACAACAAATGCATTGCAACACACTCTTGTTGAGATGCCTGAACAGGAGGACATAAATCTTGTTGAGGAGATAGAGTCATACAGCTCACTCGTAACAACATTCTTACCGGCAACAACACGGAAGCTAAATGAAATATGCCAAGCACAGAAAACAGATGAAAAATGTGCTAAACTCAGAAAATACTGTGAAAATGGATGACCAGGATATGTTCCCAACAATCTCATTTCAAAACAGGATTTTCAAGCAATGCAAGCATCTCGTATTCTGGATGACTTAATAATCTATGACGAGAAGTTGGTCCAACCAAGAGTTCTCAAACTCAAAATACGATTACACCAGGGACACCCATGCATTACAAAGTGTCATGCGAGGGCACATAATTCAGTCTGGTGGCCAGGAATTTCAAAATCACTAAAGGATATGATTTTAAGCTCCATCACCCATGCAATCTGTCACCAAGAACTGAAGGAATCTTTGATAGCATAATCATTTCCATCCAGACCCTGGGAATATCTTGGAATGGACCAATTCAAGCTCAAGGGGAAGACATTCCTCATAGTTGTTGACTATTACTCCAAATGGATTGCATCTTCATTGTACAACATCAAAAACAGTCATCAGTTCACTAAAAGAAATTATCGCCACACAAGGCATTCACAATCTTGTCGTTTCAGACAATGGTCCACAGTTGGTGAATGGAGGGTTCAAGAAATTTACAGAAGACTATGGATTTGTCCACACAACCAGGTCGCACAAGTAAATGTTGAGGCCAAGACAAGAAGAATAGACAAAACTTTGTTGAAAAAGAATGGTGATTTCAGCTTAGTACTGTTGAGCTATCATTCAACACCACTTCAGAATGGGTTATCTCAATCGAAACTACTGATGGGAAAAAGATTGTGCACTCACCTTCCTGTTCTTCCATATACGCTCAAACCATGTTTAAAAGCTTTGACATTGAGAAAGTAAGGGAGAGGGAGATGAGTATTGTGCAAATGAGAGGAAGAATTACAACTGCCATAGAGTGCAAGAGTTACAAAAACTCCAACCAGGTGAACCAGTCTGGATTAGAGACCAGAATAGAAAAGCCAAGGAAACGACACAACATCCAAGATGTTGGACGGGATCTTACCGGCTCGCCATGCTAGACAATTGGCATGGTGAGCCGGTAGGATAGGGCGGGAGGCAAAACAATCGTGCCCGATTTCTTACCTGTCGCGATTTTTCCAGCCCCGCTCCGCCAGCGAAATCAGCCTCGTACACAGGATAATGTTCATATCAGGTCCGTTTTACTCTTTGATGAGTTCCTGACGTTCACTTGTCTTCTCCAATCCCAGTGAAGTTCAGACACAACATGGAACCTGTGCATTGTTTGGAAAGATTGGCTTTTTAATCGGCTCAATTGCTTTTCTGCCAGACCCACTAGTCTTGATACTGAAAGAGTGGGATGAGGTCCAGATCCTGGCCCAACAGCAATCTTAAGGATTATACCATTCCTCACACATGATATGCAAGCTCAATGTGGCTAGAAATTTCTATCCATTGTATAGTCATCACATGCAATCCCATTTTACAATGGGACCACTTTTCGATAATATTGTTCAAATTTTTGAAAGCCCAAACCACAGCCACAGCCTATACCTCCAGGCAGTTCCACCCTGTGCTGCTGGGGTAGCCGGGCCTCTTCAAGCCCTCCTGCACATATGTGTTTTTGAGGACTGAAGTAGGAATTCTTCATCCTCTGTTTCTTCCTCTTATGATATATGTGTATTTATTGAGGCGAGCTAAGGCTCCATTCCACAAGTCTACTCCACAAAGTTTATTGTATGGTCAGTTTACATAGTAATCTGCGATTTTCTGATTCACGGAGATGGTTGAAGTACAATGTATATAATGCTACATAAATATAAGTTAATTATTTCACGTGCAAATGAAATATTGATTCTATTTTCTGAAGGTACAAAAGTAATAGGTCAAATATCTCATTGGATATGGGATATAAGGGATCTTTGTTGTGCAGAAGTCTTGCAATTTAAATTAATACTGCTGTTATGTACAGGGGAAGGAGTTAAAACTCCTTTACTTTTCTCGCTGACTATCTGTAGGCAGAGGCATTTTCATTTTTGAAATAGTGTGGTGCATTTCCCCAAATCCTCTGCTTATGTGGTCATTTTTTAAAGTGACTTCCAGCAAACTGTCTTTAGGGCTAGACCATAAGACATAGAAGCAGAGGTAGGCCATTTAGCCCATCAAGTCTGCTCCACCAATCAATGAGATGATGACTGATCTGATATGATAAACCACACTTTCCAGTCTTATCCCCATAACCCTTGAATCCCTTACTGATTAAAAATCTGTCTCTCTCAGCCTTGAACATACTTAGAGCCCCCTATGGTGAAGAATTCTACAGATTCACTCCCTCTGAGAGAAGAAATTCCTCCTCATCTCTTTCTTAAATGGGAGACCCCTTTCTCTGAGATTATGCCTTCTGGTCCTAGACTCTTCCACAAGGGGAAACAAGCTCTTAGCATCAACCCCGCCAAGTCCTCTGAGAATCCCATGGGCCCTATTTTACCATTTTGATTCTAAGTGCTGAATCTGGGTGTAATTCAGATCCAACTTGGAAACCTGTTCTCAGGCGCCCCCATACGCACTCAACCTGAAAAAAAGTCGCAAATCTGAATCGCGCTGTGGGTGCGGCTTATCGCGCCCGAAACG
This sequence comes from Mustelus asterias, assembly GCF_964213995.1. Taxonomy (NCBI): domain Eukaryota; kingdom Metazoa; phylum Chordata; class Chondrichthyes; order Carcharhiniformes; family Triakidae; genus Mustelus; species Mustelus asterias. The sequence continues at coordinate 69,829,377 of NC_135807.1, read as the reverse complement.
CTGCTGCTCTGATTGAAACCTTCAACTGCACATGCGCAGTAAAAGAAAATGTGAAAAATGCTCCCCTGTCACATTGCTCCTGGGCTGCAAAACGTGGCGCGGGAGTGATGGCCTCCACAGACATTGTCCCACCCCCACAACATAACTGTCCCCCTTATCCACCCACCCCCCGCTACCCAGACCGATCGCGACCCCCTGCCCCACTTCCCCACCATCGATCGCCCACAGAGTGGCAGCGGATCACCTCTGCTCCTGCCCTCCCCACCCCTCCCACCAGAGATCCATCTGGCCCTTCTCCTCCCCCCCCCACCACCAGAGAATGATCGGGCCTACCTCCTCCTCCCCCCCCCACCAGACATACATCTAACCTGCCTCCTCCTCTCCCCCACCAGAGAACGATCTGGCCTTCCTCCCCCCCCCCCCCCCCCCCCCCCCACCCACCAGCGAACAATCGGACCTCCCTCTTCCCCACCCACCCAACCAGAAATACATCCGATCCGCCTCCCTCTCCCCCCCCACCAGAGAATGATCCGGCCCGCCTCCCTCCAACCCCCCACCACCACCACCGATCTGAGTTAGAGAGCCACTGGAAGCTCTGAACTTACCTCTTCAGAAGCTGGAGCACCCGAAACAGACCTTTGCCGAGCAGGTCTGTTTCGTGCCAAATCTGGACAGGCGAATGAGGTGGTAAAGGGGGAAATGCAGGTAAGTTTGGGTGTGTGGTGAACCATAGATGGTTACCACTATGGGTACTTGTACATATGTTACTCTTGTTACTGTTGGGGTTAGGGTTTAGGTGTTCCACCTGTTATTATTGTTTATGTGGTACACTCCGTTCGGCTCCGCCTTCTTACAGGAGTATAAAGGTCACTGCTACTTCCTAGTAGTCTTTAGTCTGGGATAATATTGTTAAGTAGTGTGCTCCTATTTGTCGTGAATAAAAGTCTTTATTCCCGGGTACGTCCTAGCCTCCCGTGTGAATCAATCGCGCATCTGGGTGTCCAGCCCATTAAGTCAATTTAAATGCATGCAAATACATTTAAATTGACATCGTGCCTTTTTCAGGCGCGGTCCCAATCGCAGACATTTTCGGGCCTTGGTAAAGGGGGAATCTGCGTGGATGCGAACGTGGATCACGCTATTCGCCTCACACCCAACTTTACCAAGTTTTCACCCCCGAAAACGGGCGCAACGCAATGGTAAAATCAGTCCATATATGTCTCAATAAGGGCGGCATGGTGGCGCAGTGGTTAGCACTGCTGCCTCACAGCGCCAGGCACCCAGGTTCGATTCCCAGCTTGGGTCACTGTCTGTGCAGAGTCTGCATATTCTCCCCGTGTCTATGTGGGTTTCCTCCAGGGGCTCCGGTTTCCTCCCATAGTCCAAAGATATGCAGGCTAGGTGGATTGGCCATGCTATATTGCCCCTTAGTGTTGGGGGACCAGTTAGGTTAAATGCATGGGATTATGAGGATAGGGCCCGGGGGGGGGGGGGGGGGGGGTGAGGTTTGTGGTCGGTGCAGACTTGGTGGGCCTCATAGGATTCTATGAGTTTGCCTCTCATTCTTCAAAATTCAAATGAGTACACACTCAGCCTATTCAGTCCTCCTCAGAAGGAAATCCCTGCATGATTGGGATCATCCGAGTGAACTTTCTCTGGGCTGCCTCCAATGCCAGAATATCTTTCCTTACATAAGCAGACCAAAACTCTTCACAGTATTCTAGCTGTGGTCTAACTAGTGCCTTGTATAGTTTTAGCAAGGGATCCCTTTTTTTATACTCCATTGCTTTTGAAATAAAGGCCAACATTGCATTTGCCTTTCCTATTACCTGCCGAACTTACCTGCTGGCTTTTTCTGATTTATGCACAAGGACCCTCAAAGGGGGTTTCAAAAGGATTTAAAAGGGACCTGAGGGGCAACTTCTTCACGCAGAGGATGATGCATATATGGATTGAGCTGCCAGAGAAAGTGGTTGAGAAAGGTGCAATAGCAACATTTAAAAAGCATTTGGATAACTACACGGATGGGAAAAGATTAGAGGGATATGGGCCAAACGTGAGAAATTGGGACTAGCTGGGCGGGCACCATGGTCAGCATGGACCTGTTGGGCCAAAAGGCCTGTTTCTGTGCTGTATTATTCTATGGCTCTCTAAATCTCTCTGTGCTGCAACTTTCTACAATCTTTCTTCATTTTAATAATATTCAGCTCCATTATTCTTCATAAGTGCATAACTTCACATTTTCCTACATTATATTCCATCTGCCAAGTTTGTGCCCACACACCTAACCTGTCCATATCCTTCTGTAGACTTTTTGTGTCAACCTCACCATTTGCCTTCCCATCTATTTTTGTGCCATCTCGCAAACTTGGCAATTATACTTTCCTCATCCAAGTCATGAATATGTATTGTAAATAATTGTAGTCCCAGCACTGATCCCTGTGGCACTCCACTAGTTACAGGTTGCCACCCTGAAAATTACCCTCTTATTCCAACACTCTGTCCTCTATCTGTTAGCCAATCCTTTATCTATGCTAATATACTACCCCTAACACCATGAGCTCTTACCTTATTAAAGTAACTTTTTGTGAAGTACCCTATCAAATGCTTTTTGGAAATCCAAGTATATTATATCCACTGATTTCCCTTTATCTATTCCACTCATTACCACACCAAAGAATTCTAATAAGTTTGTGAGGCATGATTTCGCCTTCATGAAGCCATGCAGACTCTGCTTGATTATATTATGTATTTCCAATTGCTCTGTTACTGCATCCTATACAATGGACAGAAGTTAAGCTAACTGGCCCATAGTTACCTGTTTTTTGTCTCCCTTTCTCTTTGAATAAGGGTGTTACATTGGCAGTTTTTCAATCCTCTGGGACTTCTCCAGAACTTAAAGACTCTTTGAAGATTATTACCAGTGCATCCATGGTCTCTGTATCTACTTCCTTTGGTAACCTAGGATGCAACCCATCAGGTCCAGGGGACCCATTGACCTTTAGCCCCATTATTTTCCCTGGAACTTTAAAATCAGAAATATAGTTTATTCATACATTCAAGGAATGGTCACAACTTCATACACATGCATAAGCACACAATAAAAAGATAGGAAAGAGGAGTTTTTACAACTCTGAGTAATATAAAAGAAAAAGTGCCACATTATGGATATCAGTTCATGTGATTGCCAGTCTGTAAAATCTGAGTCCAATGAGTGTTCCTTCATGGTGGAGCTACAGTTCAGCTAGCTGCAGCAAGAATTTTCAGAATTCCTTTAAAGTTGATGGTGACGCAGTGAGGTGAAGTTCATATCCAAAGATCTGCTGGGCAGATGATGGTAGGAATCTTCCAGGGAAGCAGGCTGCTGGAGAATTGATGCAGGCTGTTGGTCAGCCTGGAGTCCTGTTGTGATGTTTGCAGGCTGGAGTTTAAACAGCAGACTGAGTTGCAAGTCTGGAATGTAATATTAAAACATTCCAAAGGCCAGAGGTTTAGGTCATGTGATGTCCATAAATGAGCCAGTTGCAGGCTAAAAAGCAGTTTCTATGCCTCTGGTCAAAATCCATTGTTCACCTTAGGAGATAAATTGTGGCTTTAAGCACTTCTGCAGGTATAACAAGTTGCAATGATGTTCTATTTGTTATAGGACTGTTTGGGGAGATAGCTTGCCTGCTGACACCTCATTTTGTTGATTGTAATGTGCCATCACAATGGGAGGTGGGAGATTCCACGAGGATTAACTTTTGTACTGGAATTGCTGTTGGAATTTTCCAGAATCTGTAGCCAATTTGTTAATCCTGTGACCAGAAGCAACTATCTTTCATCCACCAAAGTCCACTTTTTAAATAAGCAAAAAGGTAGGTTTGAGTTAATCTCTTTCATGCTTTAGGGATACAACACTACAATCTGCAAATTAAATCTGATCTGTGAAAAAAGACTTATTTGAATATCAAGATTAGAAGAAACATAATGCCAACTTTGTCACAGTTCAAAATTTAGTGACTTTTTAATCTTAATTAATTGCTTGTTAATAGTTATTCAAGAGCATTTTTAGTTTAAAATGTGGTTGTGAAATGCTATTGTAAATAAACTGAGTTTTGTATACAAGAATCATGAGCTCTGATTTCAACAGATAGTGTGTTAGTTTACTGCTTTTATATCCTCCTTTATGGCCTGGAAAAAAACTCAATATAGAAAAACAAAATAAATGACTTTACATTGCATATTACGTATTGCGTGCTTGGACCAGATTGATCCCTAAGGAAAATATGTTCATGCCCATTAAAGTTCCACAGATCCTGAGGTCCATTCCCCACATTACCGTCAATACGACCATCAAAGATAAACCTCTTCCATTTTCAAGAAGCTGACATTCTTGGACTATTAAATGTTCATTGAATTGTGCCTAAGGTTATGGTGATTTGCATTTGATGTTACATTTAATTTGAACAAAACTGTTCTTCCCAGTCAGAGACAATTCAGATTTGCTTAGATGTGACTGAATAATAACATTTATAATCAGTTTTAACTTTGCATATAATTTATCTTGTTCTCTTTAAGTGACAGAATAGCTTTTATGTGCACACAACCGCTTTAATTGGAAACTATTGAAAACTATTTCAAACGAAATCTTTACAACACTTTTACAAGATGCCATTGTGTGTCCTGGCTCATTTTGTTAATGAAAACTGCAAGTTTCTCCCAATCATTATTCAAGGATTTGTCAGGCAATCTTCAGAAAATGATGTTCACTTTTGCAGGAAATATAAGCATGAGCATGATGTTAAGACTGCTGTTTTAATGTTACTTATTTTGTGGACAGTAATGTTTAACTTCCATTATTTTTAGATGAATATTGAAATCTATGAAACAGAAAAGGCATACTTTCCACACCATCGAATCTTGCTGCTTTTTAATTTTCCTTAATTTGGGTAGCGAATAACAAAATACTCATAATGCAATTAGTGGATAATCAGGCTTGTAATTATGATAATTGCTGGAGACTTACATCAATCCTCCAGCAAAGTGGTACGATTTCAGGGGAGCTATTAAACTACAGAGAGGGAGTGGATAAATTGATGAATGGCTTAGTTGGGCTTATATTATTGGACAATGTCTTAACAATGTTTCCTCAAAGCAAAATGCCTCAAGGGGCAACTAAGAAAGTGAAGCTTATGAACCAGCGAACAAACACATTTGATCTATTTTTGTCATGTAAACAACAATGGTGGACATCTTTATTTACTTTAATGAGCCCCATAATACAGAAAATCTGCAGGAACTGCATGTAGAAAGAAGCAATAGTGAGGGATTGTGTGAACAGGTTTCATTAATCTGTGGCCTCTTGTGAACAACAGCAAGACATTTGTTCAAACATTAACAGATACTGCAGGGAGAATAAGTAAGGAAGACAAACTAATAGAGATTAAGCACTCAATTTTTGCAGTGCTGATGGAACGGATTTAGTTTCATGTGGTTAAAGAGCCACTTTAGTTGTGTAGTGGGTACTGTACAGGTGTAATAATACATGATGCAAATTTGATATGTGAATCGTGTAACATTCATCTACAAGGATTGAAATAAGACAGTTGCATTTTCAATAGGCAAAGAAACTGCATTCATCTTGAAAGGTCACAGGAAGCTGATGAGAAATGGCAGACACAGAGTCTGCACTATTCATAATGTAATCAACCCTGCTTAAAATGGCAACATCTGCCTGATGTGGGATTTTGAACCCTCTTCTGCTGCTTCTAATTTAATACAATTCGGACAGAAAGAACGTTCAGTAGAACAGTTTTGTTCCTCAGAACATGAACAATGTTAATGAATTCGATGGTCATTTTTGTGCAGCAACTTAATTATAAATTTTCACCACAATTGGGAACAAAGGTATCACTAGCTAACATCTTGAGGGTTCTGTGTTGTCAGCATGTTGCAAACTGGATTAATGAAACCAGATTTTATTCCATTTTTACTTTGTAAATATCCTAGAAATAAAATCAAAGAACACATTTAATAGGAAACCAATTTTGCCCAGATTAAAAAACTATGGAATCCTTGTATAATGACACATGATTGCACATTAATGTGAGAAATTATTCACAAAACATGAATAATTCACGTCCCAGATGTTCTCTTTAGTGCACTTCAGCAGAGAAAGGAGTTTATTTTCTCTAATTTTGCATCCGACTTTAATGCGTTTATCAGCCTGGATTTCATACATAGACAATACTTGTAACAAAAGATCTAGTAAATAGTGTGTCACACCATAACTGCGAGTGTTAATGTTTAAATTTGAATAGCATAGCGTGTACATCACACTTCAATAGCTGATTGAAATAACCAAGGTCTGATCATCTGACTATTCTCATTTGTTCAAATACCTGTTTTCTATCATTACCAATCAGGACCGAGGACCCAACTACAATAAAAATTAACCATTTAAATAGTTCACATAGATTTGCAGATGCTGATCCATTTTAGATGACCCTAACAATTACCTTTTAAGGATTATAACTTAATTTAAAATTGCAGAATTTCCAGTGATAACCTTCACCTTATGTTTGGGACTAAGGACTTTGCTGAAACTATCAACTGAATGGAACACTGTCACTGCTTAAGAATCAGTAGATTTGAGAGCAGCTTGGTTACGCTACTTTGCCAGCCCTGGGAATCATGACTGCAACTGGGAACTCGGCAGGAAGTTGACACCGTTTTAGAAAGCTGGCCAAGAAGTAGTCAGGTGTAGAATGAGGAACACCACAAGACTACCTATTTCTTTCCATTGCCATGTTCGCTAGAGTAAAAGTGTAAATAAAAGGAACGATTTACTTCAATAAACATAATTGCCCTATGAATTCAAGAGTTCTACTGTAACCAGTCAAAATAAATAAAGATCTTTGGTTTAGTTTGTAGAAGGGTCCTGTATGCTATTGCCTTTTTCCGGAGATTTCCATTGTATACCCAACCTCGTGGAAAAATAAATACTTATATCTGATTAGTTAACAATTGTTTCCCTGTACTATACAGGATTTGCTGACTTGCATATGAATATATTACATAAAACTTATGCAATGCAAACAGGTTACTAAATAATATGTTCAGTATTGCTTTAGCACCCTCATCACTTTGATGTGTACCCGTTGGTATTTCAGGTATTGTACACCAAAGTTGTACATAATTTATATTGAAGCTAGCTTTAAGTTAATACTACTATCCTTATTCAAAAATAAGCATATTTCATAGGCTACTCCTATTTATTGGCAAATTGTGTTTCTCACAAGTCTTCTAGATCTGAAAATAATACAATGATAATAAATATAAATCATCTATGTGAGCATTAAACAGACAGAAATTATTATGACTTGTGTGTGCAAATCAGTTTGGTGTAAAAATATATTTACCTGGCATTCCACTTTTAATGATTTGATTTGAAAAGTGAAAAGTATTGTTTCTTGTGAGCTATACAGACAAAATATACCATTCATAGAGTAAATAGGGAGAAGGAAAGGAGAGAGTGCAGAATATAGTGTTACGGTCACAGCTAGGGTGTGGAGAAAGATCAGCTTAATATGTGGTAAGTCCATTCAAAAGTCTGATGGCAGCAGGGAAGAAGCTGTTCTTGAGTGAGTTGGTACGTGACCTCAGACTTCTGTATGTTTTTCCGATGGAAGAAGGCAAAAGGGAGTATGTCCAGGGTGTGTGTGGTCCTTGATTATGCTGGCTGCTTTTCGGAGGCAGCAGGAAGTGTAGTTGGAGTCAATGGATGGGAGGCTGGTTTGCGTGATGGACTGGGCAATGTTCACAACTCTTTGTAGTATCATGCGGTCTTGGTCAGAGAAGGACCATAGTTCCTTCTACCAAGCTGTGATACATTGGAAAGGATGCTTTCTATGATACATCTGTAAAAATTGGCGAGGGTTGTAGCGGACATGCCAAATTTCCTTAGCCTCCTGAGAAAGTAAAGGTGTTGATGCGCTTGCTTAACTATATCGTCAGTGTGGAGGGACTAGGGCAGGTTGTTGGTGATCTAGATACTTAGAAACTTGAAGTTCTCGACCATTTCCACTTCACCAGCATTGATATAGATAGGGCATGTTCTCCACTACAACAAACAAGAGTATCAACATTTTCCATCATATTGAACAATCTGCAAATAAAATGATTGGTTTTGAAATGTACAATTACCCTTGAGTGTAATTTCATTAGCACAATAAGAAGCTTTCAGTTTCACAACATACCTGTAACACTGATCTTTTAAAATATTTTAAAAAGCTAGCATGCCATTGAACTAATATGAATGTTGAAACGTTAGCCAGTTAGCCTACCATCTGTTAGTGGGAAAATGCTGGAAACTATTATCGAGGAATTAGTAGCAGGGCATTTAGAAAACCACAATACAATCAGGCAGAGTCAACAAGAAAAATTGTGTGTGACAAATTTATGACAGTTCTTTGAGGATCTAACAAGCAGACTGCATAAGGGGGAACTGGTAGATGTAATGTATTTGGATTTCCTAAAGGCTTTTGATAAGGCGCGATACAGATTACTGCACACAATAGGAGCTTGTTGAGTGTTGGGGTAATAGAATAGATGGAGGTCTGGCTAACTGACAGGAAACAGAGTCAGGATAAATGGGTCATGTTCTGGTTGGCAAACTGTAATGAGTGGAGTGCCACAGGGATCAATGCTGGGGCCTCAACTATTTGCCTATAGCAATGACTTGGATGAGGGAACCAAGTGTATAGCAGCTGAAGGTACTGACAACAGAAAGATAGCTGTTGAATAAAGGTTTAACTATAAGGATAGCTCTTGAGCATGTGTGTAAGGATCCATGTCACAGTAGTGTCAATCACTGAATGGAGATGACTGAGAGACAACTTAGAGAGAAGATTAGCTCCAGCTATTCTTGGTAATATTTCACCTTTATAGATAGTATGTAAATAAATGTGTATTCAACAAAAGACCATTACCTCCAGCAAGATCTCTTTTTGAGTAGGAAGCTAACAAATCCTGAGATAAAATCATGATAACAAATGGTGGCAGTATTGACCACACCCTCAGAGAAAATGTAGAAAATGGCATGAAAAGCCTCAAGTGAAGCCCAGCAACAGTACAGCGCAGTGGATGAAGAACTTGGAGGCCAACCCAGCAACCACACCAGAGATGATAAAACAATGAGGTCAGGTCAGTGACTGGCAAAACGAGCAGTGTGGGAAGAGATAACCTCAAATAATTTCAAAATGTAGAGGGTCCCAGAAAAGTGGAGCAATGGAAAAACTGGCAGACATTTTACCCGGTATCGCAATGCCTTAGGTCTTGCAAGTGAAGAGAACAAAGATCAAGTTAGCATTTTCTTATACACTTTTGGCAACATAGCAAATGATACGATAACCAGATAGGTAAACAAAGAGACTGCCTCCTACAAGGATGTCATTGTAGCTTTTGACTCATGCTCCCGCATTTGTAAAAATATTGTCATTGAGGGGGTGAAATTCAATTGAGACATTTAAAAATAGGGTGAAAAGATTGACTCATTCATCAATGAATTGTACAGCCTAGTCAAAAATTATGGAACATTAAAGGATGACCAGAGCAGAGGTAGAATAAGCGTTGGCGTTTTACTTGAGAATGTCTCTGGGCTTTTATAAATCTCTGCAAGATTTACATTTAAGCACAGCTACACAGGCTTTTGGTCCAGCCAGACTGAAGAGCAGAGGCACAATAAGTCTTTTGTCAGAGATGTGAGGGAAATTTTCAAAGAACAGCCCGATGAAGTTGTTTCAAATTGTGGGTTGTAAAACTGAAAGTATAGCAATGCAGCAACCAAGCAAATGCCCTGAAATGTTCTAGCTGCTTTGTTCCAATGCCTCCGCTGATGTGGGAAGAAGTCTATTGGTGGTAAGAATGCCCACCCAAGCTGTGCAGTACAATGGGTGTGGCAGGCTAAACCATTTTAAAGTAGTCTGCCATTCCAGGAAATCTCTGTTTACCAAACAAAAGGAGAAATCTCTTCAGAAAACTTCTGTTCGAGAAATTCAGGAACTTGACAACATGAGACTGGAATTTGCCTAGCTGGTTGAACAGCAACTTCCGAGGAGGCAGTGATGCTCTGCTATGGTATCAGTCTTGAAACTTAATGACTCCATTCATATCTGCATTGATGTAACACAGCTCAGCAAGACCTTTGAAGGAGAAATACATCCAATGGCATCGGTGGATGAGAACTTGGCCAAACTCTCAAAAAGCACCATCTTCACCAAACTTGATAACAACAGCAGGTTTTGGCAATTGCCATTGAACCAGGAGTCCAAACTCTTAACGACTTTTATTGCGCCCTTTGGAGGGCACTGTTTTAATCATCTGGTATTTGACATTGTGTCAGTCCCTGAAAAATTCCAAAGGACAATGTTCAATATAATATAGGGCATTGAGAGCAACATCTGCCACATGGATGACATCTTGATCCAAGGGTCAACAAAATAGGAACATGACAAGTGGGTCAAGGAAGTTTTGGTCACTCTTCATGAGGCTGGCTTGATGCTCAATGATAAACCTGAGTTTTCTCACGATAAAATTCCTAGGGCACATTATACAAGTGACTGGAATTACTGCAGACCTACAGGAAACAAAGGCAATAAAGAAATTCCTGCCATGTGGAAATGTAATGCAACTCAAAGTTTTTCTGGGCATGTTCAACCAGCTAGGCAAATTCCTGTCTCATTAAGTTCAGATAAATGAATCCCTCAGACAGATATTATGACAGGATCAGGCATGGTGCTGAATGGACTTTCATCAGCAGTCGTTCAAAAAAATCCAAATGCTGGTAATATCTCCAAGGTCCAAAACACTCATTCCAGGTTAAGCAGCATTTCACTTGTCCCTCTTTCAATTTGGTCTACTGTATTCACTGCTCCCAATGTGATCTCCTCTACATCAGAGAGACCAAATGTAGACTGGGTGATCGCTTTGCTTTACCTTCGGTCTGTGCGCAATCAGGACCCTGACCTTCTGGTTGCTTGCCATTTTAACGCACGATCCTGCTCCCATGCCCACATGTCCATCCTTGGCCTGTTGCAATGTTCCAGTGAAGCTCAACGCAAGCTGGAGGAACAGCATCTCATCTTCCGGCTGGGCACTTTACAGCCTTCCAGTCTCAACATCGAATTCAACAACTTCAGATAGTTCGCATCCTTTGTTTTAATTTCATTTAACTTTTTAACTGTTCTCTACCTTTTACTTCTTTATTGTCTTTCTTTATTTTTCTTCCCCCCTCCCACTTTCTCCCTATTTTATTCCCCCTTTCCTTATCTTTTCTCCCTCTTTGCTACCCCTTTTTTTCATTTTATCTCTCTCCCACCCATCCCCCCCTCTCATCTGTCACAGCTTACCCTCTGATTTCAGCTTTTCTGCCATTTGGCCATTCACATCTTTTATTCTCTCTATGGACTACCATTAGCAGCCTTTCCCCTTGTTTCATTCCCTCACCCTGCAGTATAAATATCTCCCGCTTTCAATGCCGTTTAGCTTTGACAAAAGGTCACCTGGACTCGAAATGTCAGCTCTTTTCTCCCCTTACAGATGCTGCCAGACCTGCTGAGATTTTCCAGTATTTTCTCCTTTAACATCTCCAGATGTCCTGGTCCACTGTGACCCAGAACTTCCTACCATCGAATCAGCTGTTGCATCTGCACCAAGACTGGGAACAGTGTGTTTCCAGGTCCAAAGTGATGGCGAAGGAAGACCTATTTACCACATCCAGGTCATTAACCGAGACAAACAGTGCTACGCTATGTTAGGGTTCCAGATCAGAAACCCCAAAGTATATTATGAAGCCAGACTAGACCCCAACAATATTTGTACTTTAACATAAATGTGAGGAAAAGATTCTTCGCCTCTGGGGTGATTCCACTGACAAATTAGGGATCCTTTTATCAGAGCAATCTTTATTCATCTCACAGTTTAAGTGTACCTCTAACAAAATGAAACATTTTAACTCTTAACTGTTGAACAATCTTTAAACATGAAAAGAAACAGCACTTAACTTCTAACTTATTACTGTTCAGTTCCAATTAAGCAATAATTCCCTTATAGATTTAAACCTCACTTTAAAAATATAGTTAGCAAATACTTGCTCTGACTTGGATTAACAGCTTTGGAGCTTCCAGAGAGATTTCTCAAAGAGACAGAGTTGCTCATAGGCTATTATCTTTAACCAGTCCTCTACAGCAAATACACTCTTTTTAAAATGAATTTTTTTTTTCTGCTACAAGCCTAGCTCCTCCCAGAAACCTAATATCACATGACTTGGTCAATCTAGTCTGAAACCCCAGGAGAACTTAAGTAAAAAAGATGCATTAACTTGACAAAGTAACACATTCCTTGCTAAATTGAGTTATTTTCCTGCTTTCTGTAGTTTAAAGTCAAGAGTGATCACATGCCATTAGTAACAATATTGAACACAAAGGATATTGCAAAGATGCTACCTAGGATTTAGCGATTCCGACTTTGATTCATGCAATACGACACTACTACTGAGTACATAGAAGGTAATATCAGATTGTGGCTGATACATTGTCCAGGATGCCCAACACCTACCCAATACAGGAAGATAAAGTCTTCATAGCAAAAGTTGAAATCTTTACAACCTTGACTATCAAATACTTGTCTGCAACAGAGTAGAAGTTGCATGAATATCATATGGCCCAAAGACGAGATGAAGAGTGTATCCAGATTTATATGTACTGTCCAGCAGATGGCTACAGCACATCCCAGGCAATTCTGATTTGAGGCAATATTTGTCCACGTAGCACTCCACCTCATGGAAGTGCTAGTCATTCCAGCTGCCACTCTAAATCCAGAGCTCAGGTTTCTGCAATTGATAGCACTTCCTATGCATATGGTCATCTATGATATAGTGATGTCCATGACTTCCCACATATTGCAGGACATGCATTCCACTTTACAGAGCTGCCTTGCCATGTCCTAACTTTACTTCCCTTATGTTAACTTTATTTTACTTTGGATTACTTATGTAACTTTATTATACTGGCCCTGACTTTATTCTTGGTGTTTCTCATTTAAATCCAAATATAACTCCTTCTTTAAAAATAATGTACTCTCCCAATTTACAGAAATTTAAAGACAATCCCTAACAGCAGTTTCTCACAAACCAGTGAACTTATGGTTTTCATGTGATGATACTATTTGTTTTTTCACTCTCCTTTCCATCTCCACAGAGGCCTGCTCCGAGTGACTGAATGGTTCACTACCTCTCTGACCCCCAGGTATGTGGAGCGCAGCTGCTCTGCTATGGAGCCACAGACTGGATGGAATTGGATTCACCTGCTCTTTTAGGTGGTGGTTACTGCCTTGGGGGCCTCTTTCCGCCCACTCTCCTATGCAGTGAGAAGGTGCCAAGCATTATATTTTTCCTTTCCCATCTCAGCCTTGCTAGTTTTTTGTACTGTGAAACCTGGCCTTCAGGTTTCCGTCTGGTCTTTTTTTATTCTCTTAAAATATTTAGCACTGGAAGAAACAAGTAAAGAAAGTTTTAAGAATAATAGTCGGGTAGCTATTGCATTCTATCAAGTAGCTATCATTAATTTATATTTTTTCTTTTGCACTGGCCATATTTGCCAAAAATATAAGCCAAATACTCATTATGGAATCAAAAGACAAAAAGACAATAAATTCTCAAAATCTCAAGTAAAAATAGACGGATCTGGAAATACACAATGTATCCACTTGCATTGGGCAAGAAAAAATATGGGCTGATGCTTTGGGTTTCAAATTCTCCGCTTAGGAACTCATCTATTTTTAATATTTCCAAATGCTAGGAGGCTTGTTATATATTTCCACTACTTTTATTTTTAGGATTGTGGAAGTTGGTACAGTGACAACCATTTGCATGATGGGAAGACTATTATAAGTGATCCAAACATTTTGGGTGGGATCTTACCAGCTGTTCACACCACACTCCTGCTGCAGCGAGGTCAGAGAATTTGGTGTCCAAACTGATTATCAATCCAGGCCATTAACTCTGGCCTGAATGTTTGCTCCCAGGTCTTGTGCACAAAATCGATTTCCCGATTCCTCAAACCCAACTCAGGACAAACTTCCCCAAATGGCTGAATTTTCACCCTGGGGAGTGGCGGAGGTGGGATGGATTGGGGGGGGGGGGGGGGGGCGGCACAGAACCCTGAATGTGTGCAGTTGTGAAGGTGGGTCCAGCGTGGGTTATGTGAATGGGTTGGATTTAAGAGGGTGATAAAGAGTTCTTGGCGTGAGGCAGGAAGTGGATGCAAGTGTTGCAGTTGCTCAGAGGAATCATCAATAAACAGTCAAGTGAGCACCAGCAGTAAAAGTTGTCCAACTGGTTGCCTGATGCTAGAAGGAATGGCCCATCATGGGCTTTCCAGAGGAAAAAATAGCTGCTCCCCTTTCACATTGTAATGAGCACAATCTACAAAGTGAAGGCTGGAAAAGCTTCACAAACACAGCCATGGAGATGACAGTATCTTGGCACCATCAGCTGCTCACAATATACTTATTGACTAAGGTTAATATAATGCCTCAGGGATGACTGATACACATCACATTTGCCACAAATGTTTGCTCTTCCACCTACTCCACCCATCTCTCAGGGCACAACCATGAAATTGAGCAGGATCCTCACAGCTATACACTATCATGACAGACTGTGACTCAGAGGGAGTAGGCCTTCAAAGTAGTTTTGGTTTGAAAGCACAACAAGCCATCTGGGACTATCAAGAACAAAGGCCAGGCCACGCTGCATTCGTCCAGCCCCATTACCACCCCGCCGCTACCCCCTGCAACCTTAGGCATTGAAGTGTTATAATTCAGGTCAGAAACTCCAATGTGTTTTATGAGGTCTGTCTGGATCATAGGTTTTGCAATTTGAATTTGGCTAGGGTAAGCATGAGATGTTTCACTTCAGGTATGATTCAAATAACCCAATAGGGAGCTTTTAGCAAACAAAGTTTATTTAGGAATACAATTAACATGTATAGAAAGAAAATTAGTAATAACGTTAACCAATAGCAAACAAGAGAGAAAAAAAAACATGATATTGTATGAACCTTAACAGCTAAATACCGTTCCAACCAAACAAATCCCATGAACAAAAACCTTGCCACAGGTTCAGCACAGAAAATACGAATGCTCACGTGATGGAACTTAGTCCTTTGGTTGTACGCTGCAGTTCTCTTGATGCACATACAAACAAGCTTGGAGTCAGAACAGCTTTCCAAACAGCAGGGAGAGAGCGAGAGACTCTACTTACCAGCTAGCAAACCACCAACAGCACAATTTTCACTCCGGGAAGGCAAGAATACTTGCTTCCACTTAGCCAGCAGAATTTACAATACCAGAGAGAGAGAAACACAGAAACATTGCTTTTCAGTCTGATGTCCAAACAACCCTCACCACCCGATCGCTAGCCTCCTAGACATCTCCGGGCCAACCCCAATCCCTCTGACCCACCACAATCTCTACCCCCCCCAGGGGTCCCAATCTCCTGATTTCCCCCCACCCGCAGCCCCGATCCCCCACCGCCCCCCGAGGCCTGACCCCCCTGGCAGGTCGACCGCACTCCAATGGCCAGCCCCGATCACTGGCCTCCCTCCTTCCCTCTGTCACTGATCTGAAGTGCAGAGTGGCAGTGGGACCCCCACCCTCACCAATCTCCCCCCCCCACAAGAGGCCCTGCTCCTCTGGTCCCACCCCCTTGGCACTGCCAATGCCCAGTGGGCAGTGCCAAAGTGGCCGCTGGACATTGCCACTTTGCCCCTTGAGGAGACTTCAGACCCAGGCCCACTAATGAGATGGAAATTGCGATTTGAATAATTTATTCAGCTCCGCGCCAATTTCTGGCAAGGAGTTGATGATGCCGGAAGTCCAGCAGCCATTGACACATGGAGGCTGTAGCGCCTAGCTGGAAGCCTGCTACACAGCCTCTGCTGATGTCTCCTGGCCCGCTGTGCTGCTAGAGCAGTGCAGCGGGCTGGGAGAATCGCCTCCAAGAATTTTGAAAGATGATCATCAATGCATCCACTTTCTCTACAGGGTCCTCTTTCAACACTTTGGAGTGTGGATCATCAGGTCCAGGGAATTTATTGACTTTCAGTCTCATTAATTTCTCCAGCCTTACTTTTTTGCCAATACAAATTTCTTTCAAATCCTCAATCTCACTCGACCTTTAGTTTCTCGTTATTTCAGGGAGGTTTATTTGTATCTTCATCTATGAAGATGATCGCAAGGGGCAGGATTCTCCAATCTCCTTGCAACCGCTTTTCCAGCAGTGGAGATGACCCATCATTAGCTGCCTGCAGGATCTTCTGGTCCCAGCGGTGTTCATGACATTTTGTTTGGCTCACCTGTCCCGCCACCAGGGACCTGCTGCAAGGGTTGCCTTTGGTGGGACTGGAAGATCCTGCCAGGGGGAAGGGCTGGAAAATCCTGCCCAAAGTACTTGTTTAGTTTCCCTGCCATTTCCTTATAACCAGTTATAAATTCTTCATTCTCCATCCATAATACTTCCACATTTGTCTGCACTAACCTTTTGCTTTTTACATACCTATAGGAGGTTTTACAGTTCTTATGTTCCTCGCTAGTTTAATTTCAAGTTTTATTTTCTCTTTCTTTATTGATTTCTTTGTTCTGTTTTGTTGAATGTTAAGATTCTCCCATCCATAGGTTTACCTTCTTTTTGGCAACTTTATAAACCTCTTCCTTTATCTGATAGAATCCTTAACTTCTCTTGTTTGTCACGGCTGGATCACTTTTACTACTGGATTTTTTTTATCTTAAAGGAATTTAATTTTAATGCAAACATTGACGACCCCTCCTCCATCCCCATGGTGGGTCTTCTGGCAGTGGAGGCAGGTTGTCATTGGCCAGTAGGTTCCCTGGCGGCACAGCCAGCAAGCAGCACAAATGGCCATTGAGTTTTGTGGAGCCAGACGATCAGTAAATGCTAGCCATTGCCTGTCTACTGTCATACATTTTAATGTAGTTCTCCAATCTACCACAGTCAACTTGGCCCTTGTACCTTTGTGGTTTCCTTTGTTTAGATTAAGGACCCTAGTCTTGGATTGAAATATATCACTTTCAAGGAATTTCAAGCTTGCAAATTTATTCTTGCCTTTAATAATACCTTTGCCTATACAAGAGATGATATTGCTTGACATACTCCAGCAACTCTCCAGGAAGTCTAAGCTGCTGCAGATTATAAAGCCTGAACTAGTAACTGCAATGGTTGTCATACCAGAATTGATGTACAAGGTGACCATGTGGACTTAGTCCTCTTGTGCTTTCAGAATATGACCAACTTGCTGGGGGTGCCAATCACGTCACAGAGGCAGCGCACTTGTCCTAAAGAGGCCAAATTTGATGCCAGCATGGGAAACATAGTGAGTTGGTGTGTAGGGGAGGATGGGCACACGGCAGTGGCTGGCATGTAGTTTCAATCTGAAGCCAGGATGATCACTTCTGCTCAACATTTACATTAATCAAAGTGTTTATACTTACCTTTTTGCGGCAGCGCATTCCAGTTTCCATGCCAGTTTTCCTGTCAAACCTTCACTTAGAAATATTCTAAGATTCATGCCACATCTTGTCTTGAAACCTTTGGAAAAATAAATAATTAGTTCTTACTTTATTGTATCTGGATAAATAAATATTTACATGAATAATGGCTATTTTTGAATCCTCAGCATAAAAAAATCACAGGTTCTCTTTCTCTCTTTCAGTCTCTCTGTAACAGTAAGACTCTCTGAAGTAAAAAGGAGATTTCTGAAAAATAGTTTTCTGTCAAAGCTCACCTCAAATATGTTCCAGGGTTTGCGTTCCAGCTTGTTTTGAAATAACTTGGAAAAGCCACTGCATGATTATTCTTACAGTCTGGAAAGGACTGGGCTTCAAGATTTTGCATTGAGAGCAAAGTATTGATGCATTTTGAGATTCCAGCACAATGTATACACTCAGACCTTGGCATCTGGGGATTTGGATGCAACTGGACAGCTCATAATTCTATTAGGTTGATGGGATGGTAAGTCTGGAAAGAATAGCTACTCAAAACCTTCTTACAGTTTAGAAAAATAATTAATGACTAGTTCCCTTACCCACTGAACCCGTATGAAGAAATCCTTGCAGTCAAATGTATATAATTGCACTCTTGACAGTTTTCCAATTATTAAAATTAATGGAAGGAAAATTGTGGACAATGCATCTGCAACCTCTTGATATATGCACTAGGTAGGAAAGATTTCCTGCAATAAAACACTCGCTCATAAGTTCAGCTCCTCTTTGTAAATTTCATTTTCAGTTTAAACAAAGTAAAAGGCAGTTGCATCAAATACAGAAATAATAGGCGGAATCGTGTGATGGCCTCTGTAGTTGGGGGCACTTAATTGTGCGGGAAATCAAAGGTCAGCTTTCCAATGGCAGGATGAGACTACAATGTTATGTTGGTGGCGGATTGACAGCTGGTCGAGGCAAGTGTCAGGTACCTCTTTATAATACATTTGCATGTCATGTATGCTCATTAAAAGGCAATATCACCAGAATTAAGTGAAATTTATGCAAATTAAGTAATCAATGAACAAGAAATATGTGCCTTCAGATTCATGACAGCTTTAATGTGGTGTGAGTAGATGGAGCGATCTTCCTGGTAGATTCGGAATGTGTAGGAGCTGCCTTCTCCTCCCTATAGGGCTATGTTCAACTCCTGGAGTAGAGCCATTGATGATTGAGATTGGGGTGGCAGCAGTCAACGGGGAATGGAATATGGCTGAATGAGGGAGGGAGAGAGGTGGCAACTCTACAAAGTCTTGTGGGGGACACAAGATGGAAGCTGAACTATAAAAAGGAAGGTCAATGTCAAAAGGTGGAAACGTATTGTGGAGTGATCAGCGGTTATACAGGGAAGAGCAATGTTCAAGTTCTGAGTGTCAATGGTAACTGAGGGGAGGTCAGTGATGAAAGACAGATGATTGAGGATGATGGGGAGGTTAATGGTGATTGAGGGAAGTTGCAGGGTGATGGCTTCCAGTTGCAGGCTCACTGTGTGAATCTCCAAGGATATAACTGCGTCAAAACAAGAGGATTTCTCTGCAGTGAACCTTAAGGATGGAGTTGACCACGGTGGAGTGGGTGGATATTAGGATGTGACTGATGCTAAGCATAGGTCTCATCATTGGTCAAAAGTACTCAGGAGAAGAAGTGGGGGACCTCAAAGACTATGATGACTAGAGTGTTGCCTGCCTTTCCTTCACAGTTTACCTCAGACTGAGAAGATAGTTCAAATGCACTATTGCTTCTGCTAGCTCTGGTGCAGCTGCAAAGGACCAGGCAGAGAGCGGCCCAGAGCTAGGCACGGCGACAGTCAGAACACCAACAAGAAAAGGTTCAGGCAACTCAAGATTCTGGCAACCAGGGCCAGTGCAACCTTGAGCATTGGCACACGTTGAATCAACCACAGGCTGTGTAACTAACTGCAAATGTCAGAGAGGCAATGTCAGTGGTGGCTGAGGATGTCACGGGCTTCCCTCACTCACCAATATTAAATCCTTCAGACAGTACATCCACTGCTTGATGAGTGATTGCCAACTGCTTGAAAGGCATTTCCCTGCTGCCAGCCTGACATGGGAGCAGCTTATATCTCCCACCTCTGCTAAGGGTTAAGAGCAGAAACCACACCACTGCTAACAGCTCCAGCAGCAGGTGGGATAGCAGCATCAGCTGACTTCTTCTCAGCTGCATACGCACCGCAGGGCAGGTGGGATGGACACTGAGATTCAGCTGAAATAATGTGAGAAATCTTTGCAACACAGGATCCTAAGGCAAAGCATTAGCTCTCTCAACTTGTCTGAGCACTAGTGCCTCAGGTGAATCTGGCTACATCTGCAGCCTCCTGGAATACGACCTCCTTCCCAGTGGACCAAGTGGGCATGTATTGTCAGTGGCCAATAAGGTGCTTGTTACTGGTGGACCAACCCACCCTCTTCCCACCTGGATCTCTACCTTTCGACAAGTAAGGTGCTCCCTTGTCCTGCAATGAAAGAAAGCAAGGAGGTGTGAGTGTTCATAATGGCTTGTGACACGAGCACCATTTGCAAGTCACGGTGAAGCATAGGTGTGAGGGGGCAATAGAACAAGAGTGAGTATGAGCGTCGGTTGTTCAGATGGGGATGTGAGGTGGCTGGAGGGAGAGGAATGAGCTGCAAGGTGTATTGAGGAGTGCTGTGCAGGAGAATGCAGGGAAAGCCAGCGCATGGGGCTTGGCACCTGAAAGTGTTCAGCTACTCACCTTTCCAGTCCTCCTGAAGTCCTGGATCTTCTTGGTGCACTGTTGGAGGGACCACATTTCTGTTGATGACATTCCCAGGCACTTCCGTCCATGCCTTCCTAATTGGGAGAAGTTGTGCTCCCCCTTTCATGATTGGGAGAGTTCACCTCACAGAAGCCTCTCAGACCCTGCATCAATACCTCCAGGTAAGAATGTGAGGGCTGAAGGACAGCCTTCCAGTGACCCTTCTCCATTCCTATAGTTACTGAAGCCTCAAGGCAAAAACAAAGGCTTGTGGGCCTTTAAATAGAAATCCTTCCTTTGGCAAAATGGACATATCATTCCGCCTGCCCTCCTTAATTGGATAGGGAGCCTGGTAGCAGGATGCTAATGTTGTGGCTTTGCGAGGGAATCCCTGGCAAAGTCTGCCCATGAGGAAATTGGATTCATGACTTGAAAATGATCCCACAATTATGGCAGGCACTGAGTCCACGAGATTCCACCCACAGAGTTCTGCTTTGTCGTTATGTTGTGGATATGATATGTGGTAACAGAGATTGGCAACTCCAACACAGCCAATTAAACTGTGCGCACCATGAGGGTAACTTCTAAATTTGTATTTCTGCAAAAGCTTCACACAAGGGTCATATGAATATCAGGAAATTTCAGGTGCACTGTCTGTAATTCTCTGTGCAAATGGAAGAGAAACAATAAGGAACAAACCTACTGTTCCTCTATCTGCATCACGAGTGAGTCAGGCTCATCGTTGTCAGCAGGAACATAGGAAATTGGCCCTTTATCGATTTAAAATAGGACACAGTTTACAGTAAATGTAACGGCAAACAGACAAGTAACTACTATTGTTCTTCATTCTCACTAAATAAATAACATTAATTTATATTTTTATTTAGATATGAGCTTCATTCACTATTTACAATGTTTAAATGATTCCATTCTTTGTATTCCACTAAGCCGCACTTGATTATTCAATATGTAAGGAAAACCATGAAGTATGCAAAATGACAGAATCAGGTGCAAAAATAAACAAGACCATATCGTATCGTGGATTATCAAGCAACAGGGAGTCTCGGCACTATGAAGAAATTAGTTCATACGTAGGGGACCTGGCAAGGCAGGAGTCCAGACGTCATGAGAATAGGAACATATGCAACTGGCACATATGAACAGGAATGAAGAGACAGGTAAATAAGAAATAAGTTTGGCAAGTGAAGAATGGATACAAGAGGAGGCATCAAAATTTGGCTTGATGAGCAGAAAGCTTGCGAGAGAGTGATATAAAATGAAAACAATTAAAAACCTTGCATAATTTGGTAAATATTCTTAAATGCATCTTTAAAAAACGCAATCATGTTGTTTTGACAGCTTTTTCTCCATTCACCCTCCTAAGAAAACATTGATTGCTGTGTGGGGAATGTTTCACAAGTACCAATTACCCAAGATGCCATTCTCTATATGTGAATCTAGACAATGGGCAAGATTTTCCAGCCCCTCTGCGTGGGTTTTCCAGCAGTGGAGATGGCTCACGATTGGCCGCTGGTGGGATCTTCTGGTCTTGCCAATGACTATGGCATTTTGTGTGGCTTGCCTGCCCTGCCACTAGGGAACCCACTGCAGAGGCTCACCTTCAGTGGGACAGGAAGATCCCGCTAGTGGGAAGGATTGGAAAATTTGGGCAGTCAGGATCGGTGGTTGGCTAAAATTTCTTCACTCTTCATTTGTGAATCTTTAGAATTCTCAACTCCAGAGGACAGTGAAAAATCAGTCAGGGATGGGGGTGGGATGTGGAATTGAGTTTGGTTGACCATTCTTTAAGGGCCATATAGACTATATTTCTTATATTCTTATATATTAGAGGCAAGAAAATATTAGATTAAAGAGGCATCTATGTTGGCACAGACTTGGTGGGCCGAAGGGCCTGAACCTGTGCTGTACTGTAGTTTGTTCTTTCTTTGTTCTTACATTCTTATGTGTATCAGTGGACTTCTTAACATGCTAAAAATCACAGCTAAGCCTGATCCTGCTGTCACCTAAAATCCAAATCCTTCAGTAGGGGCCATTGGATAATAAGACTGGGAACCTTGGCGGATTATTTTTCCCTCGCCCAGATATATTTGAGATTATTTAATGAATCATGTATGTTCTCACACCTCTACTGTCACTCTTGACTGTTAGCAGATCTGAGCCATCACATTTAAATGGTTGAGTTACATGCTGCCATTGCCAAATAACCCTTCGAATATGCTTCAGTTATAAAAACATCACATAACTTTGATTATCATGATCTCAGACTCAAAAGAGGTGTCCTGATGGAGGTATTTGAGATTGTGAAAGGGTTTGATAGGATGGATTTAGCAAACTTGGGGTGGGGGGGGGGGGGGGGGGGGGGCGGAGATCAGAATTGGGGCCATAAATATAAAATTGTCACCAATGGATTCAACAGGAAAATCTTCTTTACTCAGAGAATGATTAGAGTGTGGAACTTGCTGCTACAGGAATTGGCTGAGGTGACTAGAGTAGATGCATCTAAAGGGAGGTTAGGAGAAAGAAATCCAACGATACAGGAGTTGGATTTAAGCAGGGTGGGAGGAGGTTTGTATGGAGCATAATTACTGACATGTTAGATACAGCAGTGGTGGAGTACTGCATTATCAGAGATTCTGCCTTTTGGTTGAGATGTTAAGCTCAACACTCAAATAGATTAACTGGTCATTCATCACATAGGGCGGCACGGTGGCACAGTGTTTAGCACTGCTGCCTCACAGCTCCAGGGACTTAGGGTCGATACCTGACTTGGGTCACTATCGTGTGGAGTTTGCACGTTCTCCCCATGTCTGCGTGGGTTTCCTCCAGGTGCTCCGGTTTCCTCCCACCATCCAAAGATGTACGGGTTAGGTGCATTGGCCACCGTAAATTACCCCTTTGTCTCCCGGGATGCATAGGTTGGAGGGATTAGCAGGATAAATATGTGGAGTTATGGGGATATGGCCTAGGTGGGATTGTTATTGGTGCAGACTTGATGGGCTGAATGGCCTCCTTCTGCATTGTAGGGATTCTATGCTGTTTGTGAACCTTGCTGTGTGAAAATTGCCTTCCATATTTGCCTACAGAATGGTGATTGCACTTTGGCAAATAATTTCTAATCTGTGCAGCATTTTGGGATGTTCTGAGGAACAGTGAAAGGGATTATATAAATGCAAATTCTTTTTTCCATTCTCGAGAAATACATAACATCTTTCTTTCATGGAACTATTCGAGAAGTAAGTAAATGCAGCAAAAAGAATCTAAAGGCAATGTCATCTGTCAATGCAGCCTAGAAATGGTTATATATGTATGTATTTCAATAGATATTTCTTATGTCCGTACATTTTTATGAGTGTCAGTGAGCTTCCTAACATGCTAGAAATGCGGTATAATTGTAGTTGACCCTATTCAATAATTCTGAACTTGGCTCATGAACATAATTTGGAACAGCAGCATGAGAGTAATTTGGACTCTTACCCATAAATCACAAAAAGCTAGCATACAAATTCAGCAGGTAATTGGGAAAGCAAATGAAATATTGGCTTTACTTCAAAAGGAATGGAATATAAAAATAAGGATGTCTTGCTCAAACTATACTAGGCATGGGTTACACTGTACCTGGAATACTGTGAAGGATTTTGTCCCCTTATCTAAGCAACAATATAATGGCATTGGAGGCAGTCCAGAGAAAGTTCATTAGATTGATCCCAGGTAAGGAGGGATTTTCTTGTGAGGAAAAGTTGAGTGAGTTGGGCCTGTACTTATTGGGGTTTAGAAGAATGAGAGGCAACCTTTTTGAGACGTATAGGATTCTCAGGGGTCTTGACAGGGAAGGTGCTGAGAGGTTGATTTCCCTTGTGGGTGAGTTTAGGACCAGAGGGCATTATCACAGAGTAAGGAGTCACCTATTTAAGACAGAGATTAGGAGGAATTTCTTCTCTCAGAGGGTAATGAATCTTTCGAATTCTTTACCACAGAGGGCTGTAGAGGCTGGGTCATTAAGTATGTTCAAGGCTGAGATAGACATATTTTTCATCAGTAAGGAAATTAAGTGTTATGGGGATAAGACAGGAAAGTGGAATTGAGGATTATCATATCAGATCAACCACGACCTCATTGAATGGTGGAGCAGACTTGATGAGCCAAATGGCCTACTTCTGCTCCTCCGTCTTATGGACTTATTTAAAGAAAAAGAAAGAACCTGCATTTATATTTTGCATTCGCGTCTTCAGGGCTTTCCAATTGATGTCACAACCAAGAAGGTACATTTTTAAAGTAGTTACGGTTGTAATATTGAGAAATGATGCATTCTGGACATAGTGGGGTCACACAAACAGCATTGATTTGATTTGATTTATTATTGTCACATGTATTAACATACAGCGAAAAGTATTGTTTCTTGCGCGCTATACAGACAAAGCATACCGTTCATAGAGAAGGAAATGAGAGAGGGCAGAATGTAGTGTTACAGTCATAGCTAGGGTGTAGAGAAAGATCAATTTAATGCAAGGTAAGTCCATTCAAAAGTCTGACAGCAGCAGAGAAGAAGCTGTTCTTGAGTCAGTTGGTACATGACCTCAGACTTTTGTATCTTTTTCCCGATGGGACAACGTGGAAGAGAGAATGTCCGGGGTGCATGGGGTCCTTAATTATGCTGGCTGCTTTGCCGAGGCAGTGGGAAGTGTAGACAGAGTCAATGGATGGGAGGCTGGTTTGCATGATGCATTGGGCTACATCCATGACCTAAATTCACGACCTGAAGTTGTGCTAAATGACTAATCAATTTAATTTGGTGGTTTTGGCTGAGGGATGACAGTTGTGCAGGGCACCAGGAATGCTCTCCTCTTCTTTAACCTGTGTCATGTGATCTTTGATGTTCATGATTGAGAGGACAGAAAGGGTCTCAATTTAATGAAGCATTGGAAGGATAGCATAATTGACCTCATGGTAGGTTGGTGCAAAAGGTTGGATTTCATGGGATAAAGGGGGAGGTGGCGAGATGGGTGGAGAACTGGCTTGGTCACAGAAGACAGAGGGTGGTAGTGGAAGGGTCTTTTTCCGGCTGGAGGCCTGTGACTAGTGGTGTTCCGCAGGGCTCTGTATTGGGACCTCTGCTGTTTGTGATTTATATAAGCGACCTGAAAGAAGGTGTAACTGGGGTGATCAGTAAGTTTGCAGACGACACGAAATTGGCTGGACTTGCAGATAGTGAGGAACATTGTCAGAAGGTACAGATGGATATCGATAGACTGGAAATTTGGGCAAAGAAATGGCAGATGGAGTTCAATCCAGATAAATGCGAAGTGATGCATTTTGGTAGAGCTAATGTAGGGGGGAGCTATACGATAAATGGCAGAACCATAAAGGGTGTAGATACGCAGAGGGACCTGGGTGTGCAAGTCCACAGATCCTTGAAGGTGACGTCACAGGTGGAGAAGGTGGTGAAGAAGGCATATGGCATGCTTGCCTTTATAGGATGGGGCATAGAGTATAAAAGTTGGGGTCTGATGTTGCAGATGTATAGAACGTTGGTTCGGCCGCATTTGGAATACTGCGTCCAGTTCTGGTCGCCACACGACCAGAAGGATGTGGAGGCTTTAGAGAGAGTGCAGAGGAGGTTTACCAGGATGTTGCCTGGTATGGAGGGGCTTAGTTATGAGGAGAGATTGGGTAAACTGGGGTTGTTCTCACTGGAAAGACGGAGGATGAGGGGAGACCTAATAGAGGTGTATAAAATTATGAAAGGCATAGATAGGGTGAACGGTGGGAAGCTTTTTCCAAGGTCGGTGGTGACGTTCACGAGGGGTCATAGGTTCAAGGTGAAGGGGAGGAGGTTTAACACGGATGTCAGAAGGACATATTTTACACAGACGGTGGTGGGGGCCTGGAATGCACTGCCAGGCAGTGGTGGAGGCGGGCACACTGGGAACGTTTAAGACTTATCTAGATAGCCACATGAACGGAGTGGGAATGGAGGGAAATAAAAGAATGGTCTCGTTTGGACCAGGGAGCGGCGCGGGCTTGGAGGGCCGAAGGGCCTGTTCCTGTGCTGTATTCTTCTTTGTTCCTTGTTCTTTGTTGATAGAACAACCATCCCTCAATACTCCACTGAAATATCGGCCCAGATAATGCACTCAGGACATCTTGTGGTTCAATTGGCATTGTCCTGAAACTAGAAGTTCCAGGTCCAAGTCCCTCCCCAGGACTTGATGGTCAAGGAAGATGCATTCATAATGCAGCCAAAACAGATTGTGTATCAACCTGTAAATTCTTCCAACATATGCCAAATGCAGGTGGTAAGAGTGGGAGAGATTCCAGGTTAGCTGTGCTATGGGAAGAAATTGCAGCCTCTAGCATCATTATCCATAGTAAAAATGTATGTTGCCACAGTAACTCAGACTTTTTAGGGGGCTGGGTGGATCAGTTGGCTGGTTGGCTAATAGATCAGGTTGGTGCCAACATCATGGCATTCAATCCCTCTTCTGATTAGGGTGGATTTGGGACCTTCTTTCCTACACTACTTGTGGTGGAGGCTGTGGTGCTGTGGGTAGGACCTGCCTTTAGAAGAAGTTATAAGTTCAAGCCTCTTGGGTGAGGGAGGCCTGTAAAACACAGATGTCTGACTGCACTGAGCAAGGTTGATACCTTACCTTGGGCAAAGATCATTATAAAGTTTACTTCCTCTTATTTAAATTAAAAATAATTTGCAATGTTGAGCTTTACAAATTTCAGGGCCAATATTGTGTAACATTGGCTGTCCTGAAGGTTGCAGGATGGTGAAGGATACTCTGGATTGGGTTGAGTGCATCTCTTAACAAATTCCATTTTAACTGAAGGAAGCATCACCTCTAATCACATTCATATCTGCAACGTAAACTGCTAAGAAACATAATCAAAAATGTTGTTCGCACTTTTGTGTTATTTCCAGCTCTTGAACTGTGTGAAAGAATTGAGAATAAGCAAGATTTGTAGTTTTCATTGAAAATTGACTGTGATTCCCAGAATACCAGTAAAATCAAGGGAGCATCTTGAAATTCCAAGCAATAAAAATGGGAATTTGACCTATTAAATGACCATCAAACAACGGTCCCAATAAGAAATTGATAAGAATCATGGACTGCAATCCCAAAAACACCAGTAAGCGTTCTACAATCTGGCGTGATAAAAATTAAGCAAAATACTGCAGAGGTTGGAAATCAGAAATAAGAACAGAAAATGTTGGAAACACTCCAGTGCTCTGGCAGCATCTGTAGAGGGAGAAACCGTGTTAACAGTTCAAGTCAATGATCCTTCATCAGAAAACAGAAAAATAAAATCAAATTTAACTTGTTTGAACAACATGAAACAGTAGTCTTGTGAATGAACATATTCTCCCCGTGTCTGTGTGGCTTTCCTCCGGGTGCTGCGGTTTCCTTCTACAGTCCAAGGATGTTCGGGTTAGGTTGATTGGCCATGATAAATTGTCCCTTAATGTTGGGGGACTAGCGGGATTTTAAATACGTGGGGGATACGGGGATAGGGCCTGGTTGTTGTTGGTGGAGGCTCAATGGGCCAAATGGCCCCCTTCTGCACTGTAGGTTTTCTATGAATAACGAAATGGGGTTTAAGGGGAATTGCTCCCAGCACATCACGCCCCAAGCTTTTCACAAGAATGTGGGTAAGGGGAGATGGAATATTGCTGGTTGTGGTATGAGTTACTTTAGTTGGGTGTCGGCAAGGGGGAAAGGGGGAGGGGCGTGTTGAGATGTGTTAATAATGCCCAGAATGATTGTGCTGGCATGTTGTCTAATGGTTCATTTTCTGCACATCAAAACAAACCATTTGTTAGGCAGGATAATGTAAGGCTTTGTGTGAGTTAGCTGAGGGCTGAGTGCTACTGGGCGTAAGGGGGGGGGGGAGGTGGTGCTGGGGGAAGGGGGTGGCTGTAGCCTGTGAGAGCCCCCTCTGGCTGGCATTGTGTGCTGGTGCGGCTGGAGCCCCTCTCTTTGTGTGGGGAGCTGGTGCTTGTTCTTGTGCTCTCCTCGCTGTGTCACAGCGAAGCTCACCGGCTGCCGAAGGTTGACAAAACTACACATCCTCCTCTTGTAAAGGGGAAGGGGGGTGGGGGGGGGTAAAGTCGGGAAATTCTCGTGAAGAAAAAGAGAAACGCTTTCCTTACTGAGTTGATCTTTATTTTTTTCCTCTTCAAGTGTTACTGGACTGCAAAGCTGTTTATTTTGGACTCAGAAAACTACAGGCTGCTAACAAAACTGCTTTTTTTTTGGAGAGTTCTCTTACTGTAGACCACAAACGGATGTGAGACAGGGAAGGTGTCTCTCCTCCCTCTCCTGTTTCTTCTCTCTCTCTCTTTCTTTCTGCTCTCACCAACAAACCAGAAAAAAAAGGGGAGCTGCTGAATGTGTTCACTGCAAATTTAACTGAAATGGACGTGAGGTTTTATCTACAGACTGCTCCTCCAGCTAACATCTCCACAGATACTCCCTGCCTGGGACCTTCACCCTGCTTAGATCCATACTATAGCAATAAGGTGATTTACTTTAGTTTTCTCTAAAGCATGTATGATTACACGTGTGTCTGTTTGAATGTTCCTGGAGTTCTGGCGTAATGCAAGCCTGTGTGTGAGAGAGGGAGAACAGTGTTTGTGCAGCCACTTGGCTCTTTTTGGCTGGGTACAATAAGGTGGTACCGATGAGTTTCGAAGCGCATCGTATTGCATTGTAAGTGAACATTGAGGCCGGGATGTTAGGGCAGATCGATGGACAGACAGTAGCTTTTTGCAGCTTTCTCTCACTTTTACTCACAGGACTGAGTGGCGTGGCAGTAAAACTGCATTGATCTCAATAAACTAGTTCCGACTCATTTCCTTTCATTGTGTCAGAAATTGGGACTGAACAGGTTGCGATCATGTTTACATCTGTGTCAGTTGATAGGCTAATAGTTGCCTTCTAACATTTTAAAACCTCCGGGCGAAGGACTTCAGCTTTCTCAGTAACTATTTTGTTTTCACATTTGCTAATTGCAAATATAGTAATAGCCCGCTAAATGTTTCTAACTAGTGATCTGACTACCAGTGCCTACTACATAACAAAGTGAATGAACTTTTAAGAAATGTCCTTTAGATCCAGTTGACTGAGTTTTTAGTGCATGCGGTATTTAAGCATGAAGGGCAGAGTACAATTAAGATGAATCAATTATTATGGGGCTACTTTACTCCCGTTGGCATGGTGCTGCATAGTTCAAATTAGTTTTAAGCTGTATCAAACCTACTGTTTGTAAAGTGCCCGATGTGCAAGAGTACGAGTACTGGGTAGAAGTTGGAACAAGGCTGCTTATGGCAAATGTGTGAGGTATCTCTTGTGTAAACAGACAAAAATGGATGGTATGCTGTTGTATGTGGGTCAGGCTACAGGACAAACACAGAGGACCTTATAAGAACTGAGTATGAGGCATGAACTGAGATCTCTAGTTAAGTGTACGCATGGTGTGTTTGATGAAGTGGCAGCAAAGAAATCAAATGTATTTATCACTATTCCCAAGACTAAAATTACATATGCAGCAATTATTTAAACATCAGTGTGTAATTTTGTATGATAGTACACATTAAAGTAGGGTGGCATACTATCTAATTAATGTTAAACAATGAGACAATAATCAATATGTTTAAATACAGATGAGATTAACCCACCACAAATGTTAGCATCATATCTAATAACATCAATTTCCTTTAAAGAACATCTCTTTTTGAAATTCTTGTCAATTCAATTTTTATTTTCATTTTATAATCAATATTATCTCTGGAAATAGTGAGCTTGTTCGAGTTCACCTGTAACAAATTAAAATTACGATTCTGATATGCATAGAAAATTCAGATTCTGAAAAACTGGAAAACCAAAAAGTTACTACTTCAGTGTGACACAACAAAGCATCATTATCCTTTTGTGAGTAGCATCGTGCATCACGGACAGGTGCACTGTTTTATTTTTGGTGCCATTAACATTGCTAAAACAAGTAAGTCAGCCACAGATAAGCAAAAAGAAGTGTCTTAGGTTTTTTTGTTTACAATGTATAGTTGAATATAATGTCCATATGCGTAATATATTTTCCCTCTTTTAGATTAATACACATTCACCTTTAGGCTTTTTCCTGTATCTTCTCATGCAAAATGATACGCAAAATTAAATGAAGCTTCATTTTGTAAAATGTTTAGCAGTTGAAATAGAACATTTTATGTTAAAAAAGACCGCAATTATTAATATATGTGAGCATTTTCAATGTTTTGTAAAAGTGAAAGTAACAGGTGTAGTTAACTTTGAGGCTAGTCCAGCCTCAGTGTTTAAGATTACATTTATAGAATACTTCTTGGTTTATAATGTCAACTGCACCCATGACTGGATTACAGCCTTGTAATTCATTCTCAAGTTTCCTTTCTCTTGTAATTATCTGCAACAACATCTGAGCCTTCATTTGTATCAATGAAAAATGGATAAAATTAATAAATTGTTTTATAATGAACTATTTTCTGAAAACGCAGAAAGGTATTGAGTGCTCAAAATTCCTTTTCATGTACTAGTGGGTTCTGGTGCCAATCCAAATGCCCCACAAATTGTTATCTGTTATACATAACCTATTATTTTTCACTTAGCACAATTCTCAAAATGGTATCAACTTGCCTGTTATGAGAAAATAATTGTTAATTTGCCAGTGCAACATCTTTCTAGTGAATCCTAATCAGTTTTGTAATCATTGCCATATCCGTTCATTCATTTCCATAGGATGCTGGTGATTTATTTGATTTGTTTTAGTGAAACTATCATTTTCTTTGTGAGCATTTGAGTCTTCTGAGTAAGAATTGACCTTTCTGATAAATGGCGCTGGGTGCAGTTTTCTCCAGTCAACCATATATCATTAGTAGCTATTGTGAATTGCCCACGGTTGCTCTTTACCATATAAGAAGCCATTTATTTTCAGTCTTTTAAATACCCTTTAACTTGTTGCAAAATACAGCAAATAAATAAATGAAAATGCTGCAGGAGTAATTCAGTAACTGCATGTATCGACTTTTCAGAAACTAGTAACATTTGAACAAATGAGCTATTTAGAAAAGTACAGGTCGTATAATGTAATAATCACATTTAGTGGTTAATGAAAGAACCCTATCTATACTCCCTTGATGGCTATAAAAAGCTGTTATGTTCATGGCATCAATTGGGATACAGCTGCTATGCGTTAATGATACATCATTGTCTGACTGATACACACAGGAGAGGTCAAACCTGAAGTGACCCTCAGAACACTTAACAAACTAATCTAGTTTTAAATAACATATTACCACCCCAGAAACCTAAGTATTTCTGGCATCACATTGGACAGTCACAAGTAAACAGATGCCACGGAGGACAACTTCTATGGTGGTAATCAGTGGGGACAAGAAGATAAAGAAGACTTGCAAAGTTATATATTCAATTTTTAGTAATTTGAACCTTAGTCTTCAAAATTAACACTTTCATAGTTTTAAGGAAGTATTAGTTTAACATTCATTATGCAGTTCAATGCTAGGGAATTTTATTTCTGAACTTCACTGGATGTTCAGAGAATTCACTTTTATTCCTATTGTCCAATAGTATTGTTTGAGCATCTAATTTTAATTTCCATAGTAAGTATTTTTTAATGTTAACTCATTCTCAATTACATTGTTTTATTACAGCAGTTATTTTCAAACATGTCATGCTTTAGAGACTTATAAATAACACATCTAAATGGTTCCAGTTTGTTTCACTTTTTGCCAACATGTTAAGTAAATAGTAACAAAGTTACATTAAAACTTTTAAAGGAAACCACATGCGAATTTTTGGGGAAGGTTAGAGATGAACATTATATATTTAGATGCAGCTCTATTTAAATTATTCCAAGTAAACAGGGGATGTTGCCTGATAAAACATTAAACAGAAAACTATTTTAAAACAGAGCCATAAGCAAGCGTTGTGCTACTGTAGTCTGATTTTTTTTTTGTATTTTCAGCAATAAAAATCTATTTGAAGACAAGAAAATATTACTATTCCAATAATGTTGTTAGACAAGCTTTTGGAACTCAATATTTTGAGTTTAATTGTTACAACATTCCTCTCACTCTTACTTTTATGTGTACTTTCTACTGTTGTCATGCATTATTTTCACTATATATCAATGCGCAAGTGACACATTTTCAGCTTTCAAATCTTACACCTTTTCAGTTCACAGTTTGGATGATGGTGACAGTTTTGCTGTGAGGTTTGCTTTGGCAGTTAATGAAGTTTTTATGTGATGAGTATTTCAGCAGCTGCTTGCTTGTGAATGAGAAATTATAAGTTATATTGTTAGTTTCAGACATGGTATTACCTTTTTAACACAGAAAAATATATACACCATTCGTCAGTGGTGAAGCAAGTCTTTTATTCTCTTTTAGAGCTTAGCTCTCTAGGCTGATGTGAACTAGAATGGCATTGGTTATATGGTCAGCAAATGAATAGGTCTACTTTGAATCTGGACTGCTGCCAATTTTGTGCAGACAAAAGAACTTGACAAAAGAAAGAATTGCTAATGCAAAATGCAAACTAGGAACAATCTGGAAAAAAACTAACAACAGAAAAATTCTGACCATATGGCAGCACTGAATCTCAAATTGTTCGGTATTTAATGTACCTTTATAATATAAAAATAAAATTCGGAAATCCATCAGCCGCAAATGTTTGTGCTTCAATTTATAATGGTATTTATAAAGATTGCTGTTAAGTTAATGTGGTACAGTACATCAAAATTTAATTCTCAGTATGTGTTTTCAAACACAACAATGCACCCTGCAGGCTTTTTGCCAAGAAAACAGAGTTGTCCACTGTTGGAGTTCCTGTTTTCTAGTCTGTGTTGTAGTGGAAACAGTAGTTTGATCAGCTATGCCATGCTCCATATGTGACACTCATTAGTGTGTACTTGTCACTACTGCTACAGTAAAGATGCATCTGTGTTCACCTCATTTAGAAACATGAAACCTAGGGAGCCAGATTTTGCGTGATCATGTTAATTGTACTTAATTTGGGTTGATGATGGTAGTTGTGTACTTTCTGACCTGTTTAATAAAGTAGCTGGATAATTATCGCAGACTGAATCTAAACTAAAGTAAGAGTGTATTTTTATGTAATATCTGCCCCATCTTCAGAATGTTCTAAAGTGCATCACAGTCTGTGAATTAGTTCTGAAGTGTAGTTGCTGTTGTTTTGAGGATGTGGCAGCTGATTTGCAGTCTTTAAAACAGAATTTAAGCCCATGATTTCTGTAAACAAATAGAAACCAAAGAGAGCATATTGTTTGAATAATGGCATCATTAAATGCCACCTTAATTTATGGAGGCAAGAGAAGTTACCTTATGTTCTGGTAGAAAACATGGCACACAGCTGTGGTTGCTACTTTGAGCTTCAATCATAGTCAGTGTTTGAAACTCCCAATTTGTACATGTGAACACTTTTCTCAGTTCAGGTCAGCATTAGTGGAAGAGGAGAACAATTGTTGCAGTATGGGAAATGCAGATTTCACTGGAAAAATACACAACTGCTGCTAGTAGGAAATAAACTGGATAATATTTGCGTTGCAAGCTAATTCAGAGTAACGACACAACCTTCTTACTGGCTGTACAATCTGGAGAAAGAGCTCAGCAGTGGAAGAGGGGTAAAAAATTAAAGAAAACATTTAATCATGTTAGAAACTACAGATGATGAAATAACAGCAATAGACTTGACCTACAAGGAATCAATTGCTTTTTGAGAATACTGTACCAGCTTTATGAGATTTATGACATATTCAGTTGAGCAAAAACTTCATGATTGTATGCTTCAATACTTGGGCAGAAATAGAGATAAAATTAACAGAATAGAAGTTATTCCATGAAATAATAGATGCATTGTTACGTTTGTTTCATTAACGGGATCTAAAAGATCAGTTCAGCCACTGAGTCAGACCAATGTAATGCTTTGCTATCTATGATTATGCTCCTACTTTGAACAGAGTTTTGTTTCAGACACTTTCAGAAATAGTGTATGCTTCCATTATAAGGTTTTCAGTTGAAAATGTGCTAACATATTCTACTGCAATGAAATGGAACAGATAATAAAACTGAACCTCATAGACTGCTGTTATACATGATGAAATTCACTGACAGGATTATAGTTAGTTGTGTTTGTGTAATTGTACATTTTAAACATATTTCTGTTCAATAAATGGTGCTTTTAAAGAAGTGGCATACAATGACTTGGCATCAAATGAATTGAATAGATCCCTGATACTATACCAATTTTTCTAAAGGAGGAAATCAACTATAGATTGAATTGCTATCATTCGATTGCTCCCAAGTATACTTTTTAGTTCCTTTACATAAGAAACAATTGGTGTTGGTGCCTGTAAGTATATACAGCTCAGAAATTGCCAGCATTTCATGGGGGTTGTGGGGAATTACTACTATTTAGTATAGAATGAAGACCAGGAGTGACTGAATGTAAAAGCAGATAACTATCATCCACTCACTACAGTACTCCCAGTTCACCTTACTAATGATTTTTGAAGGTCACAAAAGAATTGCATTGTGGCAGTTGGACTGTTTCAGCCAATGTAAGTCCGTAGCCTGAACATGGCCCCAGTTTGGGATTAATTCATCCATTTTTGCTCTGATAAAATCTGGAAGAGTACGGAATCATACAAAGGAATTAGGCTGGATTTGGAAAAATGTTACATTCTTTAATGTTGCTATCTTTATCAAGAAACAAAGACATTATTAAGGAGCAGAGGATAACTAGATGATTGACAATGTTTGGCAGATTGTGCAATTCTCAACAGTAATTGACAAAAATATGGAGTTTGAAAATTTGTAATATTTTCTGAAGTATAAAACAACAGATATGTTTAAAATCGCCATCTTTTTTAAACTTTAAAATATTCAGATCTGCTGACTTAACATGCAGTATTAAGAAATAATAAAAAGGTTTAATTCTCAGTTCTTCATCCAAACTCAGGGAGAATTCAATACAACTTGAGAAAAGAATTTAATGTTATTGTAAGCTTCCAACCTTTTCTTAATGCCTCACATGTCAACATTTAAAAAGAGATGTCTTACTAATAAAGCTAATCAAGATAGAATTTTCTCCGGCTTGTAACAAAGGCTGTTACTGTTTAAGTTCCTGTTCAGTGGTTAGTGTGTATGGTTCATTGAGTGTTGTCAAAAAGGCTTTCCTCTTGATTGACAGCCTCATAGGAATGTGAAAAGGGATTTTAATTGCATATCATCTGTGTATATCAGAAGGAGTGCATTGGCAGCACTCACTGCAATTTATTACTGCTGAGGTCCATATCTACAGGTCAGGATGTATCAGTGGTATGTGAACAGTTTAAGAACTAACTATAACCCTGTCAGTGAATAACATTATTTAGAGTCAGTATTCAGCCAGTCAAGATAATGGACACAAAATCATAAATAAGTTTCCATCATTTGCATTGCAAAAAAGTACTTACAGTAGCTTTTTCAACATGTTGATATCATCAGTTTTATTCAACCTAGATTTCATTGTCAATGTTGAATCATGCAAATATACTTTTGAATGTATGCCACAGAATGCAAAACTGTGCAGGGACTTTCTAATCTGCAGCCAGGTATTATATAAAGCTTTTAAACTTTGTAATACTATCCAGCAATTTTTGGTAAATGTGCTCGTCATTGCTATCCCATAGCATTAATGCATAATGTCTAGTTTTATTGCATGATTACTGACTGCAATGCATAATCAACTGAAATAAAATTCAACTGAACGTTTGCTGCACTATGCATTTTGCAATTTATCTACTGAAAATAATCTTTCAGAATGCAAGTATTTCGATGATAGCATTTTAGTTAGTGACCTATTAAACAATTTAGTGTTTGCCTGGCAAGTAGGTAGCATGTTTAAAGTTGTATACTCTCTTTACAAGTGACATACCCTATTCTTAATTATGTTTTTAATCCTAAATGTAATTCTAATCCTAAATCTAATCCTAACCCTAGGTCCAGCATAACTCTTAAATCTAGCCCTGTGCCTAAAACAAACCTTGAGCATTTCTGTAGTTCCAACTTACCCATACCTCGTAACCCTATTTCAAATTCTGTTGGCACAATCAGCCAACTGCCAATATTGAAACTGAAGGAGAAAGGCGTCTCAAAAAATTGCACCTGCACGTAAGTCACTGTCTCTTGTTTTGCTTGTGTATGATGGTGGGGAGTCCTGAGCTTTATAGAAGCAGCGGGAGGCCATAATGCAAAGCTGCACTCGTGCAGGTGCACAGTGTTGAGGTAACCTTTTTGCCTCAGTTTCACAGGGGAAAAAAAGAATTGCATTTATACAGCACTTTACATGACCACTGGACACCTCAAAGTTTTACAGCCAATGAAGTACTTTCTGAAATGTAGTCACTGTTCTAATGTAGGAAATGTGGTCGCAAATTTGCACTCAGCAAACCCCCAAACCGCAATGTGAGAATGACTAGATGATGAGTTTTTGTAATGTTGGTTGAGGGCTAAATATTGGATAAATAACTCCCCTGCTTTTATAACGGTGCCTGAAATAACTCCTCAAAGGCCCGATATAACTCCTTTTCCAAATTCCCTTCAGTTACACTCTATTCCACTCCAATAACGGGATTTTCCAGCCGTGCGCACCCCGAGGCTGGAAATTCCCGGTTGAGGCCAACAAGTCTTTACATGGTCCACACCCCACCCCAGCCCCGTCTGCTACAACTCCAGTGGCGGACGGGATGGAAAAATTCCACCCCTGGAATGCTTCAGGTACAAAGTCAGAATCCGGAGTGCCAGTGGACCCGACGCTCCCATTTTTATATACAGATGAGGCTCCCTGATTGGGCAGACAATTATGACCTCAATCAGGGAGCTCATACTCCGAGATCCCAAACTCATGGGTCTCGTTGAAGTCATTACAGTGCTGTGGGATCTTTTACATCCACCCGAGCAAGCAGATAGGGCTACAGTTTAATGTCGCATCTAAAAGACAGCACCACAAAGAAAGTCGTGCAGTGTTGGTCTGAGGAATCGGATGATTTCCTGCGGGGCTGCTTAGAGTCAGTGGACTGGTCAGTATTTAAAAACTCTGTGACCAGCCTGAACGAGTACGCCACTACAGTAACTGACTTCATTAGTAAGTGTGTAGAAGACTGTGTGCCAAAGAAGCAAATCCGTGTGTTTCCCAACCGGAAACCAGAGATGAACAGGGATATCCACTGCTTGCTGAAGCTCAGGTCTGAGGCGTTCAAGTCTGGCGACCCTGACCTATACAAGAAAGCCAGATACGATCTAAGAAGATCCATCACAGATGCCAAAAGACAGTACTGGACCAAGCTAGAGTCCCAGGCGAGCCACACTGACCCCGCCGACAATGGCAAGGTCTGCAAGACATAACAGGCTGCAAGGTGAAGGCATGTAAAATCGCTGGCTCCAAAGCACCACTCCCTAGTGAGCTCAATGCATTCTACGCCCGTTTTGAGCAAGAGGTCAGCGAGAGCATGCCCTCCATCCTAGAAGCCCTGGATGAACCTGTATCTGGGGTCTCCATTGCAGATGTCAGAGCAATCTTCTCTAAGGTCAATCCATGCAAAGCGACTGGCCCGGATGGGGTACCCGGACGAGCACTCAGATCCTGCATGGATCAGCTGGCGGGGATATTCACAATGTGGAGATGCCGGCGGTGGACTGGGGTAAACACAGTAAGAAGTCTCACAACACCAGGTTAAAGTTCAACAGGTTTATTTGGTAGCTAAAGTCACTAGCTTTTGGAGCGCTTGCTGCTCCTTCGTCAGGTGAGTGGGATTTCAGTTCACAAACAGGGCATATAAAGACACAAACTCAATTTACAAAATAATGGTTGGAATGCGAGCCTTGACAGGTAATCAAATCTCAAAGGTACAGACAATGTGAGTGGAACTACGGACTACTCTCCGGAATCGGTTGCATTCTTGGACACACGCATCTCCATCAAGGACGGTCACCTCAGCACCTCACTGTACCGCAAGCCCACGGATAACCTCACGATGCTCCACTTCTCCAGCTTCCACCCTAAACACGTTAAAGAAGCCATCCCCTATGGACAAGCCCTCCGTATACACAGGATCTGCTCAGATGAGGAGGATCGCAACAGACACCTCAAGACGCTGAAAGATGCCCTCATAAAAACAGGATATTACGCTCAACTCATCGATCGACAGTTCCGATGCGCCACAGCGAAAAACCGCACCGACCTCCTCAGAAGACAAACACAGGACAGAGTACCCTTCGTCGTCCAGTACTTCCCCGGAGCGGAGAAGCTACAACATCTTCTCCGGAGACTTCAACATGTCATTGATGAAGACGAACATCTCGCCAAGGCCATCTCCACACCCCCAGTTCTTGCCTTCAAACAACCGCACAACCTCAAACAGACCATTGTCCGCAGCAAACTACCCAGCCTTCAGGTGAACAGTGACCACAACACCACACAACCCTGCCGCAGCAACCTCTGCAAGACGTGCTGGATCATCGACACGGATGCCATCATCTCACGTGAGAATACCATCCACCAGGTACACAGTACATACTCTTGCAACTCGGCCAACGTTGTCTACCTGATACGCTGCAGGAAAGGATATCCCGAGGCATGGTACATTGGGGAGACCATGCAGACGCTACGACAGTGGATGAATGAACACTGCTCGACAATCACCAGGCAAGAGTGTTCTCTTCCTGTTGGGGAACACTTCAGCAGTCATGGGCATTCGGCCTCTGATCTTCGGGTAAGCATTCTCCAAGGCGGCCTTCACGACACATGACAGCGCAGAGTCGCTGAGCAGAGACTGATAGTCAAGTTCCGCACACATGAGGATGGCCTCAACCGGGATCTTGGGTTCATGTCACACTATCTCTAACCCCCACGACTTGCCTGGGCTTGCAAAATCTCACTAACTGTCCTGTCTGGAGACAATACACATCTCTTTAACCTGTGCTTAACACTCTCTCCACTCACATTGTATGTACCTTTGAGACTTGATTACCTGTAAAGACTCGCATTCCAACCACTATTTTGTAAATTGAGTTTGTGTCTTTATATGCCCTGTTTGTGAACTGAAATCCCACTCACCTGACGAAGGAGCAGCAAGCGCTCCGAAAGCTAGTGGCTTTTGCTACCAAATAAACCTGTTGGACTTTAACCTGGTGTTGTGAGACTTCTTACTTGGGGTATTCACAGACATCTTCAACCTCTCTTTACAACAATCTGAGGTCCCTATCTGCTTCAAGAAGACGACCATCATCCTGGTACCTAAGAGAACCCAAGCAGCGTGTCTTAATGACTATCGGCTGGTGGCTCTGACATCCATCATTATGAAGTGCTTCGAAAGGGTAGTCATGGCACGAATCAGTTCCAGCCTCCTGGACTACCTGGATCCACTACAGTTTGCCTACCACCGCAACAGGCCCACAGCAGACACCATCTCCCTGGCCCTGAACTCAATCCTGGAACACCTAGATAACAAGGACACCTATGTCAGACTCCTGTTTATTGACTATAGCTCAGCCTTCAACACTATTATTCCCACAAAACTCATCTCCAAACTCTGTGGCCTGGGCCTCGGCACCTCCCTCTGCGACTGGATCCTGAACTTCCTAATTCACAGACCACAATCAGTAAGGATAGGCAACAACACCTCCTCCATGATCATCCTCAACACCGGTGCCTCACAAGGCTGTGTTCTCAGCCCCCTACTATACTCCTTATACACCTAAGACTGTGTGGCCAAATTCCCCTCCAATTCGATTTTCAAGTTTGCTGACGACACCACCGTAGTGGGTTGGATCTCAAACAATGATGAGACAGAGTACAGGAATGAGATAGAGGATCTGGTGAGGCAACAATAATCTCTCCCTCAATGTCAACAAAACGAAGGAGATTGTCATTGACTTCAGGAAGCGTAAAGGAGAACATGCCCCTGTCTACATCAACGGGGATGAAGTAGAAAGAGTCGAGAACTTCAAGTTTTTAGGTGTCCAGATCGCCAACAACATATCCTGGTCCCCCCCATGCCGATCCTATAGTTAAGAAAGCCCACCAACGCCTCTACTTTCCCAGAAGACTAAGGAAATTTGGCATGTCAGCTGCGACTCTCACCAACTTTTACAGATGCCCCATAGAAAGCATTCTTTCTGGTTGTATCACAGCTTGGTATGGCTCCTGCTCTGCCCAAGACCGCAGGGAACTTCAAAAGGTTGTGAATGTAGCCCAATCCATCATGCAAACCATCCTCCCATCCATTGACTCTGTTTACACTTCCTGCTGCCTCGGCAAAGCAGCCAGCATAATTAAGGACCCCATCCATCCCAGACATTCTCTCTTCTACCTTCTTCCGTTGGGAAAAAGATACAAAAGTCAGAGGTCACGTATCAATCGACTCAAGCACAGCTTCTTCCCTGCTGCTGTCAGACTTTTGAATGGACTTACCTTGCATTAAGTTGATCTTTCTCTACACCCTAGCTATGACTGTTAAGATTACATTCTGCACTCTCTTTCCTTCTCTATGAACAGTATGTTTTGTCTGTATAGCGCGCAAGAAACAATACTTTTCACTGTATGTTAAACATGTGACAATAATAAATCAAATCAAATCAGACCTCCAACAGTGCAGGACTCCCTCAGCAATACACTGGACTGTCAGCCTTGATTTTTGTGCTCAAGCGCCGGAGCGGGCCTTGAATCTAGAATCCTTGCAATTCAGAGGCAAGGGTGCTATCAACTGAACCACAGCTGACATCACTGTGATGAAAATTGATCACACCAGTGCCTCCTGCAAAAATATGTGGACAATTCATCTATTCTGCCTATCTCACTGCACCCATGACAGCTGCATTAAAATAGTACATGTAAAAGTTAACTCAAACACCAAACTTGGTAGGAAAATGAAATAGTAGGGCGTGATTTTCCAGCTGTTCACACCACACTCCTGCTGCAGCGAGGTTGGAGAATTTGGCACCCAGCCAAATCTCCGTTCACTGCAGCGGGATGGGAAAATCCCACCTGCGTGAACGGCCATAACATTCCAGCCCTAATCTTTAGTATTATTTTGGTATATAACGTTTAAATGTCTGCTCCTTGCACTTAAGAATATTGCATTTTTGAAATGCCCAGGAAATGTCAAGTTAAGGCTGAAAAGCAGTGTCCGGCTCCACATTTGAAAACTTTGGAGTTCTCACTCTCGTGGCTCCACTTTCTGTTCTTTTGCTTCTCTCAAGGTCTTGTGCAGACAATCAGCTGCGACTTCTGTACACTAAACACATTTCCCCTTTAAGGGGGCAGGCTGCCTTTAAGATGAACAGGCTTGCTGAAGCACATGTTGTGCAAGCACGTGGTTGGGCCCCACTTTCAGCAAGTCACCAGTCAGCAGTGCTTTCCATGCTGGGTAAATACTGAGGAGGCAGCATGAAGTTCATGTACTGCCTACTTGAATAGGAAGAAGTCCAGAGGGTGGTGAGTGTCTGGAACAAGCTGCCAGAGGAGTAGTAGAGGCGGGTACAATTTTATCTTTTAAAAAGCATTTAGATAGTTACATTGGTACGATGGGTATCAAGGGATATGGGCCAAATGCGGGCAATTGGGATTAGCTTAGTTTTTTTTAAAAAAGGGCGGCATGGACAAGTTGGGCCGAAGGGCCTGTTTCCATGCTGTAAACCTCTATGACTCTATGACTAAGTCTCACAACACCAGGTTAAAGGCCAACAGGTTTATTTGGTAGCACAAGCTTTCGGTGTGCTACCAAATAAACCTGTTGGACTTTAACCTGGCGTTGTGAGACTTCTTACTGTGCCCACCCCAG
Organism: Mustelus asterias; assembly: GCF_964213995.1. Classification (NCBI taxonomy): domain Eukaryota; kingdom Metazoa; phylum Chordata; class Chondrichthyes; order Carcharhiniformes; family Triakidae; genus Mustelus; species Mustelus asterias. The sequence continues at coordinate 69,787,133 of NC_135807.1, read as the reverse complement.
TCCAACACCGGCATCTCCACATCATACTTTAATAGGACCAGGGGCAGGCGATTACACATTGCTATCCCCATGCACAAAAATGGATCTAAATGAATTTTCTCCTCTGCGCCTTCAATGAGTGTTCATTTTCTTTATTTTAATGGGATCCTTCCAGTTTTTTTGCTACCCTGTGCTTTATGTGGTTACTTGTAGTGATCTTTTCAGCTCTCTATAATGTCACTTAGTGAAGACTCTTATTCACGACATTAACAGTCATGAATTTATTTCTGACACACAGGATGGCGCTTGGACTAATTATATTTTGAGTTTTAGTTTAGTGATATCGTGATAATAGCTGTCGCTCACAAACCCCAGGGTTTTAAAGCAATTCCTTGCAACTGATCCACAGTGGAAGTTGGCAGCTGAGAAGGTAACTTATTATCACAGATTAATAAATGCTATATAAAATTTAAATTTACAGCTCTTATTACTCAGAGCCCAGTGATAGTTTGTACAGATTCAAGTCATTATTATTGTGCCATATTTAAATCCTACTTCAAATAGCTGTGTGCCAAGCTCTAATTGATGTTAAAGATTGAAGAAGTAATTAGATTGCGAGAAGTGGGAGATAAGATTAAAAAGGAACACATTTTAACAGATGGGTTCAAAAGCAGTAACATTAACTTGCATTTATTTCGTATATGTAACATCGAAAAAAGGCCTAAGGGAAAAATGGATATTAAGCCGAACAAGTAACTATTAGGAGGGATACCAAGAGCTTGGCAAAGAGATGGTTTTTCTGTATTGTAGGGTTTCTATGATTTCTATGATTTAATCAGGGTATTAAAGGGAGAGATAAAGGTGTCCACTGCTTTCTTGTTTTTCCCCATCAAATATAATAGGCCCCCATCCCTCTGGCTAATAAATCAGGGGGTAGTCTGCCCAGGGGAAATCATGGCTGCCCAGCAGCTATTTAATGGCAAATTTACCATTAATAGAAATGACTTCTACCCCTCAGGAACAGGAAGCCACGTCTCAGTGAGCTGCTGGACAATCAGAGGCTGGCAGTTCTCCAGTTAAACCTCAGTGGTGGTGGGATGAGACCCATAGTTGCCCACTTAAGGCCTTCAATTTAACCACTGGCAGACAGGTTACACGATGCCACCCCCATTATTGGTAAAATAGATGACCCTAAATGAATTGGGGCAGCCGGTTAGATAGATCTTATGCAATTCCCCCTGCCTTCAAATCTGCCAGCAGGGTAGCGTAAAAACCAACCCACCGTGTTTGCATTGTCACTAAGGGATTTTGCTTCTGCCCAAGAAACCAGTGGACCACAGTCCTTGTGATGTAAACTTTCCAGTGCATTTAGACCAAGCAGGGTGATATTAGCTGTACAGTCCAGGTCAGAAAAAAGGGTCTGAACAATGCTAGTGCCAATGATGCAGTCAGTGTTCCAGCCCAGTGCATGATAGAACAGAGTTGGAGTAGGAAGTGCCCATGTCCTACTCCAGGGTTGGTATAGAAAATCTCAGACTTATGATTCCCTAGTTGCACTTGTACTTCTGTGTCATAATGTAGATCTTGAATCAGTCTCAAGAGGATTTCAGGAACACCAATGCCTTGTAGAACCTTCCATTGGACATTTTTCATTGACAAGGAAAATGTTGCCTAAGGTTTCCATTTGCGATTGCCAGAGAGTGGTTAAATCTGCAATGAATCTTATAAAATAAAGGTAGAGCAGCTGTAGCATGTATTATAGATTGCCATGCTTCTGTCCAAGAAACCAGTGGACCAAAGTCCTTGTGATTTACACTTTCCAGTACGTTATGGAATGGCATGGATGAAACATGATTACTCTGAGTGACGGTATTTTGGTAGATGTGGGTGAAGCTGAACAAGTAGGGCATTTCCAAAGGTTGTTCCGAGAACTGAGATTTATTTGTCTGTAACTGCCATGTTAAGTGCATAGATAAGTCTTTATCTATCTAGGTAGTAAGCTGCCATCAGAGGGGTGTAGTGAGCCAGACACACTGAGCAGAATTGGCAGAGCAGTTTCAGAAGTTAAAAAGCTGGATAGTCTGGAGTCAGCAGAAGGTGAAGATCCTGAAGAAAGCACAAATCTATCTGACTTCCTTCTAATGCTTTTGTGTGGATCTGAAACATGGATGCCGATTAACTAAAACATCAAGGCTAAATTATTGGAGGATACAAGATGGTGGTCAAAGATGTCTGTGAGCAAGACCATGGTAATAAAGATCCTGGAAAATCTGAACCATTTTCTGTATTGCGGGCACCTCCTCTTGAAAAGGCAGACATGGATGATGAAATTCATCATCACCTTCAGTGCGCCTTCGGCTGTCTGAGGGAAAGAGTACTTGAGGGCCATGATTTTAGGACTGAGATCATGGTTTACCAAACATTATTAATCCCCGTGCTCCCATTTGCTTTGGACGACAAACAGCAGGAAGTTCAAAGTACTGGGAAATTATCACCAGCATTGCCTTCGCAAGATCATCCAAATCCAGTGGCAAAAAAGGCGGCCAACTGCCACAGCCCCCCAAACCAACTTGCTCACCATCATGTGTGCGCCGCTCAAAACCAGCACCACTGAGTGGGACATGTCTGCCTGACACCAGACTCCCCACGTGACTGCTCTCCTCGGAACTTGGTTTTGGCAGGAGACTCCCAAGGAGACAGCAGAAGCGCTTTAGGAATGTCCTCAAATCATCCCTGAAGATATCAAACATACCCAGTGACTCATAGAATGATAGAAGAATCATAGAAACCCTACAGTACAGAAAGAGGCCATTCGGCCCATCGAGTCTGCACCGACCACAATCCCACCCAGGCCCTACCCCCATATCCCTACATATTTTACCCGCTAATCCCTCTAATCTACGCATCCCAGGACACTAAGGGACAATTTTAGCATGGCCAATCAACCTAACCCGCACATCTTTGGGCTGTGGGAGGAAACCGGAGCACCCGCAGGAAACCCACGCAGACATGAGGAGAATGTGCAAACTCCACACAGACAGTGACCCAAGCCGGGAATCGAACCCAGGTCCCTGGAGCTGTGAAGCAGCAGTGCTAACCACTGTGCTACCGTGCCGCCAGGGTGACCTGGGGGTGGGGGTGGGTGGGGGGGGGGGGCGGGGGGGGGGGGGATTCTCCCAAAAGTGCTGAATTGTCAAGAAAACTGTTCTAGATCATGACTGTTTTCTCAGTTCAACTTCACGCTTGAATCTCATTAAAAACCCAGGGGGCGGGGCCTATTCACGCTGGAGTTTGACAGTTCTGGAACTCTGCGCATGCGCAGTGGCCCCGATCTGCCAGTCTCCCTGTTTGCTGGCCAACCCGATCGCTGGCCAGCCCGGGACCCCCGCAGTGCTGCTCTCTCTAACCAGCCCGATCGTGGCCCCCAGGACAATTCCTGGGCCAGCCCCGAGCCCCCCTGTCCTAGAGCGGCCCGATGTCCAGCCCCCCGCACCCAGCAGTGGCGGTCCCCTCACCCCGGCAGACCCTCCCTCTCCCACTGACACCCCCCCACCCCAGGTCAGAACCCCCCTCCAACCCCCCCCGCACCCCGCAGACCCCCACCGCCCCCAGCCTGCCCTGATCGCTGGCCTCCCTCCAGCCCAGACCAATCCCCATGCAGAGTGGCAGCAGGAACCCCCCCCCAACCCCACCAATCACCCCGAGGCCCCGCCCCCTTGGCATTGCCCAATGCCTGGTGGGCAGTGCCAAGGTGCCCCGGGGCATGGGCACTTTGCCCCTTAGGCAGTGCCGGGGGCACAGGCTGGCACTGCCGGGGTGCCCATGCCCAGGGGGCACAACCTCCCTGCCGCCCGACCCCCTGGGGGGCCCCGATTATCCCCCCTTCACTCTGGCAGGGTCTTCTGCTAGTTCCCCGAACATGGGGAGCTACTCTAAACCCCGCCGGAGTGAAGTACTCCTGGCGGGGTGGGAGATGCTATCGGGTCCGGCAAGTTCCGTGCCGGGCCCGATAATCACATGTAAACTACATTTAAAATACATTAAAAACAGATTTAAATCACTTATCTCTCTTCCCGCCCGTTTCCAGCGCAGTCCCGACTGCTCCTGTTCCCTGGCCTGGCTCTGGGAGATGTGCATGTGTCAGGAACGCATGCACGAATCCCGTGAAATGGCCAACATGCGATTCTCCCGACCGGACCTGCCAGAAAATTTGCGGGTCGCGATGGAAGAATCGCCCCCCTGGTTTCTGACTGACTAAAATAGGGAAGGCTCATCTGGAAGACACTGAACATATTGAGAGATTTCATAGGGAATGTGCAGAGGCAAAGTAAAAGTGTTGAAAAGAGCACACAAACCTCCATAAAACTTAGCTATGCAACCCTTCAAGCACCACCTGACCTGCATGTGGCAGAGTCTGCAGACTATGCATTCATCTTATCCGCCATCTTAGAACTCATCGAACTAGAGTGGAAGCAAGCCATCCTCGATTCCAAGGGACTGCCTAGGAAGAAGAAGAGAAGAGGTTAGATGGGCTTTAGATTGGTTTCACAGGTCGGCGCAACATCGAGGGCCGAAGGGCCTGTACTGCGCTGTAATGTACTATGTTCTATGTTAAGAGTTAGCACTGTTGGCTAGACAGCTAGTGTGTGAATCAGATTAATACCAGCAGCTTGGAGTTCAATCCCCATTCCAGCTGACATAGACTCAAGGCCTCTTTCTCATCCTACTGATAGCAAATAATTCTGGTACTTTGCCATGGTTAGGCAAATAATTGCCAAGGATCAGCCTTCAGGCAGAGAACCTTTGCCACCCATGAGCCAAGTTTCTCTCAAAATCAAGATGTCAATACAATTCTCCACAATGAGGGTCTAGATGGATGGAGAGGGGCAGTGATTATTTATTTACTGACAGCATTGAAGGAGAGAGCAGTGGGTAGGCTGAACAGGTCAGGAAGTAGATTTGGGAGGTTTGCCCTTATTGAGGCACTGAATTAGGTACTTTGGAGAGGATGGGACAGTGTGAATTGCTGTCTGTAAGAAAACAGTGATGGGTGTTTTATGTTCTCTTTGGGAATGCCTAGAGAAGTCCAGCAGGTAGCATGGGCTTATTCTAGGTGTGTTCGAAACTTGGAATGTTAGCAGGAAGCAGGTGAGTACTGATGGGTTAGAGAAGAGATTGACGGGTGCGATCTAGAGGGAAAGGAAAGGAGATGTGGTCAGGTGAAAGGAAGTGAAGGACACAGGAGAGAAGATCCCAAGAGGATAGAAAAGTAATGGGATCAGATCTGGAGCAGTAACCTGAATGCACATTATTTAGGCACCAAAGGAATTTCAGTTACATAGGGGTGGCAGAGATTAGGTGAAACATAACCTGGGCATAAAGAGATAACAGGAAGGAGGTGATTAAATAAAAATGTTCAAAGATTGAGTCTGAAGGTCAGCAATAGAATAAAGCAAACTTTTGGACAACGTAGTGTTATTTATGGTATCCAGGTTCAGAGCAATCTGTGGAGTGGAATAAATCCAAAAGCCATCTAAAGGATAGGTTATCAGCCAAGTGAAATCAGCGGGCCAGGAGAAGCAGAGTGTAGATGTTGACATTGGATCCAGTGGATTTTCTTTGTGGCCTCAGGTATTAGCAGTGCTTAACAGTCATTCTGAAGGATCAGCACTGGAAGGAGGAGCAGTGAGAGTGAAAAGTAAGGGCGAAGAGCAGTGAAGACCAGCGAGCCAGTTGAGGGTGAAGCATTAATGTACTGATGAAGGCAGATAGTGGAGCTGGTTGAAGGAACAGATGGTGAACTAGTTTAAATTTGAGGAGGTTGAATAGCAGATGTTGTGGATGGGAGATAAAGTTTGCAGTGTGAGCATTAACTTGTAGCTTGAACCTGTAAGTTTTCTTAACTATACCCATTATAAAGATTAGCTATTAAGAGTTTTAGGAGTGGGGGAGAGAAGATTGAAGAGGATGGCAAAGAATTGCAGTGGCTGGCCATGGATGGAGTTCCAAAGGAGCCAACTTTTATGGGAAGTTGCCAGTCTGGGAGCCACCTTACAGAAATTGTAAAATCAGTGCACGAGTGAGTTTCTAAATTGATGCTTGCGGAATTAAATCATCCACAATTTGGATGTTAAATCACAGGTTTGACCTTGGATAGCCATTGTTAACATTATGAATTTGAGCGTCCGGTCATGACTGAGTGTCATTTAAACTTCCCCTGGAGTCAGAATGCTAGTACAACTTGGTTGTGTATACCAAGGAGAGAAATCATCTTTGTGGGCTCCTGACCACTATGCTTGGGCCCCTTTTCGGAAGGTTAACCACACTGTGATGTTGGTGGTTACTCATTGACATGCCCATAGTATGGACCAGCCTTTTGCTTGCGAGATTGAGAAGATCAGGTTTAATCCATGTAAGTACCTATCTAGCTTTATACTGAACAAGTTTTGATCTTGCTTTAGATACCCTCACGAATAGATATGTGCTAATCACAAAAGTAACTTGCAGTTATATGGAGCCTATAATGTCAGTTAGCTCAGTTGGCTGGATGGCTGGCTTGTGATGCAGAGTGATGCCAACAGCATGGGTTCAATTCCTGTACTGGCTGAGGTTATTCATGAAGGCCCTGCCTTCTCAACTGTGCCCTTTGCCTGAGGTATGGTGACCCTCAGGTTAAATCACCACCAATCAGCTTTCTTTCTCTCAAAAAAGAGGGAGAGCAGCCTTTTGGGACATTGGCGACTTTTATTTCAATGTCAAAAAACACCCTAAAACACTTTTACAGAGGTGTAATCAAAAATATCTCCATCAGGCCAAACAAGGAAATGACCAGAAACTCAAGTTTAAAAAGTTGCCTTTAGAGAGGGTCTTAAAGTGGGAAAGGGAAGTGTAGTGATCAGGGATTTTGGAAGAGAATTCCAGAATGTAGGATGTGGATGGCTGGAAACCAGTTGCAAATGGTTAGGTGAATGGAAGGGAATAGATGCTGTAAGTGATCTGAACATCTTACATTCAACTGTATGTCTGTAGTACCTAATATTTAATTATACGTAACAAAAGTGGTGCAACAATAGAATGCCCTTGTGATCTGAATGGGGTTTTGTGTTGTTCACACATTGCCCACATGCACCTATCTAGACTTTGAATAGACTGATTGAAATAACACATAGCAAGGTGAGGTCAGATGCCAGTTGTTAAGCTACTTTATTTATTAACAAGTGAGCAACAGTTATGGTCAGATTCACTTAATTTAATCAGCACAAATTGTCGTTATATAATAATGCAAAATAATGACCATGCTGTGCTTCCCTACATCAGTGCATTATCTAACATGACTTGAGCAGAATTCTGACTGCCTTCCTGCATCCTACTCTTGAATCTGATGCATGCTTACCCTGGTAGCATTCTGTTTAAAAAAAGATCTGACTTGTCAGTGAATGTTCTCATCCCAACGTAAATCTCTCCCTTTTCACAGCTAGGGAGGAAACATATGCCAGGGAGGCCCTGGATGCCTGGGATCCGGGCTCAACTGATATAGCGGGTGTGAGCTGTTTATCAATTACAATCACAAGCTAACAAATTGCTTATTGTTTTTCAATCTTTATGTCAACAACATGATGAAGAGATAGTGCACCTCACTCACAGTTACATCAGATGTCATGTAACTTTAATTGGGACTGCCAGTTATAAAACAGCCCATCTAAGTTATCATGGCAGTAATCTATTAGTTTAACATGCATGCAAAAAATACAAACAAGTAACGTTATTTAATCTAAAAACTCAGGTTATTTACTGGATCTCCTACGGAACCCAGAGCAGCTAGAATCAGCTCATTGAGTTCTTTGGGAACACAGCCAGTGGTAAAATTAACTTCAGCAGGGGAGCAAAACAGGCTATAATGGATCTTTAGTGGGAAGTAATATCTGATGAGATGTATCACAGGTGACTGATTCACACTTGCTCGCTTTGCGTGGAGTTTGAAATTTCGCCCCTCAGTTCTTATAGGGGAACAGCCCTTTGAATTGAACCCAAGGCCAGGATGTAAGCGCCATAACTGGTTAGCTACTAATCTGATCATTAAAATGTTACAAGTTTTGAAGAATAATGTTTAATGGAAATTGTTAAACTAGTGCAGATGTTCTTGGGTAAAGGGAATTTGTTTTAAACTTCTGGAGCTTTTGCATTTGAAGCATTAAAGACTTGAATACTGCAGAGTTAACACCACATGCATGTTTCACTTTCTAGAATCACATAATCAAACATGTATTGCTCCCAATCAAATGTATAATAGCAGAGATATAAACAAAATCTGTTCTTTAAATGATACAAATTTTCCCCATTCTTCAGCTCCAGTTATATTTTTTTAACCACAAATTCCTGGAAATGTACATTGATAATAATGCCGCAGTGTCAACAATGGATCTGGGACCTCTTTAACACTGTCTGCAATGGCAGATTTCCAAATCAAAGAAATTTCGGGATGAAGAAAGGAACAGAGAGAATGCTCATGAAGAAAATGGGGCGAACTAAAGTCAAATCCTATACAAAAAAAATTATGAGAGGTGGACAAAGATTGCATTAAAAGAGGAGAATAAATACAGAAATTAAATGTAATGGCGTAAAAAACCTCTCGGGACAATTCACCACTTGTAGGAGTGAGACTTCACAGATCCAATTGATGAAAGTTGGGTTTCATATTGGAACATAAATCACATTACTAACAGGGTCACTATGATGTGAAATAGCAGCCCTAAAGGTCTTTCTGAGATTCATTCTTTTTTATGGTGCAAACATAGCAATTTCTTGACGCATTAGATGGCAAACTCCAGTTTTTTTGAGAGGTTTATAATGGAGCAGTGCAAATAATCCAGCAATCTGTGCTGATTCACAATTGTTAACGTATTGCTTCCTCACCACTAATTGCTTGACTTTTTTTTAATGCACTGAAGGCAGGTGCCATGAACTCACCATTATTTTCTCACAATTTATGGCCCATTATTTTCTCAGGCTCCAGCCATGAGCAGTTTGATACCAAATGAGTTAACTTTAGTGATGATTTTAGTTTATTTGAAGCATTGCCTAGTTGAAAATCCCTTAATTCCATCTGCCGAGGGTCAAACATATGGGTAAAATAGATTACAGTCACGTTGATTCAAATGAGATCATGTTCTACCTTCAGCTGGCAGGTGCACCCTCTCCCTTTTCTGGTGAAGCATTATCCCATTGTGATAAGGCTAAATTGGATCTGGCCTGTTTATTATCTACTGAAATCAAAAGCTATAACCAAGAAAATGTATAGCAAGATGCGAAAGCAGCTTGCTTGCAGATAATCTTTCGGAAATAGCCATTGTGCTTCTGCTGTGATGGAAACATTGAAAAACCCTCAAAGTGACTTTGTATAATCTTTCTGGAGGTGATGACGTGTTTGTCATGAAACAGAAACTTTGGACAGATTATACAAATTTGCTTCTGCAGCACGAGCAACAGTTTGTGGTATTAATGGATGGAAACGCTGACATTCGCATCCAAACTGCCAATGTGTGCAGCATGTGTGCAAATTTGTATGATATTCCCTTATGGTTATACAGGCCGCAGTACTTGCAGAGGAGGGGCATGGGACACATAATGACTTGGAAACCTAAAAGTTCAAGTAATCCAGAGACCTTGCTGAATTTTATGGCAGAACATTTAAAAAATAACCTTCCATATGTCGACCAGCAGCCAGCCACATGAGGAGCTAGCTGGCTGTCAGGTAGAAAGGCCTGGGCTGGAAAGCCGCAACTGGGCAGTTGAGAGGAGGGAGGACAGTTTTGTGGCAATTAGGGTAGAAATGGTGGAGAACAGATCATGGAGGTGGAGCTGGAGTTCGGAGTGGAATACTGTGGGGGTTGGGTGGTGAGATCACGTGTGATCGTGGAGATTGAGGGGGAGATCTTGGAAGTTGGGGAGAGGGCTTCAGATTATGGGTGGTGATTCGATCATGGTGAGGTAATTGGTGGGCCATGGGTGGTACTCCCATAGTCCTCAAGCAGCACCCAACGCTTCTCAGCTGTGTTTCTTGAGCCCTGAAAAACCCAGCCCAAGCACTGGCATCTGAAACATATTTATTTAATTTATTTTTTAGTGTCACAAGCATTAACACTGCAATGGAGTTACTGTGAAAATCCCCTAGTCGCCACACTCTGGCACCTGTTCGGGTACACCGAGGGAGAATTTTGCAAGGCCAATGGGAGGTAACTGGAGCACCCGGAGGAAACGCATGCGGAAACGGGGAGAACGTACAGACTCTGCACAGACAGCGACCCAAGCTGGGAATTGAACCTGAGTCCCTGGTGCTATGAGGCAGCAATGCGAACCACTGTGCCACCATGCCACCCCATTTCAGGCATGCAGTCCCATTAGAAAATTAAAATGGCCACCTTGCTGCTCAAAATCAAATTAATCACTGACCCTTACCCCACCCAATTCTGCCCCAGTTAAAAGGCGAAGTTTGCAGCTTGAGGTTGGATTAGAGATTTTTGTAATGTTAACATGCCTCCAACCCTTGCCTGCTGGTTGTGTGATTTTCACAGCAAGAAGTTTAACAACACCAGGTTAAAGTCCAACAGGTTTTATGTGATTTTCCCCCATGGAGTGCATGACACAGGAAAGGGCATTCAGATCAATTCTATATTGACATTTATACTCCAGATAAGTCTCTTCCCACTCTTCCTCATCTAATTCTATCAACATATCCTTTCATTCCTTTTTCCCTCAGATCTAGCTTTCCCTCAAACCCATCTATGCTTTCTCTTCAACTGTTCCTTGCCATAGCTTATTCCACTTTCTTCTTGTTATTTAAATGTTTAAAGTTGTTTCTCCTGAATTCCCTGTTGTATTTAGTAATGACTGTCTTGTATTTATGACCTCTAGCTTTGGACTGTCCCACAAGTGGAAACATTTTCTCTCTTGTCTACCCTATCAAACCCTTTCATAAGAGTAATGACCTCTTTCAGATCACCTCTCAAACTCCTCATTTCCAGAGAAAAGATCCCCAGCCAATTAGAAAGTTCCTGATATGTGCAACTTCTCAATTCTGATATCATTTGTTTGAATTTTATGCCTTTGACAGGTGCCTATATGTCATTTTTATAATATGGAGACCAGAATTGTGCACAGTGCTCCAAGTGTGGTAACCTAGGTCCTATATCGGTTTAAATAGCCTTTCTGCTTTTCAGTTCTTTCCAACTATTAATGTACCATAATGCATTATTCCTGTAATATTTAGTTTGTAAAGCCTTTAGAACATAATAGGCTGGTAACTAGATTAGACACAGTCACAATTGGAGGTGGCTGGTAAACCTTCAGTTCTGGTCTACTGTGCTTTCCACTGTCTCTGCTGTGGCAGATTCACAAACAGTCGTGTGATTCAGTTCCCAAACTCCTCTGTTACCCTTTTTCACATTAGTGCTTTCAAAGTGCATCACTTCACACTACTCTTTGTTGAACTACATCTGTCATGCTTCAGTCCATTTCAACATCCTGGCTACATCATCCCAAAGTCCTTCTTCATCACCACTGTCTTGTCAATTTTTATATCATTTGCTAACTTTATCTGTCTATAACTGTCTACATCTGTTTATAAAAATGAAGAGTAATGGACCCTAACCTGGTCCTTGAGGGAACACCACTGCAAAGCATCTTCAATCTGAAAAAATACCCATCTAGAGATTGGAGAAATTTAATTAGTGTCAGGGGACTAGCGGGGTAAAAACGCGTGGTTACGGGGATAGGGCCTGGGTGGGATTGTTGTTGGTGCAACCTCGATGGACCGAATGGTCTCCTTCTGTACTGTAGGGATTCTATGATTCTATATCCCGGGGTTACCAATGGCTTTGCTCATGTCTGTGGCTAGACCATTTTTGGGACCATAGGAAGGTGGTAACCAGACTGGAGAAATTTAATCATTGAATTCTAGGAGAGAAGAGCAGAAATCTGGGGCAAGTAGGGCAATGGGGAAAGCTGTTCAAAGTCTTGGCAATGAGAAGCGAGTTGATGATGGGGTAATAGTTTGCAAGGGCAGTATCCTCAAGCGTGGGAAATATTTGGGGAAGAATGACTACCGTTTTGAAGGGGAGGGAGACAGTAGTGAGGAATAGCAAGTATTAACAGTGTCCATAACCAGGATGGTCAGGAAGGTTCAGATCAAATACATTCTGGCTTTATAAATTAGGAAAAAAGTAAGAACACATATTTTATTGGTTTGCTCTGTCTGTTACCTTCCACAGTTGCTGCAATTGGAATAATTTAATGGCTAAATAAAAATCACTTTGCTCAAATAAAGCTTGCCTAATGAAACAAAATGCATCAATTGCTTCACTTTCCAAACCAAAATATTTGTGCACTGTTGCATTCACAAGTGTTAAACTTTGTGAAGTCTCTGAGGAAATAGTTGAAATAGTATGGAAATGTATTTTAGATGGTGTCAAATTCAGTGAGAGGTTGTTAGCCCATATCTGCTAAATATAAACTTGAATGGTCTTTATGCAGCATAAAGCATGCACTTCTTCAGGAACCTTCTATTTATGAGCAATTATTTGCATTTGTGCTGTGATAACAAAGTGAAATTAATTAAATTACTTGAAGTAATGTTGCTGTATTTCAGAATTTAAATATAATTATAGTAATAGAAATTGTGCATTTGTCACAGATGATTCCAATGTTATAATAAATTCAATTTTTTCATCAATTAAAAATTCAGTAATTATTGGACATTAAAGTTTTCCACAATTTAGTTTCATTGTTGAACCTTTGTTCTGTTATTTAAGTGCTTTATGCCAGAGATATTTTGAAAGGGTTATGCTTGATATGAAATAATCTCATTTTGTTACATCCGTTAAAACATGTGTTTCTTCTATTGTTAACCATGATTTATACAGTGTCATAAATTATGTCCGTTGAAACAGTTTTAAAACTTGAGGTGGCTGTCTCGTAGAGGCTGAAGAGAGATTTGCACACATTCATTTTGTTTCACTCTGAACAAATTGCAACAGAGTATAAAATGGCTGGTTGGTTATTTAATAGATCTCACCACTTGGACACGGACTACTTTCTGAAGATACACAACGTTTACTCCATTGAAAGGGTATTGAACCTTTTAAAACTCCATCCTACCATCAGCAGATTATGTTAAATCCTCATTTTGTATAATACGTTAATATTTTCAGTGGTGCACTAATCCAAGAAATAAATATGTCCGTTACTATGGTTACACTTGATGGTCACAGCCAAAAGATTGTGCCTTCAGGCCACATAAAAGACTTAATGTTGGGACTGAATGGTAACACATTATTTATTACTTAACCATCACGCTGTGAAAATTTAGTGATCTCATTTTTAGATTTGATCTTTCGACCTGTGCCAGTTTACTTGGCTGCATTTGCTGCAATTTTAGACTTATACTGTTGCTGGTGTTTGAATGAACACCACCTCAGGTTCATTTTTGAAATAGTACTTCGAAGTCTGCAGGTGTTGTTAATTAGAGAATTTAAGCAATAATTCCAAATAAAATAAAATCTATTTTCTTCACCATTCTAGACCAATGGTTAAAGATTTATATGACCCAGTTTTACTAACTGTATTGTCTTCATGGTATTCCTTTATTTCTTAATCGATATTCTTCCCTCTAATTATCCTTTCTGAAAGATTATTCTGGATGCCTCCACAACCTCACAAAATTGCCTAACTTAAATGTGTCATCCCACTGAACAGTGAAGATTAACAGGCTAGTCAACTGTAAGGGTCAACAAAACCCAGCCCGAAGCTGTCCTCACTTTGCATCCGCCCTGATACACTGTGATAGCAAGGGCCACTGGAGGGTGATCAGAATTTTGAATCACTCTTAATTCAGAGGAGATTGTGTCAATGTGGAAGCCTTATCATGACGGAGATCATATCAACTAGTTCAGCGCAAAGCAATCAAATTGGAGCTTTCTTGCTATGTGTAGCAAAGCAATCCAAAGATATGCAGGTTGGGTTGATTGACCATGCTAAATTGCCTCTTAATGTTAGGGAGATTAGCAGGGTAAATACGTGGGGTTATAGGGATAGGGTCTGGGTTGGATTGTTGTTGGTGCAGGCTCGATGGGTCAAATGGCCCCCTTCTGTACTATAGTGATTCTATGATAACTATCCTAAGGCACAAAAGTCATGATTTTGGTTTTTTTGGGGGGTTTTGCAACATTGTGAGGACAAAATGTAATATTTCTGGGCAATATCAACTCAATGTTGTGAGGGGTAAATGAGCACAAAGAGGAGTCTTTGCAAATTTATAGAAAGCAGTTTAATTGATCTTAATCATGGCTTATGGTAGGCCAACAAAAACATATGTTGATGTAAGTTGACAGGACTGGTTTACCAGTGACGGATGTGGTTGTGAGACCTATGGAACTCCACCTGTTAAATAGAGTGAAATTTGTTATTACTTGTATGATATTTTATCAGCTTGAGAATAATTCAGATGCAGTGTTAATGTCTGCAGTGATAATTAATATCACTGCAGACATTTTTTTTATTTTCTCCTTCAATTCACTACATCCAACTTAGACCTAGAGCCATAAATGCATCTTAAAATATTAAAAATAATAAGCTTAACCAGATCAATGGAGTCTTTCCAGTTTTTTTTCTACTTAATAGAGCTGACTCCAAATTTCATGCAGAATTTTGCTGGTGCCTTTCAGCCTCTTTAGATTCACAGCTGAGGCTGGATTTTCATCCTCAAAGTGGGTAGCGGGAGTTGGGAAATTCCTGGCTCTGCCCACCTACCTTGGGAGAAAGTGCCAGGAAAGACAGGATTTTGGGGGAGGTAACGTGCGGTGTGGTGCCAGCTGACCTGGGAAGAAATTTGGATGCAGTCACTAGGGGCTGTTGGGAATTAAGGCAGGCTGTTTAAAAATTGGAAACCCTGGGAGTAGGATCAGGAATTCTGGAATTGGATCCTGGTCACCATTCTCACCCTTCCCCAGAGTTTCATTTACCCAACCTTTGCAACTTTCAGTTGTTTATAACCTGTCACTTGTAACTTTCATCATCTACTTGTTTCAGATTGTGCCTCAGTAGATTCCTTCCATTCTCCTTATAATCCATACAGATCTGTCCATCACTTTGTTCTGGGATGTTCTATGAATTAAACTGTTTGAGTCTAACCTTTTCTTTCAGAGTTACCAAATCATTCCACTCCAGTTTTCTCTCAGTCACTTTATTAGCTCTTTTGACTCCAGTCAATCACTCCTTTGAAATCTCAGTAAACCTCACTAGATTTAAGCAGTAATTGTCTCACTTTGCTTCTAACCCCTTTGAAGTAATATGCATCTCCACAAATCTCAGCAAATTCAATCTCTGATGTACAGTCACATCTTAGAGCTTGCACACATTGCCAGCTATTCAACCATGACTGCCATATCACATATTGCACCATACTTGCTGACATCCCTCCGCCTCTTGCAAGACAAGGTGACACACAACCAAAGGCAGCAGGATCGAACCAGAGAGGGAGACTTTAATCTCCATGGAGGAGATGGTGCTCAGCATCAATGGAGTGGCCATTTCTGAGATTGTGGTTCATCGGGGCTGAAACCATTAAAGCTGATAGGATCCTCACACTTAATCCTCCTTCTTAACATCCCAACTTCCCTTTATCCCACACTTCTGTGGGATGGTGTAAGCATGCATTCCTTGCTCACCCAGAACCCCCATTCCACCTCCACCAAGTCCAGCCACTACCCTATCAGCCTTTTCCTTTTCTGAAGTTCTCCATTGAAGAACTGGAGCATGGTCAGGTGGTGATCAAACACGCCATGGCCTGCTTGTTATGTTCCCCATGTGGTAAGTGCTTGTCTGCCACTGGGTTAATACCAGCAGCAGTGGAATCAGGCCCCTAAGTGGGCATTAAATGCTCACTTAAGGATGTCGATTGGGAGCGGGGTGGGAAAACCATTTGTTAATCATTGTGGAGACAGGAGGATGATGGGGTCCGCACCAGTCACCCTCCCACAATCCTGCCACCAAACTCACCACTTGGGGGAGGCAGGGGGGTACACAAAAGGGCCGCCTGTAGTTTCTCCCTTCAACATTCACTTAATTTATTGGGACTCGATGACTGGGATTCTCCGACCTCGCCCGCAGCAGGGATTCTCCAGTCCCACTGCTGTGAATGGAGATTTGGCTGAGCACCAAATTCCCTGTTCTCACTGGCAGCGGTGGCGGGAAGTGCAACATTGGAGAATACTGGCCCATGTTTCTCTGACCTTCCCCCTCCAGTTCACGAGAGCCAACCTCTTCCAAAATTCACAGAGACACTTTACCCCTGCTTGGTTATGTTTGTTGATGTGAAGAAATGATTGAGCTACTTTCCTCACTATTCATGGCTGTTTTAAGTACCTGAAACGTTCAAATGAGCTGTAAAAATAAAAATAGCCGTCGTTACATTTTCTATCAATTCAAAAGGCAAGCCTCCTTCACTCCTTTTACTTTGCACTTGTCAAAATGAAACAAAAGATCCTTGTCTTGTTTTGAACCATCACTACCAATACAACTTTTCTTGTCAAATGACTAAAATGCAAGCTACTGTATAAGAACTAACAAATGCCTCTCTCATGTGTGGTGGCATAGTGGTGATTGGAACTGAATCTGAAACCTAGAGGTTGTGAGTTCACATGCCGCTATGGCACATTTAAAATTGAATTCAGTATGTCTGGTAATGTCTAAACTAATATATTATCATGTCAATGGCTGGATGTGATATTATTTCTTCATCTTCCATATCTACAGTAACTTTTTAAAAAAATCTAAATTGCATGTTGCTGTTTCTACTGGTTGCCCACATCGGAACATTACCTCAAAATTGGTTAATATAATAAAATTCATTCCAGCCGTGGATGGAAAATATTAGATGGGACACTGCGTAGCTGTCTTGCAATCTGCCCTCCAACAGATGAGCAGGATCACTGACGTATTGTCCAAGGGAGTGGCTGTAACTCCATGGAGCACGACCTTGCTGTCCCCTCACAGGTTTACAACATTCTTCCTTCAATCCATGTCAGTCTGGCAGGGTCCTTGCTTTTGCTCGTCTGCTAGTCAGTCCGTATTCCCGTTGCCAATGCAAGATCAGGTCTTCTACGGTCCTACAGCTGCTTGAGATTGCCCTCCTCGGCCATCTCCATTGAAGGTCAGCAGACATCCACCAACATGCTCTAGCCACTGGGATGGTCCTGCATATAAGCACTAGGACAGGCAAAGGTAGACAGATAACCTGTAGCAAGGAAAATTAGCATACGTTTGTATTTAGTGTGGCATGCTTTGATTTGTAAATATGGAATGTTTATTTTATGGTGGTTTTTGTCTTTGCACAAGTAGACACAGATGGCTTATGACAGATGGAAGATAGGATGTGAGACTAATGGTGAATGGGGACTTGGGATTGGTAATACTCAGCAAGTCTGTAGAGAGAAAAAGAGAATTAACTTAAGTTTAATGACCAGATGATCAGATTTGATCGGATTTCGGGGGCTTCCTTTGGGAATGGTAAGGCATCTTTTGGGAGAGATAAGGGACCCCTTGGAATTGTTAAAAGTGAACATGATTATGTACTTCTTATGCACAAACACATTGGAATTGTCAACTTGTCCGGCTGTCAAAGAACTGTCCAGCTGTCAAGAGGCTATCAAAGGTGCCAAGCAACTATAAAAGCAGTCAAGGAGCTGTCGTAGGATATTAGGTGAGGTGGCATGGAGGGGGAAAGAGCAAGGGGACAGAGGCTGGCATGAGTTGGCAGCAGGCTGGCATGGGGCTCTGAAGCACTGTGGGGGATATGGAGTATGTAAGAGGCCATGTGGAGGGGGCGTGGTTAGAGGGACATGAATTGGAATAAGTGATATGAGGGGCCATGGCGGTTGATGAGATACCTGAGGTGGCATGGGGGTATGAGGGACCATGGGGGATGTGTGGGGAGCATGAAGTGGCAAAACCTAGCATGGATGGAGCATAGGGACTTGTGTGGGGAGGTGAGGAGTGGCAGGTTCATTCTGGGGTGGCAGGCCCAACTTCCAATCCACTCCACCCCACCCCAGAACAAATATTCAACCTGTGGGAGACCATTTTAAAGGTTGAATTTGCAGAGGCGGGATTTCCTCTGTCTCTGTCCACCCGACTCAGGAGTGAAAATCTGGGCCTAAAAACTTATGGCAGGGGTCATTATCACAGTCATTGGGAATGGGCCCTAGCCATGTTGCAGTTGTGGCTGCAGCAGGTGCAGGTTTTAGTGAGTATGCCCTTGGTAGAATACAGATGTCTCACACATGGATTCTTGCTGAGTTTCAAGTAGAATTGCAACTGAACGATTCTGGGTGGTTAGACCTCCCACAGAAAGCCCTTCTTCTCCTTTCCTCACTCTTCCAGCAGCTTGTCCTGCTCAATGTGCCCTCTGTTCGCTCTCCAAGTAATGTTGTTTTCCAAGGATATTGCCTAACAGTGCGCCTATGTCTGAAAGCAGCTAACTTGTGTGTAAAGTTTGAAGTCAGGACAAGATTCTTCAGCACCCGTCACAGCACTCTGTGTATACTCTTCAAGAATTGTAGAAAGCATCAAAGATTTGTACTGTCATAGCAAAAGCCAATAGAAATTAATCAGCATCTAACCTGAAAGTAGTTGATTAAGATAGGACATTAGCTGGAGTGTTGAGCTCCAGTGCCATTGCTTGTGTCAAACGGGTTGATTAACATCATTATCTGTTTAAACTGCATGCATCTTGCGATGTTCACTGCAAGCAGACTAACATCTCCACCGATACACGATGTAGCATGACTTGCACCTTAAGTGACCACGTGCACCAAGCTTGCCATTTTGGAGCTTCAAGGGCACTGGTAGCACTGAAAAAAAAAGCTGACAAAATGGATTCAAATTTGGTGTATGCAGTCCTCTTGTAACTCAGAAATGACTCATTGATCATTAGAAATCTAGTGCTACTGAGAAAGAAGAATAGGCTTCTCATGCCAGTCACAGCTATCTGAAAATTAGAAAAATACATATAAAAGCAGTCATACAATTTTGTTTTTCAAGTTGATTTCATTGCTTCTGAAAGCAATTCAAATATAGATGTTCCTTTCTAGCTGTGGAGGGGGGTTGTGGAGGGGATATTTGGGAGTTAAAGGCCCAATCTTCTATTAACATTAAGGCAGTGAAAGTCAAACAGTCTGTAATGTTTCTCATATTAACCACTGCTCAAGCAAACAGTTTAAATGCACTGTGTTAAAAAAAAACCCAGCGGCTGTGTTAATAAATGAAAGTAAATATATCTAAGTGAGGAAAAGAAACAAAAACTGTTTAATGGTCATGGTAATTAATTTGAGTACGTATATTCTGGTACTGTGATTGTTTGCCAGCGATTTAGGACAGGTATCAGTTATTCCTTACTTAATATTCAAGAAAATAATCAAACCCAAAGGGAAAAACCTATACTTTGAAATGGAATTCAAATTGTTGCATGCAACAATGAGCCATGTTAAGTTTAGTTAACTTTGTACATTAGTGTATGCCATTCCCCATTGATCTACGTCCCATCTCTAGGTTGCCTATATAAATTCAGAAATGACTGTTAATTGGTGATCTAGATTTAATAGAAAATGTGGATCAGACATTTTCAGTAACACTTGTAGGGGAAAGATTATTGTCCTGATTTTACAAGAAGGCAGGGAAATGTGGAGTAGTACAATTTTAATGCTGAGATGAATATAAACTTGTTCAGTATAAGCAGGACTTGGTTTGACTTTAAGTAGATGAGATGTTAAGCTCCAGGCTATTTTGATCAATGTGAAAGCCCCTTGAAATGGGCCCCTTTAGAAACTTGGAATCGAATGCATGCTACCTCAATCCATATTACCATTAGAATGGGCCTTTTATTTTGCTTTATTTATACAGAGCTCTTTATTTTTTTAGAAAGTGGACACCAAGTAAAAAAAAATCCAAGCAATAACAGCAATCGGGCAGCGCTAATATTCTTGTTTCAGCCAGAATGGCTTTACTTGTAATCCATAAGATTGTAAAGTTGTCTCCAGAGAACATTTGGATTTAATAAATTCCCATTCTGCTGAAATTACATTATCAATAACTATCTATAAACTGAAATTAAAAAAACATTGATTATTGCATACCTTAAAATATATTTACTCAGCAAAGCACTGTTTCTCAGTTTTTCTTACCATACATTTTTCTACACATTTTTTTTAACTATTAAGACATTTATTCGTATGGCAGAAATATTTTGCATCTCTTAAGTATTGTTTCGTAATAAATTTTCAGGAATAAAGTTCACCATGTAGCTACATTAGTGAAAACATATGGTGCCACAGTATATTTCCGAGGAGTAGACAGGATGCATTTTGTCAGTGTGGCTGCACAGAAGTCTCAACTGTGGCTTGCTGATAATGAAACGTCCTTAAGATTTGTGGGATTGGTGCTTCCATGTGGCATGTTATCTTTACTCATTCTGAGCTGGATTGGTTAATAATAGAATCAAAAGCTTTTTTATGCAGTATATGGTTTCCGTCAAATGCCATAATTTTCAACTGAAACACTTGCAGTTGTATCAGCTTTTTTGATAGGTGTTCGTAAAAAAGTTTCTTTTCTGAAAATTATTTTCCATCTCGCACAAATTCAGCAATTTTGACAGATTGCTGCAATCAACATATCAGGTTAAGACAGGCAACACTTGTTGAGCATGTGAGAAAAAGTCTGTTAGAATTCATCCAATAATAAGTAGCGAAAGTGAATGCGTTCTTCATATAACCCGAACCTGAATGGAGAGTACAGGATTACGACAATAAGGAAGCACTTTGTATAATACTACAGGGGGTGATTTTCAGCCCGCATTTGCCATCAGAGAGAACGGTGACGCAGACCGAAAATCCAGGGAGAATCGGGAAATGCAATTCTCTCCGGATAGATCACATTCCGCGATTTTCCTCACTCCTTACTGGTGACATCACAAGGAATGAGAACCTCATTTTAATATATTTGCATAAATTTTAATATAATTGTCAGCCCCCCGCCGCCATATTTCCCCCACCGAGTATTTTTGTGCCTCGTCGATGCAATGTCACATTGGCATGGTTTACAACAGTTTACCCAGATGTGAACCTGCCGCGGGATCTCCTCCCCTCCCCCCCCCCCCCCTCCAGGGGGTGCAAATGTGATTATAGCCCCCGGGGGAGAAGGACATGCCTGAGCACTGCCACCTGGCATTTTTCTGGCACAGGTTTGCACAGTGTCAGGGGGACAGAGCATGCACTGAAGGTGAGAGGAGATGCCAGCGCTGATTGGGGGAAGAGAGGAGGTTAACAGTGCGGGAGGGGGGAGAGGGAGATGCTGGCGATGATTGTTTTGAGGGTCAGGGTGGGGGGAGTTTTGCGGGGAGCCCTTGGTACTTCAATGGTGGGGTGGGAAGGGGGAGGTTTTTTTTGCTCTGATTGGGACACCGGTTTATAATGGCGCCCCAATCTCTGTAAAGCTGATGTCTTTAGGCCTTCAAAAAGATAGTGTGAAACACACACCCCTGCTTTTTTTGACAAAGTGATGCAAGACTTGGATAGAAAACCTGCCTGCTTCTCTGAAGAGAAACATGCTGGTTTTGGAATATAAAAGTAGAGAAGTGTTGTTGCAGTTGTATAGGGTGTTGGTGAGACCACATCTGGAGTATTGTGTCCAGTTTTGGTCTCCTTATTTGGGGAAGAATGTGGTGGCATTGGAGGCAGTTCAGAGGAGGTTCACTAGATTGATTCCGGGGATCAATGGGTTGATGTATGAGGAGAGATTAAACAGTTTGGGCTTGTACTCGCTGGAGTTAGAAGGGTGAGAGGGGATCTGATTGAGGGATATAAAAGTTTAAAAGGGATTGATAAAGTAAATGTTGACCAAATGTTTCCTCTTATGGTAATCTAGAGCAAGTAGTCATAGGTATAGGTTGAGAGGCTAAGATGAGGAGCAACTACTTCTCGCTGAGAATAGTGAATTTGTGGAACTTTCTGCCCCGTAGCTCAGTGGAGTCTAAATCGTTGAATGATCTCAAGAGGCAGAGGGATGCCATAATCGGGGGATTGGGCATGACTGGGGGGAGGATAAGCGATGTCCGGAAGAGTGGGGAAGTGACAATCTTCCAATACACTATGTACTATTGTACATAGTGTATTGGGAGATCAGGCGCATGTGCAATGGCACCCTCTAGCAGTCATCAGCTGGCTTCCCAGTGTGAATAGACTGTCCACTCCCCCTACTGGTGAGAATCATCATTTCTTTCACTAAGTGGCATAAGATAGTGTCTGAGAGCTCGCCAAAAATGGGCGTGGTTCTCTCCTGCTCTCATGTTACTTATTTTGGTGAGATCGCCCCTTGACACATTATAATTTTTGGTGAGATTCCGCCCACAGAGTTTACTTTATATTTCAGTGTGGGTAATATATGAAGGAATAACAAACTGGGCAGAACTTTATGCTTCTTTGGGGGCAGGTTGGCAGGCGGGTGATGCGTCATAAATTTGGGTGTACTGTCATTTCCAGCACTTAACTGCCCACCCCGTGCAATTTAATGAGTGGGGGACAGGTCTCTTCCTGCTCCCACCACAATTTTACCCGCATTGGTAGAATGCCAGCATGAAGTGGGATGCCTGGCAGCTCTCATTGCTTGAGCTGATGGCAGGCATGGAGGTGGGATACCTCATTTATAGACCCCTGTGAGCCAAAGGCCTTCTTCCACCACCCCTCCACCAATCCTTGTATTTTCTCTTCCTCTCTGACCTGTCTATCTCAGCTCCCCATTCCCCCCAACTTTTCCACCTCCTTGCCAGGGCCTGAAAGCCTGGCCTCGCTGTAACTGACCCCCACATCTTATCTTCCTATCTGGCTGCAGTGATGAACTCCATTGGGGACCACACGCAGTCCCAACAGTGGCTGTTGCTCCTGCTGACATTGGCGGGACCAGAGAGTTGCTGTCTAACTGATTGGCAGCTCTTGGTGGCAAGACATCCTCCTCAGATGGGGGCAGAAGGCTCATCCAGGATCAGTCAATGCCCCACTAAGTATTTCAAGGCTGCAGGACAACCTGCCGGAGCAAGCGTAGGCTCTTCTTCGACATCCAGGCCGAGAGTGGCATGAATCCTGGCGCTGTGTAAAATTCTGGCTCAACCAGCCGTTGAAATGATTCTCGAATTAAAGAATCCATACAGTGCCAAAGGAGGCTATTCAGCCCATCAATTTTGCACCGGCAACAATCCCACCCAGACCCTATCCCCTTAACCCCCCTGACACTTCGGGGCAATTTAGCATGGCCAATCCACCTAACCTGCATGTCTTTGGAGTGTGGGAGGAAACCGGAGGACCTGGAGGAAACCAATGCAGACACGGGAAGAACGTGCAAACTCCACACAGACAGTTACCTAAGGCCAGAATTGAACCTGGTGCTGTGCTGTGAGGCAGCAATGCTAACCACTGTGTCACTGTGCCCACAAAGCATTTACAATTTTATGTTGTCCTCAGGTTCTTTCACAGTGTTATTGCAATTTAGTTATCATCGGAGAGCAGGAGGGAAAGAAATCGTAGACTTGGGCAAAAAATAAAACTATTTTGCCGCAAACTATTATAAACTCGATTTCCAATCTGCAGAATTAGCTGGAGTGTTAATATTGGCCTCAGCCATTCAAGGAGGAAAACTTTGTATCTCGCAATGCTTGTTCATACTGCAGGTTGTGTGGGTGTCATCCTCCCATCATTGTAGAACAGGGGATCATTGAGATCAGGGCTATGCAAACTTTTGTCTGCTTTCAATGTTCCTTGGGAAGTAACAGCTGACTCACGAGTGGGGAAATAACAATCACAATCAGACAGTGCACAGTGGAAGCACTAGGATTTATTCTTCCAATCCGGTGGGAACTTAATTCCGCTGCCAACAGGAAAGTGAGAGTAACATGGCTGAAAATGGGAGGCAGGCATCATCCAATTTGCCATTGCTGTGAAAACCGGCAGTGCTGCCAGCTTGGCCTTTACTGATGTCCTGTGCTGAATAATCAGCCTGTTTTGCCAGCATGTTGTTCAAAGATATGTTTGATTTTTAGTGATCAACTCGCTGATGTAAAGCTCTGTCTTAGTAATCTGCAATCTGAAACTGAATAAAGTCCAATATGTACAGTTCTAAGCTTCCTGCCTTTGGTAAAAACTTAAGTGTAAGAAAAGATAAGAGCGGGAAAGAGATTATTGGGGAGGGGGATAGAACTAAATGAGAAAGATAATTGAAGAGAAAGAAAGACAGAAAAAGAGAGAACCCGAGGTAATGCAGGAGAGAAAGGGATGAAAGAAATGGAAATTGTTTTTGGGGTCATTGTACAAAGTACAAAACTGATTGAGAGTTGGGTGTGTTATTTTATCAATTCGTGATTCTTTACTAATTCAAAGTACTTGATCACATGAAGGTCCCCAGTCCATTGTTCAACATGGTTTGAGCGACCTGCTCCAACAGCCTGAGGTGGAATTTCCTGTGCATTTCTTTCCATGTAATCAAGGTGTACAGTAATACAGGATAGAGGAAACCTGGTAATTCTGCTACATCCAAATTTCATCACTCATTTACACCCATCTATCAACTGTGGTACTGTACCCCAACAAGAAACCATGTCAAGAGGAGGAGACAAGGATAGTGAACCAAATATGTGGGGAAAAAGTAGGCAAAGAAAGCTTGCATTCACATTTAGTGTACAGTAGAATATAAATCACGTTGGAATTTTGTTGATCATAAAATGTCAAAATATACATTAGGTTTTATGTAAATTTATATATATTTTGAACAAAATATATGAACAAAGCCATAAGGACCTCAGCATAGCGAAAAGGAAACATATGGGGCGGAATTATACAGCCGTTCACGCAAATGGGATTCTCCCAGCCCGCTGCAGTGAACAGAGATTTGGCTGATCGCCAAATTCTCCATCCTCTCCGGTAGCGGCGGGGGATGTGAACGGCCGGAGAATTTCAGTCATGATCTAAAGTTAGAGTTTAGTTGTTGGTCACAAGTAGGCTTACATTAACACTGCAATAAAGTTACTGTGCAAATCCCATAGTCGCCACACTCCAGCGCCTGTTCGGGTACACTGAGGGAGAACTTAGCATAGCCAATGCCCCTAACCAGCACGTCTTTTGGACTATGGGAGGATCTGTATTGAGCCATTATGCAAACTATCGTGATACATTGGTTATCCAGATTTCAAATGCAGTTTCATAAAGGTGAAATTTGTTCCTTAAAATTAATCACAGAGAATTATACTGGTTCTGTTTTGGAAAGAGTGAAATTGAAATTATTTTGTTTATTTAGTGAATGCAAAGTCCCTGATCAAAGTAGCCTCTCCTGGCCCTGCTGTGTTGAGTGCAGATAGGCTTCCTCCAGGTCTGTGGATTGGAAACTCTTCCTATGATGTAGTGCATAGTTTGCTCTCTCCCACAGACACATAGGGAGGTGACACTAATGCCCCATCTGTGGAGGTTGGCTAAGCAGGGGCTGCGGCTGGTCCTGAACCTGTTGAGGGTGCACCACTCATTCCTTGGAAGGTTGAAACCAGGCAGCTGTTGGGTTGTGTTTGAAATCAAGTACTTGTTTGTCGTGTCCATTGGTTCACATTCATTTGTACAGGTGGAATTTGTGTTGAAGTCCTGTGTGGGAAGGTTTTTCCAGATCAGCCTTCTTGATGGGAATCGTACCTTGGGTGGGCTGAACAGATCAGCCTGAAGTGACAGGTGGGGCGAATTGTGAACTTTTTCTATCATTATGAGGATTGTTGCAAGTCGGCCGATATGTGGAGGAGTGATGTTTGTTCGGACGGGGAGCCAAGAGATTGGTGTCCTCCAGCAATTATACGCATGGTAGCATTCAGCTGGATGTCAACACTTGTGTGTTTGTGTTCATGACCGGGCCCAGTATTCTCCTTTAGGATCCAGTCCAAGGTGTTGAAGTCAGGGGCTTCAGTTGCAAGGTAGATGTCGTCGGCATTTATGAATTTTCGGGAGGCAGTTTTTGGAAATCAAATAGAAAATAATAGCTGTTTATATCAAGAGAACAAACTCATCTGTCCATGTTCTAAATAAGAAACAATGTTCACTAATTCAGAAATCACAGTTCAGATTGAAGTAACACAAAACAAAGACTTGTAAAGTATATCAACTCCAGAATCATTGTAAATGTGAAGCAAAACAAAACATTTTGGAAATACTCAAGTCAGGTGTTTAGCAAAACATGTTATCTCGGATGATCATCAACTGTAGGTATATTTCACTTCTGTAGTTTTAGACATTATTTGCATTTCTTGGAGCTGGAGTAAACATGGGTCATGTATGCCCATAGCTTCCAGCTTCTTCAATGACTGCCACATGAAGTGCTAGGTTCAAAGTCTTCTGAAAAATCAATGAGTGCAATGTAAGTGGATTTCACCTGAGCTTTACAATGTTTGGCAATCTCATATAAAGACACAACCTGCCCCATGCATTCCTCAGGAGTGTGAGAACCAACATTTTCCTTTTTGGTTATGTCAGTACTGATCTGCTGACTCAGCATTTTTGAAAGGACGTTAGCCTCATTTTTTTTTATTCATCTGTGGGACATGGGCCTTGCTGGCTGGCCACCATTTATTGCCCATCCCTAGTTGCCCTTGAGAAAGTGGTGGTGAACTGTCTTCTTGAAACGCAGCAGTCCACGTGCTGTGGGCTGACCCACAATGCCATTAGGGAGGAAATTCCTGGATTTTGACCCAGTGACTGCAAAGGAACGGTGATATATTTCCAAGTCAGGATGGTTAGTGGTTGGAGGGAAACTTGCAGGTGGTGGTGTTCCCATGTATCTGTTACCCTTGCCCTTGAACTCATCTTGCATCTCTCTCTGCATCAGTTCATTTCATAAACATTAATGCCAGTCTCTTCCTGCTTGAGATAAATTAACACCACGTTAACTTTTGATTCCTTAAACCTTCAAAAATGTCATCGTTGTGTTTACATCCCTCTATGGCCTTACTCCTTTCTATTTCCCTAACCTGCTTCAACTCTATCTTCCTACCCCATAATCTACAGCCCCCCAAATGGTCTCTTCCTTATCTCTCGTCCTTACCATGGCAACTATGCCTTCACCCCCTAGGTTCCAGTTTTTGGAGGTTCACCCTCAAAGTCCCTCAACCTCCTTTTACATTCTACTTAAAACTTACCTCAGTGAAGTTCTTTTGGTCATGCCTCCTAGCTTTCTTTGTTTTAGCATCTATTTTTCTCTGCGAAAAATGTTTGGATCTTTTTCCACATTAAAGGTATTATGAAAAGGTAAGTTGTTGCTATTGTTGAAAGTAATTATAAGTGTGAATAGGTCAGTTGACCCATCAAATCTGCTGCTCCTACAATCGACCCTGTCAAAATTCTACCACACTTCTTTAATCAATGAAGAGAAAGTTTTCTGTAAATAGTTCTGGAACATTTAGATGGAGCTCACAGATATTCCAATTATTTGTCTAACCTAATATCTTCATCATTCTATCGTGACTTGTCTCCCTCTACAATTTCAATTTAAAAAGCATGATTCCACTCCAGCCTCCATGGCTGAAAAGCACTGTGGCCTCAATCCATGCATGTGCTTGGAACTGTGGAGCATCCATCAATGACACCCCACCCCCATTGGTACCCGTTGTGAGGCTTCCAGGTAAATCCTGGTGGCCACTTCACAATGCAGTAAGCCACCCTGATGAGGGCAAAATGTCTGCAGAGGTGGAAAGTAGTTCTTAAATGTCCACTGAAGTAACTCAGTTGGCTGCCCAGAGGATGGCCGTGCCACCATTTTTTCTGATCTTGGTAATTTGGTACAGTAATGGGAAAATGTTAGGATTCTTTCCTGATGCCTCCCCCTGGCATTTTGCCAGTTTTCCCACCTCCCAATTTGTCATAGAATCTCTACAGTGCAAAAGGAGGCCATTTGGCCCATTGAGTCTGCACCAACCACAATCCCACCCAGGCTCTATTCCCATGACCCCACATATTTACCTTGCCAATCCCACTGACACTAGGATCAATTTAGCATGGCCAATCAACCTAACCCACACGTTGTTGGACTGTGGGAGGAAACCAGAGCAAACCCACGCAGACACGGGGTGAATGTGCAAACTCGACACAGACAGTCACCTGAGGCTGGAATTGAACCCGGGTCCCTGGCACTGTGAGGCAGCAGTGCTAACCACTGTGTCACCGTGTCTCCATGTCATCAATGGGCTGGGAAATTTCAGCCCGAGGACCTAAGCACAAGAATCAGAGCTGACTCTGCAGTGTAATACTGAGTGAGTGCTGTTCCCACAGAGGTGCAGTCTTTCAGTTCAGCCACAGCAGATGTCCATCTGCCTGCCTGGGTGAACATTAAAGATCCCATGGCATTACTTCAAAGTCAAGGAGGGGAATTATCCTCAGTAATATTTATCCCCAGTCAACATCACAAAAGCAGATTATCTGGTCCTTATCACATGGCTGCTTATGGGATTTTTCTGCATCTAAATTGGCTGCCATGTTTTGCTACATTACTTCAGTGCTAACATTTCAGAAATATCCATTGGCTGTAATGCGCTTTAAGACATCCGGTGGTCATGAAATGCAAGTCTTTCTTTTTATCGAAACTTTGCACAAAATGAGAGTCTTTCCACTCTCTTTAATTTTACAGTAGCACCGTGTTTTTTTAAAATTGTTTACCTCCTCCCAGGTCACAGATTTTTATTCCTTTCACAAAATCTTCCTCCATTATCAGAAAATCACGAAGAAGAATCTAGGGCTGGAGTTTGCAGTCCCAATGCAAAGCCGAGGCGCATCAGGCAGACTTTAACAATGGTGGTAGGAGCCATATGTCCTTCTCTAACTTTTGGCACCCGCAGTATTTATCAGCGCAGGAAGGGAGGGAGGGGGTTAGGGCAGTCAGGAGTTCCCACGTTGCTGTCTCAATGTTTCTGGAACCATTGTGCACGTGAACATTTTGGAACTTCCACAATTTTGATGGAGGCAAACAAGTTTTGTTAAGCAATAAAAATCACTCCAGAGTTGTCCTGAACTATGGGTGAACCATGGTTTGGAAGCAGGAATCATATGAAAGGTCAGTGAAAACGGTATTGCCTATTTCACAGGTCATTGTGAAATGTAGATTGCCTCCTTTTAAGGCGATTGATTACGGGCGTAATTGGAAAATGCAAGTGACCATTATTAATATAGTTGCCAGGTTGTCACTTCTAACTGTCAAGTGAAAGAACAGCATTGTGAAAGTGGAAACGTTTTCATATACACTATCCGTTAAATATTGTGAATTTCTGCACCATACAATATTGAAAGACTTGCCCAGTTTGAAATCCAGAGCTGATTGTCACGTTGCTTTCATTTTTCCCATGAAGTTCAACTTAGCCATCTGTTTGGCTGTTTCAAAACTTTGACAAATGTCTGAGGCTTTAACTGTCTTTAAAGGCTCTAATGAATTTTTCGCAGCAGTGTTTGTTTAGATATTTGTTTGGGGGAATGTTAGTTTTATGTCTTTGTTTCTTTCCTAATCAGTAATAGATTCTGCTCAGCAAGTTTTGTTTATACAGCTATCTAGGAGAATGCAAATTTGTTTATTTAAGATTATGAGCTACTGAAGAGGATTTTTAAAAAGTGGTTATCAAGTCATCTTTGTTTATTTTGACGAATCGGAGCTTCTGAAGAGTATAACTTTTTGACAGCTTTTCAAATTATGCGTGTTTATTTTAACAGATTTATGATCTTTTCAAAGACTTTCAAATGTTATGATGAGACTTGTGAGATCTGTTTGTAGTAGGTTGAGCAGCATGAGATGGGGTTGTGGGTGAGATGTATAGGGGTAAGTAGAGGGTAAGGGTTGAGGAGATAGGAGGTTGTTGGGATAGGTGAAGGGGGATGGGAGTTTTGCACTGATCTGCAGAACTGGACTGATGTCTTTGCAAATGGAGACGGCTCTTTTAACCTGACCGTCTTGGCTCCTGCCTGCCTATATCTCAGCTAGCTTCAGGTTCGACTCCAGGTCACCCCTGGCCTGCTGGATGAAAACCCTGCCTGATGGCACTGCAGGGTAAGAGACAAGATTGCCACTTCAGAAAATTTCCTGACTTCTGATTCCCACCTCAAACGTGAAACTCTGGCCCTCAGTGTCTCTTCGATTCATTTGAATGCCCATGGCCTTCAGTTTAAAGTTAATATATTTATGTCACAAGTAAGCTTACATTAACACTGCAATTAAGTAGATTTACTTCTTTTTCTACCAACTTATAACTCATGCAAACAAACGCGGGAGAAAAAAGAGTTCACACAAAAAAATGAGTTAAATAAGCTACTTTACATTTATCGGGACCCTTGAAAACCATCCTGTTCTCTGGGAGTTCTGCGTAATTGCGGTTTCCTTGGGTTTGGGTTGCTCCCAGGTTGTTGGGGAAACACAATTCTTATTATTTTCCATGGAGAAGCATGGATAAATTCCCTGTCAGTAGCATAAACGGAGCAGTGTAGCAACAAGGAAGAGACAGGCCAAGCACCTCCATACTGGTGAGAAAATAAATATTGTCCTAGGGCTAATATTCTTTTCTTTAAAAAAAAGGCCGAGTGTTTAAATAGTCTACTTCAACATTCCTTCCCTTAAAGTCCCAGCGACAAGAGCGGTCTGTCTGCTTGTGATGACGCAGCGACTGTGCTGATGAGAAAGGCGATGGACTACACATACCCCATGATGGCTGACACGTTTGTTTTGATATTCCTTCCAGTCATAGCAAATCAAGCTGCAGCTTATCGTCGCTTTCCATCCATTGTTAAAAAAAAATAGCAACCCCTCTTTCCCAATTCAAAGGAATGTTATGAAAAAGCTTTTCAGCCTGTTTTGAATGATAGCGTTCTTGTTTTGCAATGACAGTGCAGTCTTTCATCATTGCAATAATCAGTGGATTACAACGAGATGTCCCTGTTTAGATCATGTCAGGAATTGCAATAAATAATATTTCATATCTTCCAGTGATTTTATTCACCCTCTCAAGTTCATGAAATATTTGCTGGGAGAATACTTTTGGCAATTAATCATAGAATTTGATTACTATATAGCACCATTCGACCCATCATGGCTGTGCCGGTGATGGCTTTTCTATTGGAACGGTTTCCTGTATTCTGAATTGCTTTGGCTATTTTTCCCTGTGTCCTTTTATATCCTTCCTTTTCAAAGCTATATTTGATTCCCTTTTAAATGTAATGTCAGCCTCAATAGTCAGCAGTAACCAAGCTTTCTACGTTCAAATAACCATCTGTGTAAGAAAGAAATCTCTCTATTTCCTCTTTCATTCTTGCAGTGATAATGCTGAGGTTAGATCTCTTTGTTACTGATTTGTCAACCAGTGGAGACAATCTTTCACCATTGATCCTCTCGAAAACTCTATTAGATCCCACTCTTAACTTTTCTGTTCCAGTAAAAAAAAACACCCAAGTCTTTGACCTTTTCTTTCTGACCCTTATCTATTGATTCTTGGTATCTTTTACTGAATTCTAAATACTCTGCAGTTTATAGTTGTTATTTTTTTTACCATTATTGGTGCCATATTCAAGATTCAACTTAAAAAATAGAAA
The DNA here is from genome assembly GCF_964213995.1 of Mustelus asterias. NCBI lineage: Eukaryota > Metazoa > Chordata > Chondrichthyes > Carcharhiniformes > Triakidae > Mustelus > Mustelus asterias. Next base: position 69,755,478 of record NC_135807.1, on the reverse strand, counting down.
ATATATATTGCCGCAGCTGGAATAGCAGAAAATGCCATGATGGATTTTTGAACCCCCCAACCCCAATTATTGTGGTTCTAGTCCAAACTGAATCAGAACTGTCATATGGTCACTTCACCATCCAAAATAAATACAAAAGCTTCAAATTCTCTTCAACATACTCAGCCAAGGTACAGTATGTATAATGCGGAATTAACGTTGGTGAACAAAACTGTTATTTTTTTATAACGGTTCAGAAGGTACCATTATATAAAAAAGAGCGGGTTAAATTTTTTGTTCTTTCGGTGTATTATGATTTATATAGCTTATGCTATATTTGTAATCTCTTCTGACATTGCATTTGAAAGATATCAAGGGGGACTGTCAGGGTAGATAGAGAGAACCTATTTGTTAGTTGGAGATCTGTCGATGCTAAATTGGATAGTCCCTGAGAGCAGGCATAGAGACTGTGACGGACGATGAATCAATGCCCTTCTAATATAATTTAAACAAGATGCCACCTTCATACAGTCCGCTCATTCACATGATCTCTGTGCCTGACCAGTGCCAAACGCGCTGTTGATAGGCTGCTTGCACATATGGAGGCCCAAATATGATACAGTAAGTCCCAGTTTTCAGTTGTCTTGTTTTAAGTTATTCCGCTTTAATACCATTTGGTTAGTAGGGCACTTTTAGCATTGGAGTTTTATTTTAATGTAATTCTGTACAAGTGTGATGTAGGATCGCGTGGCCTGATCAGCATCCTTTCTTCCTGCTGACTTTTCTGGTCGCTGCTGAACTTCCACTTTTCCAATGCTCCCTTTCGATAACCCTCTTGATTGTTTGTTTCTGACCTCCTGCTCCCTGACCTTCCCTTTTGCCAATCCTCTGTGTTGGAAATCTTCCACTGTTCTTCTGTCCTCTTACCCACTAACAAATGTTCCCAGTTTACAGTGGATAGTTTCTGACTCATTGCATTGAAGTCAACCTTACCTAAATCTAGAATCTAAGTAGTAGTTTCACATTTCTCCCTTTCAACTCTATCATAGCATGATGACTACCATTAGGCTTTTAACTAAATCTGCCTCATTTTATCAGTAAGCTTGGACTGAATTGTTATGATGGACTTCATTTCCTTTATGATAAATGAGTTTGGACATCCATGTATGTTTATACTTTTAGAAATGTTTGAACTGTGGAAAGGTATTGAAAGCACAGTCAGATTCATTGTTCACATCATTTAACAGTCACAGTTCTCAGTTTTTAAAAATCTTCTTTCTGATTTCAGTGATACTGTAATAAGGACCAGCTGATTAGTTTCTCTGGATGTTGACATTTGAAATATACATCTCTGCTCCTTTGGCCATCTTGGAAATTGTTGCACTCCTTTGTGGTGAATTATGAGGAATAGTTTGCAGTCACCTGTCTCCGATTGAGAAGGTGAGGGGGGGGCCCACCGAAAGCCACCAACCCTCCCTCCCCTTCTCCTCTGTGACCGCCACACCATGACCCCACTCCATCCTCATTCATTTGGGGGGTCCAGGATCCAGTGATGACACTAGGCCTCAGATGGTTGTCCTACTGGCAGTAGCTATCAGCTCCCCCATGACATTGCCGTTCCATAGAGCCTCTGGCTTCTAATTAATCAACAGCCCTCAGTGGGCGAAACTTCCACTCCTCGAGTCCTTAATCCTAGGGGAGGGCCCTTGCTGTCCAATGAATGTGGATGTGGTACTCTGGTCAGCTCTCTGACTGGCGGCTGAGATCCCGCCACCTCCATTCAATATCGCCCATTGTTGTGTAATACTTTCTTAGACACATTCAAAACAATTCACTACCTTTCTGATGTTTTTGACTCTCCTTAGTAAAAAGTTAAAATTCCCTGTGAAAGCCACTCTCCCGTTGCTTCATACTTGTCTAGTCTCTGCATTTATACAAACTACCACTTTACAACTGCCACAAAAGGGAAGATACGGAATTCTCACCTTCGTCTACTTCTAGAGTGCCAATTGTCTGCCAACCTCTAGTTATAGCCTCTTTCATCATTTAAGTGGTTCTTATCCTCAAGCATCAAGTATACTCTGCCCCTCTACCGTTTTCCCTGTTGTCACTATAGATCTCAAAACTTGGTTTATTTAGTTTCCTGACCTGACTGTCTTGTAATCATCTCAGTGATGGATACCATATCATTGTTGCATTGGCCCCTGTAATTCATTCAATTTATTTGTATACTCCATGGATTTCTACAAGAACCTTTATTTTAAGATTGGGTCACACACCCTCATCTGTTCTTCTGCTTTAATGTTTTAGTCACAAAACATGAACTCAATGGCCAAATGGCCTATGGCATATTTATTATTTCTCTCCCCTGGTTTAAGCATTTTAATTTTCTCTTTATTTGTAGTGCCTGAAGCACAATTTCTGACTGTTACTCTGCTCTCTTATCCTTTGTTTGTTTTTGAAATATTATTAATGTGACATTTTCCACCTCGGCCTCTGTTTACTATATTAAGTTGCTGTGACTGACCTATTTATCTTCCCAGCTGTACCAGTCTTGTTCATCTGAAGGCCTTTCCAATGGTGCCGTTTTTTCTGCTCTTACTTATGGTGCCAGTGTCCTACAAAATGGAACCCTTTTTTCCCAAATCACTCCTTCAGGCACATCTTCTTCTTATCTCTACACCAATTTGCATGTGAATTGGAAAGTAATTTAGCAATTAAAGCCCTTGATCTCCTATTCTTTAATTTACCTTCTAGTTCTTGGTGCTTGCCAAACAGGATCACTTGTCTACACTTCCCTGTGTTATTGGTCCCAACTTGGATCACAATGACTGGATCCTCTTCTTTCCTCTCTCATATTCTTTCAAGCAGATTTAAAGTGTCCCTCACCAAGTCACGAGATGGGCACACACCACGAGGGATACTCTATCCTCCTAACCAAAGATGCTATCTGTCCCATCCCAAATAATTGAATCCCCTAGAACTACTACATTACGCCCCTAGTCTTCCTTCTTCCATCTTTGAACAACTTCCTGCTCCAACGTGCCACGGTTTGTGTTCTGGCTGTCCTTCTGACAGTCTTTATCCTGATGCTCACAGATAGCAAGTATTTTGTTCCTGTTGAATAAAGACTGGATTTTGTGGGTTCTCATTCTCAAACTCACCTGGGTTCCCCTGATCTGCATACTATCAGCTACATGAACCCCATTCTGAACTAATGACTCTCAACATGGTTTGACTGAAATCTAGGGCAAACTGTCCAGTCCTGCTCCCTTCCCCTTATGTCCTTGAGTGCCTCCAATGCACCATGCAGCCTATTGTGTTCTTTTTTGGCTACTTTGCTTTAACAAGGGCATTGATGTATTAGAGAGGATTCAGAGAAGTGTCATAGAATGATTCTGAGTTGTGGGATATACTTGCAAAACTAAACCTCATTGCATTGGAGAAAAGGAGAAGGAGTGAGGGGAGGAAGGAGGCTAGGAGACTGAGGGCAGTCTCACAACTGGGACTAAGTCCTGTGGTGAGGGCAGTATCAGGGAGTGTTTCCTGTGGGGAGGCCAGTGAGAAATCATAGAATCCTACAGTGCAGAAGGAGGCCATTCGGCCCATCAAGTCTGCACCGACCACAATCTCACCCAGGCCCTATCTCCATAACCCCATGCATTTACCCTAGCTCGTCCCCTGGCACGAAGAGGCAATTTAGCATGGCCAGTCCACCTAACCCGCACATCTTTGGGAGGAAACTGGAGCACCCGGAGGAAACCCACACAGAAACAGGGAAAATATGCAAACTCCACACAGGCAGTGACCCAAGCTAGGATTCAAACCTGGGACCCTAGCGCTGTAAGGCAGCAATGCTAACCACTGTGCCGCCCCAATCGCACCATATCTTCCGGCCCCAACCTTGTCAATTATGCACCCTGAACCCATCACCCGCCAGCGGGGCCATGGGAGAATTCCATCCCTATGGTAGGATTTTGAATGGATCTTTTCTGGGTGTCAGCCCCGCAACATGATTTTAATATGCAGCCACTAAATGGGCCAAAGACGAGTTCAGGGCACAATTATTATTGCTGTGAGTATTGCCTTGAGGCTGAGCTTGGCTCCTGAGGGTGAATCTCAAAAGCAGATGACAGCCATGACTGGGCTGGAGTGGGCAGGTGACCAGAGGGCCAGTGAATCGTAAGGTACAAGATCGGCTCTGCTCAAGTGATGGCAACCTTGTGCCAATGTTTGAGCACCTGAGTTAGAATTTCCCCTTCTTTTCAAAGTTTTACATCAACAGCAACAACGCTGCTCCTGACAAATGTGCCCCAGATCATTCACTGTTCCCAGTCTTGGATTAAAATTTTCCTTCTGTCCATCTCCAGCCAGTTAACAAGCTCTTCAAGGAGTTATCCGACTGCTAATTGGAGGCACTGAGTTGCCAGATTCCCCTCTAGCCTACCCACACGTTGAAAATTGCAGCGTGTTCTGGAGGTGCTGGAAGAGTGACCTGTTTTCCAAGAGCTCTATTTTCAAATTGTGCCCACATCCAATCTCGCCCTCAAAGGCAATTGAAAATACTGCCCTTGATCCAGGTCATGAAAGGCACAGATGAAGCAAATACAAGCAGCTTGTTTGATTTGGCCTGTCAACACTGACTTAAAGAACAAAGGTTCAAAATCAGCAAACCTCAATTGAGATTTTAGAATAAAAGTACATTTTTCCTGTCAGATTCGTGCATATGTGGAATACAGTGGTGGCACTGGAGCAGGTAGCTAGGCTGTTGAGAGGATGGGGGGACCCTCGTCCTCAGACCCACACACACATTCCCTCTCACACTATGGTTTTTATTTTACTTTTTTTAACTTAGCAATTTATTGCTATGATGGTCAGACCCCATTTGGAGTATTGTTAGTAGTTTTGGGCTTCATATCTAAGGAAGGATGTGCTGGCCTTGGAAAGAATGATCCCTGGAATGACGAGCTTGTCGTATGAGGAATGGTTGAGGACCCTGGGTCTGTACTCGTTGGAGTTTAGAAGGATGAGGTAGGATCTTATTGAAACTTACAGGATACTGCGAGGCCTGGATAAAGTGGATGTGGCGAGGATGTTTCCACTGGTAGGAAAAACCAGAGGGCACAACCTCAGGCTGAAGGGACGATCCTTTAAAACAGAGACAAGGAGGAATTTCTTCAGCCAGAGAGTGGTGAATCTGTGGAACTCTTTGCCGCAGAAGGCTGTGGAGGCCGGGTCATTGAATGTCTTTAAGACAGAGATAGATAGGTTCTTGATTAATAAGGGGTTCAGGGGTTATGGGGAAAAGGCAGGAGAATGGGGATGAGAAAAATATCAACATGATTAAATGGCGGAGCAGACTCGATGGGCCGAGTGGCTTAATTCTGCTCCTATGTCTTATGGTCTTATGACATTGCTGTACTTTTTGCCAGCAATTGTTTCTTTCCCAAAAACACCAACTTATTTTTTAAAATGCGGTTTATTGTTGTGCCAAATCTTACTCATCTTTTTGAAATAAGCATATCGGCCCCTTGAGTGAGAAAAATATGCAAATGTAGCTCCCCCGCCACAAGCGAAAAGGTTGGACAAGCTTGCTTCAGCCTATTCAAAAGTCCCCGTCCCCACCCCCGCACTTATTCAGCGTTAAACTTGGGCCCAAGTTAACACTTTAGCTCATTTTAAAGGGGAATGTCTTTCTATCAGTATTTTTAATGTTCATATGCACTTCAATGGAATGGAGAATTTGATTAATGCATGCCAGAAAATGGCTGAAAACATCACTGGCCAAAGTAGCACCAAGAATATATAGTCAAGTGGAGAGAAAGTTTAGAAATTTCACCAGGTGGCCAAGTTTGGACTGTCCACCGCTAATTTGTTTGAAATAGTTGTGCAAATTCGGCACAATACTTACCAATACACTTTCTCTCTGTATCTTGAATGATTAGCATGCATTCATATTAAGCAGCAAGGAACTGCTGAATTGTGGTGTCCTGCAAAGATCTCTGTAAATTGTGGCATCAATTACTCATTGTGTTTAATAACAACTTAGGTAATGGAATAGAAAACTACATTTTTAAATTTGCTGATTGGATTGAAAGTGGCATTTTAAGTAATGTTGAGGGAAGCATAAAGTTTCAAATAGATATTAATAAATAATTAGATAAAACTGTGCCAAATTAACTTCAATGTAGATAAATGTGAGGTCATCCACTCTGACCTAAAAAGGAGAGACCAAGGTATCTTTTAAATGGTTAAAAGCCTTGGAATTCTGAAGAGACTTTGGGGTCCAGGTATACAGATCATTAAAATGCCATGAACAGGTAGATAAAATCATTAAAAAGGCTAATTAAGTGCTGCCCTTTAAACTTGGAAGATTAGAATACTAGAAAGTAGAAGTCATACTTCAGCTATATAAAGTCTGGTTATATCACACCTAGAGTACCGTGAGCAGTTCTACCCACCACACCTTAGGAAGGATATAGAGAGAGTGCAACGTAGAGAATGATACCAAGATTCCAAGGGTTAAATTCCAAGGAGAGATTATACAAAGTAGTTATATTTCCTGAAATTTAGACAGTTAATTTGTGATTTAATCAAAACTTTCAGGATATTAAGGGAAATAGAGAGGGCAGGTAGAGAGAGATGATTTCCATTTATTGGCAAGTCTAAGATTAGGAGGCATAGTCTAAAGTTTGGAGCCAGACCTTTCGTGAGTAGAATTAGGAACTACTTCACCACACAAAGAGTGGTAGAAGTTTGGAACTTTTCGATGCAAACGACAATTGTTAATTTAAGTGAGGCAGTGGGGTGAAATCACTAAGTACATAGACATTTATTCTGGGAAAAATAATGGTTGCACTGAAGGTTTACTGAGTGTTCTTGACATATTGTTGAAAATTGTATTAGCTGGGGATGTGAATAATATCCATGATAGCTTGCTGGCAGCTAAAGTTTATGTAGGTGAACATGGATTTAGTGAAGCTGTAGAGAGACAGCTGAAATGTTCAGTTGGGCATTAAAGTGTAAATCTTTTCTATTAGAGACTGACATATGATACCATTTGGTAATGTTGCCAACCTGCCATCCCTCTGTTTCCTTCTGTACTTCCTTCTGATGACAGAAGTAGAAAGATATTCTGTTAGGAATATCCATGGTTTAAATGTAAATTTCAGCAGCGGAAAATGGCAGTGTCAAACCCCTTGACAAAAACACTGGGGGACTGAAATTGTTATGTCTTGGTAGAGTACAATTCCAGCAGATCACCTATGAGAGGAGGGGCATAAATTTGGGTTAAATCTGGATATGCCGAGTTTCAAGCCCGTTAAATTCTCATGGTAAACCAGAGACCCACAAATCTTCTGCATCCCATTCTTAAGTCTAGCAGAAATCTGGGTGGCATCAGGATGCATGCCTGGGTTCACCTGAGAATTGTGCCCATTTTGTTTTCCATATGCCTGACTGCAGTATTTTGCTTCTGTAATATAAGACATACCTGCACAGAGAGATTCCTGAAGACATAAAATATCTAGAGGTGGAAAGGAAAAACAGTAAAATTCATAACTTTCCTCTTTTGCCAGTTGTGGGCATAAGGCTCCTTCAACTGCAGAAGCAGGGTGCCACTTTGATCTTTTTTTCGGGAAGATGCCTCTGCTGTCATAAACTCTGCCTGTCTGTTTCAACTATTCAAATTATTCTCTCACTGGACTTTAGTGTCTTCTCCAACAAGTGGCTACATGGGATTCCAGTTTACACTTTGGACAGACAGCAGAGCAATTCCCAGGAATGTTGGACCAAAGGAAAATGAAAGCAGGTCTAACACACCTACTCACTTACAGAGGCACCTACAATATTCTCGCTTTGCCGACTATTAATGTCCATTCCTCTTTAAATGCAGACTTCCAGTCATTCTGCTTAGCAAATTGGAACAACAGTTTCACTTGGACAGATTGAATTCCTGATAAAAAATCAATGAAAATTGAATCTGATTTCATTTGCATTGATTTAAATTTGAATAAGGCTGTCGGTTGTTTTCAGTGAGAGCTTCCTGCACCCCCATTCAGAACAGAAGTTGTCAGGTATGGCGTTATAGCTGGAGATCTGCTGAGCCTGAACCTCACCCCCAGAATCTCAGAGAATCACTTCCAATGTATTTAGTTTGTCAATTACTGCTTTAGGAATGTAATAATTGTGGTAGAAAGAAAACATGGTCCATCTAGTTTGCTGTCTGCCATCCTGGCAGTCAGATGATACAAAATGATAATAGAGTTGTTGACTGATCACAGCAACCACTCCAATGGTGGACAGCTTTGGGAACAGTTGATCCAGAGTCACATGTTCCTCCCAAACATGGTACACTTACCAACAAACATATTTTTCCACCAACGTTTAAAGATAACGTCCTGATCAGGACAGAAGATAAACTCCCTCCACTCCACTCCCCTCCACGAACACGGTTCCCCCTCCACGTCCCACGAGCATCGGGGCCACTCCTGCCCCCACCACCATAAAGATATCGGGGGCTCTCCCTCCCATCCCCCTCACAAACATTGTGGGATTTTATGCCGACATCATCATTTATTCTCACGGCGAATGCGGGCACTAAATCACCCCCTTTTATGAGGGCATTGTCATGCAGTTATGTGTGGCTATCAGAAGTATGAAAAGCAGATAGATCATCAGTCAGCTTGCAGCATGAATTTGATGCAAACGGCGTCGTTTTGAAGTTCAGCACTCCAGCTGACATCCTTCCTGAACCCTTTTGTGTTCAGAAGCAGGAAGTACACCCCCCCTCCCACAAACAACCACCAGTCGTGTTAAAAAGGATTGAACATCGGCTCCTCACAGGTTACTTTCTGCTAGATGTCTTCTTGCTGTTGCTTCGACCCAGGATTGGCTGGCTGACAAAACACTAAGAGTACAAATAAGTGGCGGGGTGAAGGATTCGCAGAAGTCAGTTTTTCATCGAATGAGAGAGGGCGCGAAGCCAGGATTTATTTGGTGAATTTGTATGCAAATGAAGGATTAGAAAAATTGCTTGTTTCTGATTTGCTGTAATTGACGATAATTGCTAAGTTGTTTTTCTGTAATTCCAGAAACATTTGCAGGACAAGTCATTAAAGGCCTCGCATCGGATTATGCACGGTTTCTCGTGCTGTTTGTACTCAGGTTGACTAAGAGTGCCTAAGGTTCCTGGTAGCCAGGATCTCTGACAATATCCTGCAAGCCTCTTTTCACACTGCCATCCACAGTCATGATGGCAGCAGCCTGAGCCTGAGTAACAGCAGTCTGAGCCTGAGTAACAAGGAGCCTAAACCTGATTAACAGCAGTCTGAGCCTGAGTAACAGGAGCCTGAGCCTGAGTAACAGCAGCCTGAGCCTGAGTAACAGCAGCCTGAGCCTGAGTAACAGCAGTCTGAGCCTGATTAACAGCAGTCTGAACCTGAGTAACAGCAGACTGAACCTGAGTAACAGCAGTCTGAGCCTGAATAACAGCAGCCTGAGCCTGAGTAACAGCAGTCTGAGCCTGAGTAACAGCAGTCTGAGCCTGAGTAACAGCAGTCTGAGCCTGAGTAACAGCAGTCTGAGCCTGAGTAACAGCAGTCTGAGCCTGAGTAATAGCAGTCTGAGCCTGTGTAACAGCAGCCTGAGCCTGAGTAACAGCAGTCTGAGCCTGAGTAATAGCAGTCTGAGCCTGTGTAACAGCAGCCTGAGCCTGAGTAACAGCAGTCTGAGCCTGAGTAATAGCAGTCTGAGCCTGAGTAACAGCAGCCTGAGCCTGAATAACAGCAGTCTGAGCCTGATTAACAGCAGTCTGAGCCTGAGTAACAGCAGCCTGAGCCTGAGTAACAGCAGTCTGAGCCTGAGTAACAGCAGACTGAACCTGAGTAACAGCAGTCTGAGCCTGAGTAACAGCAGTCTGAGCCTGAGTAACAGCAGCCTGAGCCTGAGTAACAGCAGTCTGAGCCTGAGTAACAGCAGTCTGAGCCTGATTAACAGCAGTCTGAACCTGAGTAACAGCAGCCTGAACCTGAGTAACAGCAGCCTGAGCCTGAGTAACAGCAGTCTGAGCCTGAGTAACAGGAGTCTGAGCCTGAATAACAGCAGACTGAACCTGAATAACAGCAGACTGAACCTGAGTAACAGCAGTCTGAGCCTGAGTAACAGCAGCCTGAGCCTGAGTAACAGCAGCCTGAGCCTGAGTAACAGCAGTCTGAACCTGAGTAACAGGAGTCTGAGCCTGAGTAACAGCAGTCTGAGCCTGAGTAACAGCAGACTGAACCTGAGTAACAGCAGACTGAACCTGAGTAACAGCAGCCTGAGCCTGAGTAACAGCAGTCTGAGCCTGAGTAACAGGAGTCTGAGCCTGAATAACAGCAGACTGAACCTGAATAACAGCAGACTGAACCTGAGTAACAGCAGTCTGAGCCTGAGTAACAGCAGCCTGAGCCTGAGTAACAGCAGTCTGAGCCTGAGTAACAGCAGTCTGAACCTGAGTAACAGGAGTCTGAGCCTGAGTAACAGCAGACTGAACCTGAGTAACAGCAGACTGAACCTGAGTAACAGGAGTCTGAGCCTGAGTAACAGCAGTCTGAGCCTGAGTAACAGCAGACTGAACCTGAGTAACAGCAGACTGAACCTGAGTAACAGGAGTCTGAGCCTGAGTAACAGCAGTCTGAACCTGAGTAACAGCAGCCTGAGTAACAGCAGTCTGAGCCTGAGTAACAGCAGCCTGAGTAACAGCAGTCTGAGCCTGAGTAACAGCAGCCTGAGCCTGAGTAACAGCAGCCTGAACCTGAGTAACAGCAGCCTGAGTAACAGCAGTCTGAGCCTGAGTAACAGCAGCCTGAGTAACAGCAGCCTGAGCCTGAGTAACAGCAGCCTGAGCCTGAGTAACAGCAGACTGAACCTGAGTAACAGGAGTCTGAGCCTGTGTAACAGCAGTCTGAGCCTGAGTAACAGCAGTCTGAGCCTGAGTAACAGCAGCCTGAGCCTGAGTAACAGCAGTCTGAGCCTGAGTAACAGGAGTCTGAGCCTGAGTAACAGCAGTCTGAGCCTGAGTAACAGGAGCCTGAGCCTGAGTAACAGCAGTCTGAGCCTGAGTAACAGCAGTCTGAGCCTGAGTAACAGCAGTCTGAGCCTGAGTAACAGCAGTCTGAGCCTGAGTAATAGCAGTCTGAGCCTGTGTAACAGCAGCCTGAGCCTGAGTAACAGCAGTCTGAGCCTGAGTAATAGCAGTCTGAGCCTGAGTAATAGCAGTCTGAGCCTGAGTAATAGCAGTCTGAGCCTGTGTAACAGCAGCCTGAGCCTGAGTAATAGCAGCCTGAGCCTGAATAACAAGAATCTGAGGCTCCACTGAAACCTCCAGACATTGGCTGGCTTTTGCTTGTACTGGAATGGAAGTTGAGACATTGGCCATTGGATGTATTATTGGTTGGATCCACAGAAGTGTTGCTGCAGTTGGTTACCGCTTCCATGCTGGGAAGGATGGGCTCCAAACCTCTGCACAAACCCCTGTTGTTTGTCAATTTCTCTGCACTCCTTGACATTTATCACATATTTCTGGCTTGCTTCCCAGTGCATCAAAGATTTGTTAACATACCCGTCAATCTTCTTTTAAGGTGATCCCATCAAAGTATACATTTGAGTTCTCTGCTGCAGAACCCATGTATGCCCTCATTTTTCCCTCGCTGCACAGGCTGTCCAGTCTCTCAACAGACAGATCCTACTTCTATGCAATCCTCTAAATTATGCAAAGTGCCTGTATTTAAAATACAGATAGCTGTGAGTGTGAGGTCAAGTGATTATCCTGGTTGACGAGCTGGCAGTGTGTGCAAGCTGCGAAATGTCGGTATGAGGCTTGTAGCAGTGGTCAGTGTGTGACAGTGCAGTGGAGCAGGTACATATTAGAGATGAGTCCTGAATGATAGACAGTGTTGGTAGGTGTGTGATGTGCCTTTGGTTAATTGAGCAGTAGTTGAGGCTAGTGGTGCAGTTGGTTGAAGCTAGTATTTGAAGATACATTAACTAACCTTGACTACTCATGTGAGGCCATTGAACTTCCTTTAATATTTCTTCCAGATCCTGGCATTAATCTCTCAGGCTACCTGGTCCCATTCAAACTCACTTCTTGCGAGACTGCCAGCACCTTCTCCAGTCATTACACACCTCCACTCTAAGAGGTTTAAGCAGTGCAAACTCGGTTTCAGTGGTGCTGGCCACTCATGACATTGGCCCCCCTGCCAATAGGTTGACTGGATCCTGAAACTGTTGAAGTAAACAGGCAGCACAAACTTGATGCACTGTGTCTGTTACAAACAATGGGTGAGGGTTAATTGCGCACCTCAATCCCCATGCACATTTCTGCAGCAATCAATTTAGACCACAAGACATTTAAGGTTAACTGTCCTGCTAAGTGGTGAACTTGCTATATAAACATAACATAAGAACATAAGAACTAAAAGCAGCAGTAGGCCATCTGGCCCCTTGAGCCTGCTCCGCCATTCAGTAAGATCATGGCTGATCTTTTTGTGGACTGAGCTCCACTTACCCGCCCGCTCACCATAACCCTTAATTCCTTTACTGCTCAAAAATGTATCTATCCTTGCCTTAAAAACATTCAATGAGGTAGCCTCAACTGCTTCACTGGGCAGAAAATTCCGCTGATTCACAACTCTTTGTGTGAAGAAGTTCCTTCTCAACTCAGTCCTAAATCTGCTCCCCCTTATTTTGAGGCCATGCTAGTTCTAGTTCTCTAGTTTCACCTGCCAGTGGAAACAACCTCTCTGCTTCTATCTTATCTATTCCCTTCATAATCTTATGTGTTTCCCCACATTCTTCTGAAGTCCAATGAGTATATCCCCCTTAAAAGAGGCCAATGAGTATATCCCCCTTAAAAGAGGCCAATGAGTATATCCCAGTCTACTCAGTCTCTCCTCATAGGCCAACCCCCTCAACTCCGGAATCAACCTAATGAATCTACTCTGTACCCTCTCCAGTGCCAGTATATCCTTTCTCAAGTAAAGAGACCAAAACTGTACACACAACTCCAGGTGTGGCCTCACCAGCACCTTATACAGCTGGACCATTCCCTCCAAAATAGTGTTGAATTCGAATGTAAACTGTCTTATTGTGCATCATTTTTATTTTAAATACAACTTGCCTTCTCCTCTTTAGGGACATGTGCAGATGTGATGCACCTGTTGCCTGTAACCCAGGGAAAAAAAATGTTTAACATAGAAGAGAAAATACGAGTCTGGTCAACATTAAATTGTTTACTTGACTGGCATAGCTGCAGGAAGTCATTGTAATCTAAAAAGGGCACACATCTCACTGCATTAGAGTACAAACTTTGCATTTTATATTTGTTCACATTAGTTAATGTACATTATTGACTAAATGTACAATAAGGAACAGCTGCCTGCATTATTGGGAGGTTCACGAGACACTTGATTCCTCCCAAAAGCACAGTTAATATTTGTTATAAAGAGAGAATGACTGTTACCACCTAAAATTTACTTTCAAATTTACTGACAATGAATTAGTCATACAATGTCTTGATTATTTTATGGGGGAAACCGTGGCATAGTGGTAATATCACTGGTCTAATGATCATGAGACCCAGGCTATTGGTCTTTAAATCTCACCACGACAGTTGATAGAATTTGAATTCAGTTAATAAAGCTGGAATATAGGGCCGGAATTCTCTGGCCTTGCATGCCCCATTAATGCTGCCAGTAAGAATAGAGAATTTGGTGTTCAGCCAAATCTCCATTCACAGCAGCAGGACTGGAGAGGTCCCTTTTGCTTGTACTGGAATAGAAGTTGAGACATTGGCCATTGGATGTATTATTGGTTGGATCCACAGAAGTGTTGCTGCAGTTGGTCACCACTTCCATGCCGGGAAGGATGGGCTCCAAACCTCTGCACAAACCCCTGCGGGGGGTGAGACATCGGGGCTTGCCCGGAGAGGTCCGGGAGGCCAGTGATTGGGGAGTGGGGGGGGGGGGGTGGTTCGGAGGGGCAGCGTTGTGGGGTTGCGGGTCTAGCTAGCGATCGGGAGGCCTGCAGTGCAGGGTCACTGCGTATGCGCCGATCTCTGCTCTGACAGATCTGCGCGTGTGTAGTGGAGCGCTCAACACTATGCTGCCGGCCTCTTGGGTGAGAATAGGCCCCACCCCCTGATTTAGAGGTAATCCCGCTAGGGCACTCTGCAGTGCTCAGAGTGTGGGGGAGATTCATTCTGAAAATACTGCTGAAAAAATCAACAGAAGTTACTCCAGTTTTCACATGAATTCGGCACTTTTTTTGGGAGAATCCCGCCCATCTGTTTCACTAATATCCATTCGGGAAGGAAATCCTTAACTGGTCTGGTCCTACTTACTTGTGACTCCAAATCAGTTAATGTTGGGCGTGAACTTGATTATGTCTGAATGGGCAGCCCGGGAACATTGCAAACTGCGCTGGCTCTTGCACCCAGCGCAAATCCCGTTCCAAGGCAATTCCGGTATTTTCCCGACAAAGCGGGATTTGCGCCAGATGCAATGTGGTCAGAGAGATGCTTCCAGCATCACTGATGTGACGATGAGGATCATTTAATGAAATATCAGATTTCGGGATGACTTTAAAATGTATTTGAACTATTTAATTTCAGTTTATATGCAACAGCTTAGTGCAGACGGAAACAATATAACATAGTTTAATATTCACAAAAATGAATGAGAAATTCTCAGTGTGTAAGCTGTGTTAACAGGAAATTGTTTTGCTTTGGTTCAGGTTCAAAATGCAGAAATAGCACTTCCAAATCCAATTAGTCCAGACTGTAGCATGCATTATATCGTGAAGCAATAATTCCTGAAGAAGATAATTAATAAAAGAAAATACGGGCAGGCCATGGTGAATTTAGAACCGTATGGTGCAATATTCAATAGCTGCGGCTATATTTTAACGATTTTAAATTGACAAGTGCCAGTATGAGTGTGCTCCTATATAGAGTATCTTTGAATTAACATTTGCTTCATCATGTGCTTACATGTTTCAAGTTACAAATGGTGTTCCATATTTTTTCCCTAGAAATTTGCCTTCTATTAATATGCTGAGGTTGGCCACTGCGAGAAACAGAGTGGAAGTTGCTTTCGGCCTATTTTCAGACCTGAAATGTTTTACATTCATAAAACAGGAGCAAGAGGTCCAATTTCTATTGCAAGGACTTAAGTTTGACCAAGAACATTAAGCTCACATTATTACTTCGTTTACCACAGTAATTTATAACCATATTGACTCTGTATTAACAATTGAGTAAAGTGGGCTGATTAAACCAAGCACTGAATGCCTTTAGCATTATTATCTATTCCGATGTTAAAGTGAATGATAAAGTATGGTAGGTTAAATGGAATAAAATGATAAAGTAATATTGCTGAGAAAGTGAAATGCTGTTGAAGCTTTTCATCTTGCACTCATCAGGACAGGTGCAAGAATACCAAATTTCAAAGGGAACAACAACTCATGCTGCATAAGGAAATAGTGCTGATTGGTTGGCGAGTCAACTTCAATTTGTCAGGTTGTTGCCATGGAGAATTCACCAGGAACCTATGAGCCAGAATTCTCTGGCCGTTGTCATCGCTAGTCGCACCATGGTGGGCTGCCTCCACCATCACAAGACATGCAACAGGGGCGCATGAAAAATCCCACCTTATGTTCTGAGTTTTGCAAGCTTGGACTGTTTGGCTACGGTTAGTACTCTGCCTATTTCAAGCAGCCAAAGGGACTTGCTGTCGATATGATCCAGCAGTCATTGGGATGTACAGCCTATGTGCCTGGCATTGCACTGGAACTGAAATTCATATCCCACATTATTCATTTGCATGGTGGCATCAATAGCAGATTATCGTTCAGAGTGGATTGTTCAGGGCAATGCTTTGACTGAGGTGTGACATTTCAAATTGCAAAATCAATTTCTTTGTTGAACTGTTTGTATGGTGGTTAGATTTCCTGCAAGCCAAGTTACAAAATTGGTATTTATTTTACAAATTGCATGCATTGTGGGTGTAGGTGACAGAAAATATATTGCAAATTCTAAATGTTAGAATAAAACATTTTAGTCTATTATAGACTACTAGAGTATGGCTAAGTTTTGGGCCACTATTTGATTTAGTTCCTTTGTGAAGTGTGAATCATTAATTGGGGTATCTCAACAATAAATACATCACTGGTAGAGATTACATATGTTATATAACAGTATCTTTCTTCAATAAATAGTCACATCCCTTTATAAATGCTGTTCTGAATTATGAAAGTATTTATAATTAATGTGTTCTTTCATGGGGAATGTGCAAATTAAGGATCTATCAAAGAAGACTTGAGGTCTTGATAGATTTGTAGGTCAAAGTTTTATTTTAATTCATAGTTGCGCAAGAGTTTGCACTGATTTTCCCCCATCTCAGCAAACACTACTGTAAAAATTGAAATAAATATTGAATTCAAAGCATTCTGTTAGTTAATAATTTTCTAGCAACTGCTGTCCTGTGTTGTCCATTTGAATTCCTTTCAGTTACAACATCCTCACTTTTAAATTTGTGAACTGGTTTGTAGACCAGTTGTTTATTTTTAGTAACTCAAGGCCTTTACTTGAGGTGCTGTTACTCAATTACAAACTTGTTATATTTAAATTAATACATTCCTACCTGAAGGTATAATTTTAATATAATTATATCCGTTTTAATGTGATTACTCAGCTTGAATATATAATATGTTGTGTCACTGGAATTAAATAAGTGGTCATAGTTTCTTATAAGAACATAAGAAATAGGAACAAGAATAGGTCATTTGATTTTGATAAGATCATTGCTGATCTGATTGTGGTCCCAACTCCACGTTCCTGCCTGGTTCTCATAGCCCTTGAAACCCTGTAGATTAGAAAGCATTTCCAAATGTCTCTATATTTTGTTTAATTTATAAAATTAATAGAGTAATTTTTATCTCCATAAATCTCACTGCTTTTTAGCTCATATATCTACAAGATTCTGATTTTGCCAATCATTTAATTACTTGGTCCTGTCCCTTTGTTCTCCACGGAGAGTAATGATTAAACTATTAAACGACTATGTACTTTTGTAGAAGATTCTGTGCCATGAAACAGTAAGTAACACATGCTCTTTATAATATAATTAGAATGAGGGGAGGCAGAGGCATAGTGGTAAGATCACTGGGCTAATAAGAGGTGGTCTCACCTGCTGGCTGGAGAGCTGGTGAGAGACTTACGCTGCCTCTTTTCAGAAGGTTCCCTGAGCTACAAGCCAATCAAACAATGGTAAGGCCTAGCAGTGGGCCCTCTGGAATCAGGACCCAGAGGGGAAAGGGGGGGGAGAAGGTGGAATGGGGATGGATTCTCGCCTAGTGAGAGCTGCCAGCCAATCAGATCACCAGCTTTTGTGCTCAGCAGCAGCATTACGGAAAGAGGCCACGGCTGCTGTCCAGAGAATGCCCTCTGGTCTCCCAGGATCGTGAGGTGACCCAGGACAAAGGTAAGTGATGGAGGGGCGGAGGAGGGAGGCTCTTGCGGGGAGGGTTGCAGAGGGTTCAGAAATGGCTGCTGTCCAGAGAATGCCCTCTGGTCTCTCAGAATCGTGGAGCGACCCAGGACAAAGATAAGTGATGGAGGGACGGAGAGAAGGTGGGGGGCTTTTGCGGGGAGGGTTGCGGAGGGTTCAGAAGCAAGGGCAAGGGGGTGGCCCTTGGCAGGCCCCCTTTTCCCATTGTTGGCTGGGATTCTACGGCCTCGCTCATCCCGAAACTGTAAAATCCCGCCCGGGGTTGACGGACATTTCCATTGTCTGCCCCTCACCCGCTCTGATTCCGTGGCAGGCGGGGTGGTAAAATTCTAGACGTTAAGTCCCTCAATGAGGCACGGACAGCCTTTGGTTGAGACAACCTCCCCACTCCAGCCCAGAGGTGGTATGCTGCACTCAGGGCAGCAGCTTTCATTCATATTGCATGTTGAGAGGCCACCCAGCGCTGTGTTAATTCCAGCGGCTGTGGGATGAGGCCCTAAGGTGGTCATTAAATGGCTACTTAAGGGCCTCAATCGGTGGCGGGGTGAGAAGGTCGGCCATGGACCTTTCCCATCCCGAACCTAATGTGGACAGAGGTGGGAAGGTGGCATGTGACAACATCCTGCCTAAGCACCTATCTTACCCGCCTCCAAACTCACCACCAGCAATAGCATGAGATTCTGCCCATCGTTGATTTTTAAATGCTTTCTAAAATAGCAAGCCACCCAGTTTAAGGGCCATTAGGAATGGACAACAAATGGTGGGCTTGCCAGCGACACCCAAATCCCATAAAAGAATAAAGAAAAAAATAATGTACCAGTTAAATAATAAAGGTAGAAGCAGTAGGGCTATTCAAAGGACATTACTTTGCTGTGTAGGAAGCTAATATAGTGAAGGGAAAATTGACTTTTCCCATTGCTTTTTCTCTCATTTTATGTGTAGAGCAGCAATATTATCTGACTACAGAAGGAAAAAATGTATTTTTTCAATTTAAAATTGGAAATTTTTAGTAAATGTTGGGGCGATTCTCCCATCCCGCTGCACTGCTTTTGTCACACAGCGGGCAAGGAGACTCTAGCAGAGGCCAATTTGCAGGCTCCCCGCTGGGCGCCATGGCCTCCGCGAGTCTCCGGCAGCCGGATTTCCAGTGCCTTCAGCTCTGCGCCAGAAATTGGTGCGGAGCTGCATAAATTATGGTAATGTTTATTACCATATATTTTAAATATCATTAGCGGCCCAGGACTGCAATCTCCGGGCCCACTAGCATCCCCCCACACCCGCAACCGGACAGGAGTGTTTCACTCCAGCGGGGTTTGCAATAGCTCCCCACTAATGGGGAGCTGGTGGCCTAACCCCACCGGAGTGAAGGGGGGGCAATCGAGACCCACCAGAGGGTTGGGCACTGGGGGGGTGCCCCCTGGCATTGCCAGCCTGGGCCCCCTGGCGTTGCCCAAGGGACAGAATCCCCAATGCCCAGGGGCACCTTGGCACTGCCCACTGAGCATTGGACAGTGCCAAGGGGGTGTGGTCTAATAGGGCAATGCCTAATGGGGCGGGGCCTCTGGGGGCCGATCAGTGGGGGTGGGGGGTCACGCTGCCACTCTGCATTCGGGCTGAGTGACAGAGGGCGGGAGGCTGGCTATTGGGGCTGGCTATCGGGGTGGGGGGTCAGCTTGCTGCGGGGTTGGGGCTACAATTGGGGGGGGGTGTCGAGACTGTGGAGCGGGATGTGGTTGGGGTTGCCAGTGGGAGAGATTGGGGCTGGGGCGGCAGGGGGGGGAGATTGAGGTGGGCAGGGGGGGGGAGCCTGGCCCAGATAGCGATTGAACTGGCCAGCAGTCAGGAGGCCGGCAGCACGGGGTTACTGCGCATGCGCCAATCTCGGCGCTGACAGATCACGCATTCGCAGTGGCCCACTCAGCGCTATGCTGCCAGCCTCTCCAGCGGGGATAGGCCTTGCCCACTGATTTTTTTGGACTGATTTACACTAGTGCCCTCTTCAGTGCACAGAGTGTAGGAGATTCATTTTGAAACTGCTGCTGAAAACACCAGCGGGATTTACTCCAGATTTTACGTGAATTCGACACTTCGAATTTTTTGGGGGGAATCTGTCTGAACTAGATTAGTTCCATGAAGATTCATCATGTTGCAAAGAGCAGCCTGTTATTTTTGTATTGGTGACATTGCCCAAAGCAGAGGCAGCGAAAATATTTCCAGTTCTTTTTAATCAGATACATCAGAAAAAGCATATCCCTTATTCTGTGAGAAAAGACTGGTTGTCTCTTGCAACTTATTTAAGTTTAGACAGTTACTGGTTATTTTAGACATTTTATTCCGTGAACCTTGTACTGCCCGAGTCACATGACATGTTATTGGTTACCTAGGAAGCACGCAAGGCAGATTCTAGACAGAAAGACATAAATTTTGACCTGCATAGTGCTCCAGCAGAGGAACATAGTTTGAAAAAATTAGTTTGCAAATGATCACCGATTTATTTTTGCCTTTGATATGCCAAATGATGTTTGGAGATAGTTTGGCATAATATAGTAATATTTATATAAGTATCAATATTCAGGAAATTTGTCTGGAACATTAATGGCACGTTTACACTGCAGGATCATTGCCAGTAAGAGACATGATACTGACACCTCCAAGGCACTTTGGAGATTCCCTGCTTTATAATACAAAGGGCCAATAGCTCCAGAGATCCACCTTTTCTGTGGGTCTTCATAAGGCACTATTGGGTCTTACTTACATCTAAGTGCATGGAACTGCATTTGGAATGTCTTTGTCCCCCATCATTCACTGCTTTCTGTCCACAAATGGCCCTGATTTAGAATGGCTGCAAAAGAAAGATAAATGGAACAGATTGATGCTGGAGGCTGTGAGGCTGTGTTTGACTAATGTTCTTCTGGGACCCCTGAATAAATTGGTAAAGTTCCTGAAGAAAGGGAGTTATGTGGTATACATAAATTCTATTTTCAACTTCTGTAGCAATCCAAGGAAATGGTGGCTGCTTTGGTCTTAATTATAACTTTGAGGCAGGCTTTACTAAATGAAATCAGCAGGGTTCATTAGGGTCCCATTTGATGTATCAGTATTATAAAAATACCATGTTAATTATGCTCAAATGCTGCAAGTTACCTCCATTTTCCTGCAATCATAAAATGAGAGAAACCCTGTGAAGCAAATTAGTCCTAATTGAAAGAGGACTGATTAATATTTAAATAAGGCATTGTGTGAGGGATTCTGCCATGAGAAAAATAAGCTGAACATCTGAATTAATTGCATGGCAGGTTAAATTAAATTTCATATAATGGGCTGGAAGATGAGTTGGCAATGTGCTTTAGGAGTGAATACAATGGCTGAAATACCAGCCTTTTCTTTTCCTTTTGGCTGGATTCCACTTAGAACCTTGAGGCCCTACCTCTTTGTTGTCTGTCTTTCATTATACACAAAGGTACTAACATAAAATTGCAACCACATTTTACAAAACGTAATCCTTTTAGGAAGCAACACCTGCTGACTGTTTCTGTGAATATTTTCCCTTTGTACATTTGGCTGAAAATTTTAAATGGTGAAATAATTATTGCACTTTGTTTTGCAATGTAACTTAAAGGATCTCTCATAAAATACAACATTTTGTGAGAACTTAAATCCCTCTATAGCCTCACCCCAGGCTTTCCTCCAAAGATCTCCTTCAGACTTGTATTCCCATACACAAACTCCATTTTTCAAACACCAGGTAATTTTTTTTGTCCTTGAACTCAGCACTCAATTATTAGTGGCTGCTCATTCATCCACCTCTGTCCTCTGTCGTGTTCTCGTTGGTCGCCATTTCCACTGCTGCTTTCAGAGACCGCCACAACCTTCTTCTTTTTGACCATGCTCAACCTAGGATTCAGCCTCATCATAACCCTCCCTCTTCTCTGTTCTGCTGCTTGCCATTTAATTTTTTCTGCTTAAATTGCTTTGTTAAATCGGACGAGGAGCAATAAAGAAAAGCAAGTTGTTGTAGTTAATTCGGATTTATTAATTGAGTATGAGTTATCACTAACTACTCTGTCGTTGGCAAGCTTGCAAAACAACTCAGTTTGAAGCAATTTTAATACTTAAGGGCTGTGAGTCTTTGGAACTTTTTGCCACAGAGAGCTGTGGGGGCAGAGTCCTGAGGCAGGATTTTCCGGATGCGCTCGCCCCAAAACCAGAAAATCCCACCCGAGGTCAATGGACCTTTGCATGGTCCACTTCTCCCCCCCTTCCCCGCCCCCCCGCCATGGTGGGTAGGATGGTAAAATTCCCTCCTTTGTGTATATTTAAGGGTGAGATAGATTTTTGATCAATAAGGCAATCAAGAGTTACGAGGAAAGGGCAGGAAAGTGGACGTGAGGAATGTTGGATCAGCCATGATCCTATTGAATGGTGGAACAGGCTTGAGGGCCGAACGGCCTATCCTGTTCCTATGTCTTATCGTCTTATGTGTAAGACAAATTAGATCCAGTGCATCAGGAAACTGTTTAAATCGATGATGATGCTCTCTCTTTATTGACTTGTTTCCAATCAAATAATCTTAATTGCCCTGGTTTTATTGTTTGGCAGCACAGAACTTGAGTGTTCCTGAACAAAAAAGATTTGAAGCTTTTCAACTTGCACACACCAGGACAACCACAAGAGTATCAATGTCAAGGGAAACGACAATTTTACATTGGGACAG
The DNA here is from genome assembly GCF_964213995.1 of Mustelus asterias. Classification (NCBI taxonomy): domain Eukaryota; kingdom Metazoa; phylum Chordata; class Chondrichthyes; order Carcharhiniformes; family Triakidae; genus Mustelus; species Mustelus asterias. The sequence continues at coordinate 69,733,239 of NC_135807.1, read as the reverse complement.
GCTGATTATAGTATTTAAATCAATTTAAATGTTGATTTCAATATTATTAGTGAGCTCGGGATGCAATCGTCTGGGCTCACTTGCCTTAGTGTCCTTGCCGGTGAATGTCTTCACTGGCAAGGTACACGTATGATCCCCATCAACAGTGACGACATGTTGGCCTTGCTGGTAGGACCGGAGGCCATTGAGGCCCCCCTGGTGGTTGGGGACAGTGCTCCTAGGGCACTGATACTGCCAGCCTGGCACCTTGGCAGTGCCGGGGGAGGGTGATCGACCGGTCTGGACAGGGATGGGGCGATCGACCGGTTCGGGTGGGGGGGTGGTCGACCGGGCCGAGTTGGGGGGGGTGATCAGCTGGGCCGGGGAGGCAACGAATGACCTGGGGTGGGTGGGGGGGGGGCAATATCCAGGGTATGTGGGGGCCAGCGATCACGGGCGGGGTAGGCGGGCGATATCCAGAGGGGAGAGGTGACTGACAGATCTCTCTACTCTGTTGCATAGAATAGAGAGTTCAGCACAGACACGATTGCGCCCTCTCGTATGAGCAGCCAGCTCTCCGGTGAGCTTAGCAACACCCACCTACTGGCAGAAATCAGATTGTGTATCTTTTTTGCGCAAAGTGCCATAAGATTTTATTTGTGGCCTCGTCAAAAAAATGGATCTGAAACTCTCCCGTTTTCACACTCGTTCGGCACTTAGAATTTTTTTTGGTAAGATCGCCCCCTCTGTTTTTTAATCAAGTCATACACTATTTGTATGGTAATGTGACTGTTACAGGGACACATATGTCCAACTAAGAGGTGTTAATGGCTAAATTCAACTGATCTTGTAATATTATTTAACATATAAGAGCGACCCATGTGCCTGTCTTTAGTCCTTTTTTCCTTGTCATTAATATCAATTGTATTTTGGGGGGGGGGGGGGGGGGGGGGGGGGGGGGTCGGGGGGTGGGGGGTGGATTCTCCAGGGCTGCTAGCGCCAACTGCGATTTGTGTGACCCGTTGAGTCAGGCGAAAGGGCCAAGTCAGGATCTTGGCGGACGTCGCACCCATTGCGATTCTCCCAGCCATTGCGCCTGGCCCCAGTCAGGTTCTCACCCAGAGCGGGTGAGAACAAATTTAAATTTGAATGTCATTACTGGGGCAATGACATTTGGTCCAGCCACCCAGTATGGTCCCATGGGTGCCAATGTCTCCTAGTCCTGACAATCGGGGACCAGGCGCCATGGACTCTGAGGAGGGGGGGGGGGGGAGGGCGGTGTAAGGAGGTAAGTACTGCCTGCACTGTGTCCATGGGCTTCTCTGCCGCTGCCAGGCTGCAGAGGGGGGAACCGTCAAGACAAGATTGTTGGGGGGTTGGGGGTGGGGCTCAGGCTAGGGGGAACAGGTGGACTTCAGGGCTTTCTCAAGGGATAGGGCTCTCATGGCTGGACTTCCTGTCGCCTGGAAAACACTGTTTGGATGAATATTTCAGGCACCTTTCTGCTAAAAATCTTTATTCTTGTCTGTGGTCTGTAAAACCTTTGAAATGGTCTGGTCTTATTAAAATCCATGCCCCTTGAATACCTGGAAGCCTTCAAAATCACAGCAGCATTCTATAGTAGGGATTGCCCTTGGTTGGTTTCAGAAGCTCCAGGTGTTACAAACCTCTTTGAAGTGCTTTGAGTGGCAGGATCTGTCAGTTTCTCCAGGGATATCCCCTTGCTTTCTCTCATAAGGCCGAGCTGCTCTGAAACCTCTTTGAAGTGCTTTGATGGATAGGAGCATTCAATTCCACTCAGGAGATCCTCCTTTCTGGCTTGAATGAGCTCCAGCAGCACTGAAAGCTCTCAGAACTGCTTTGATTGACAGCTCCAGATCCAAGAGGGAATTGTACACAAAGAATTGATGGTCCATCAGCTGCTGAGGCTTTTCCGACTAACAGCTCCAGGGCAGATTAAACAGTTCATTGTTGATACAATCAGTTCACTCTCAATTAAGTGCTTCCACTGTCTGGCCCCATTTTTTAAATATAGCATTTTCTTCAAGTCTCTGACCCTTCCTAGGAAGCAGATATGCTTTTTAATACTGTTTTCTTTCCATTGTTTTTTTTCTTGCCTGCAAAGCTTCTCATTGAACCCAGAAGCTTCCTATTACCGCTTTTTTCTCTCACTGTTTCTATTTTACCTTTGCCAGGCCTCAAGATTGGGTAGGCTGGGTTTTTAACTTTGAGGGAGAGGAGGCTGAGGGAAGAACAAATAATGAAGGATCTTGACAGAATGGAAATGGAAATACCTATTTCTAAAAGCAGAACAATCACAAGGGGCATAGATTAAAAGTGATAGGCGGAAGGATTTAAGGGGAATTGGGGGGGAAGTTATTTTAAGCAGAGTGAGAGGGTAGTGTGGGGGTGAAGGCAGGGGGAGGTGACAGTGGGTAGAGGCAAAAAGCTTCTAAAACATGCAGCACATGGTTATCAGGAGTGCCATGATCTACGGGACTACCGCCAAGTAAAATGCAACTCTTACAGTCAGCAGACATCTGTTGGGCAGATTGGCTGTCCCCTCTGCTATTATTTCCTATAAATCCATAGCCACTCTCCTCACTTCATCCAATGCGACCCTCAGAAGGACCATTCAGAGTAGTTAAATAAGACATCAAAATAATTTTGTCATTGACAAAGGAGATGAAGATGCAGAATCTTGTCCATTTGAACATTGGTTAATTTGGTATTTCATTGGCTCTTAGAAGTTTCACAAGTTTGACTTTTGTGGCTCTCTTGGATTTGTAATTGATCTTAGCTATGACAATACCACACTTAACAAACATACCAGATCCTACATGTGAGAACTGCTAATTAAAGCACCAGACTCTTCCTACATGATTTTCCTTTCTCCTCATCAATATTCACCTTCTTAAGAACTGTTATTAATATTTCAATGTAATTCATTGGTACTCTGGAACATCATGAGGACATAAGGTGCTATGCAAGAATGCAAGTTTTTCATGGATTTCTCATCATGTTCGCCATCTATGAGTGAGATGGTGGGCAGTCAATAGGAGACCTGGAAGGGCTGCTATAGGGGTAACTCTCACTCCCTCTGTGAGGAGTGTTCACCTTCCAGTAATAAACTGAGATTGGTAACTTGTGAGGCATTATATGCGCTAATCTATATCTCTCTGCTTTACTGTACACAAACTCAAAACCCTACTGCACCTCATCTATTATCATGGGAATGTGTGAAAAATGGAAATATTAAGATGCAATGCTAATGGGGAAAACTGCAGGTTTTGATTCAATGATGGGCAGCATGGTGGCACAGCGCCAGGGACCGGGTTCAATTCCGGACTTGGGTGACTGTCTGTGTAGTGTTTGCTCATTCTCCCCGTGTCCACGTGGGGTTCCTCCAGGTGCTCCAGTATCCTCCCACACTCCAAAGATATGTAGGTTAGGTGAATTGGCCAAGCTAAATTGCCACTTAGTGTCAGGGAGATTAGCAGGGTAAATACATGGGGTTACGAGGATAGAGCCTGGGTGGGATTGTGGTCGGTGCAGGCTCAATAGGCCAAATAGCCTCCTTCTGTACTGTGGGGATTCTATGGTTCTATGTCACATATTTTAAATTGACATTGTGTGTGATATCTACTTCGTCTTGTAATGAGCTAAGTTTTTGGGGAACAATTCAGTGACTGGTTTCAATGATTTTTTTCTGGGATATTGCTGCAGTTGAGACTGTTAGAAGTAATCCACAGTTATAAATCACAAAAATTGGTTTCGTAAAAGGTCTAAGATCAAATGCTTGCTCCACTGTATTATTTTTCCTTCAGTTAGAAAGAAATGGAAGGAAGAGATGGAACTGTTCTTGAAAGTCAGCTGAATAGTTGATTGCTGATTCGGGAGCTTCACAAACTTGTTTGGCCTGACAGGATTCAGGCGGGAGCAGTTTTTTTACTTTTAAAGTTGTTGAATCCCACCTCAGTAGCATTGCCACTGCCAACAGGAAACGGACCGATTTTTTTGCTGGTTGCAGCACTTAGACTTCATTCGGGAGAATTGCAGCCTTGGTCCCTTCCCACTTGTGAGTGCAAAAAAGCCTTTTCATCACAGGCACCACATCTGTATGCTCTAGGTAACACAAAAGTTGTTTTTAGATTAGTGGGGTGGCACGATGGCACAGTGGTTAGCACTGCTGCCTCACAGTTCCAGGGACCTGAGTTCGATTCCTGGCTTGGTGACTGTATGGAGTTTGCACTTTCTCCCCAAGCCTGTGTGGGTTTCCTCCGGGTGCTCCAGTTTCCTCCCACAGTCAAAAGACGTGCCGGTTAGGTGCATTGGCCATACTAAATTCTCCCTCAGTGTACCCAAACAGGCACTGGAGTGTGGCGACTAGGGGGTTTTCACAGTAATTTCATTGCAGTGTTAATGTAAGCCTTACTTGTGACACCAATAAATAAACTTAAAGATTATAAAGCCCAGGTTGGCCATTGCCAAGACTTCAAAATAAAAGAACTTGAACTATGGTTAAAAAAAAAGCCTTTTCCAATAAGGGGAGCATGCACGCTCCTAAAATCCTTCAAAAATGCACTGTTAATCCCAACTGGGAGACCAATAGAAACTTATGGCTTCTTTCTTTTTATTTCCACTCTGACCATAGTAGAACCTGAAAAGAAAATCAAAATCACTACCTGGCACCTTATTTTTCTAAGCACTCAGCATTGCAGTAGCTTCTAGTTAAGACTTTGAACAATAGGCAAAGTCTCAGGAACAACATAATGATTATCCTATCTCTGACCTTGATTCTCATTAAAGGCTTTTTTAAGCCAGACCCTCAATGTAAGCCCTCACAACAAAACGTCGGTAAAAGCTCAACGTAGTTTGACAACTTTCTGCATTATAAATTTGTAGTCCAGGCCACTCATTCTTTCTGTCAATAGATGCCACAAATAGAGAGGAAAATGCAATTTGTTGTCTGTGCATTCCAGTAGCTCCTACACCTGGCAAGTTGCATGAAGTATGGTTAACTATGAAGGATGGTTCAGTATGGAAAGCAACAAACCAATGTTGTAACGTAACCTCACAGAGAGAATACACTCTCAAAAGTGGGGGGAGAAAGATTAAATATTAATCTTATAGAGTTAGCTTACTGGCGTCACATTCAGCACTTAATGCGACGTGTGTCAATTGGAAGACAGAATTTAAGATCCTTGAATCATAGAATCCCTACAGTGCAGAAGGAGGCCACTCGGCCCATCGAGCCTGTACTGACAACAATCCCACCTAGGCCCTATCCCCATAACCCCACGTATTACCCTGCTAATCCCCAGACACTAAGAGGCAATTTAGCATGATCAATGCCCTCACATTTTTGAAATGTGGGCGGAAACCAGAGCCCCGGATGAAACCCACGCAGATACGGGAAGAACATGCAAACTCCACTCAGACAGTCATCCAAGGATGGGATCAACGTGGATCCCTCGCGCTGTGAGGCAGCAGTGCTAACCACTGTGCCGCCCAAAATCGAAGGCTTGATTGGTGAGCACACCAAGATCTCAGCACTTAAGCTGTAGTTTTAAGAGTGCAACTTTGGTTAGCATACATTGTCCAAAATGAAGGGAAGTCCTCATGCAGCAAGCCAGATGGGTCAATGAAGCAAAGAGGACTGTAAAGACACTGAGTAAATCTTGCAGCTGATCAGACAAGCTTGTGAGCAGCGCGATACATGTCAGTGTCAACTGGGACGAGCATCAGCATGTTGATCTCTTGATGAAGCACCAACGGGAAAACATCGCTGCAGCCTATTGAATGCAGTTAGACCAAACCGGCAGAGATTTTTGTCTCTCACATTAGTCTCATCAGCACAGTCATCAAATTATCCTCTTTTCAGCAAAGTTTATCTAACCTAAGTAAAATCAATTGAGACTAACAATCTGCAAAAACAAACAGCCAACTATCAAAGCAAAGGGAGATTTGATTTGTGATGTTAACGATAGGTATGGAATAAAAAGCATTTGATGATTTTCATAATTGAGCAAGTATAATGTATTTTTGATGAAGAAATGTAGCTCAGCGTTATTAGATCCAATAGAGTAAATGTTCCTTCAACTTCCTTGGTTGTCTTGAGATGATTCAGTGAAAAGGCAACTGCCTGTGTCCACATTTACAAAAGCAACCTAAAAGGTTCAAACCCTGCAAATTGATAGCACCATTTAATTTCGATACTGCAGCAACCTATAGCCTTCTTTTGAAATGGTAGTAACTGCTGGTTGGAAACATTTTTCTTGAAAAATATCGCTGATTTCTAATCAGACGAGTGAGTGGGTTGCTCTAGAGCCTAATCCACAATATAAAATGACTGCTAAAGATATGAGTTTTAGCTTGAACAAGAAATAAGAATTTAGTTTTCTTTTAAACTTGCCAAAAATAAATCCGAGATGAAAATTAGGTTGCAGCATATTGATGGCAAAATTGTTTGCGCTAAGGGGACACAACTAGATCTGTCTTGATTTTTTACACCCCATTGTGCTAAATCTCTAGTTATTGCTGTTGCTAAACAAATAATTAACTATTGGTTAGCAGGCTCTATCTTGCAATGCTATGTGTTTGAAGGGAGTGATACCCTGACAAAGTGATTCTACAAGGATTTATACCTACTAGTTCCAAGTAGTTCAATGTAGATGCATGTACAGCAGCTATATTGGAAAGAGTTCAAATTTTAATCAAATTTGATTATTATGGTGAAGATTAATTTGGTTTTACCAAGAAGACCCAGGAAGGGCACTATTGTTGGGTGATTACTAATGCTATGAATAGAATGCTATCTGAAATCATATAAAATTTGATCATACGGTGTATGAAGGATGAGTAACCACTTTCTTTTCTTTAGTGCCCAATGATTTCCAATATAAAATTAAGCAAAAAGTTATGGTTAAGAAGAAGAACTCCCTTTCCAGCAATGTATCTTTACTTATATGTAGGTAGATTTTTATTGCATTTCATTCAAGACACATAGGGCAATATTAAATGGATGTGACTGGGGCCTCGCCCATTGGCTGGAGAGCTGGCGAAAACCCCATACTGCCATCTCTAGAGAAAGCCCCGTTGTATTAAGTGCCACTCAGGCACTGAACTGGACAGCGGCAATCTTCCCTGGGGTCAAGGACTCTTAGGGGCAGCGGTCTGGCCTACCTAGAGTTGCTGGGCAATCAGAGGCTGGCACCTCTATTGAACAGCAGCGTCCCTCTGAGACAGTACAACATTACCAAAGGGCGAGAATCCCTGCTGCATCCCAAGACACAGGTGAAGGTGGGAGAAGTTTAGCAGGGTGGGGATTACAGGGCAGGTGGGGAGGTGGGTCAGCAACAAGGGCAGGGTGCCTGCTCTCAGCAGCAACCCCCCCCCCCCCCCCCCCCCGCAATTCCTGATGCTGGGTCCTTCAATCAGGCACTTAGGCGCCCCTCTGCCCCAATTGGCTGCAAGGTGGGAAGACTGTCCATAGGCCTTCCTGTCACGGACTGATTCAGGATGGAGGCACGAAGGGAGCGGGGTGCCCAGTTGTCACCCTCCTACCTGATTAAATACCACCCGCACATCACCAAACTCATCATAAGGGTGGGTATTGAATTCTGCCCGTAGTTCTACACACCGCCAATTTGCTTGTAATTGTATTTTCCTTTATTAGGAAATAGAATGGTGTGTATGTCACCATTTTTCTATTTAAGGCTTATCCAATATCGTTGTTGCCTCATTTTTTCTATCAGCAAACTAATTTAAAAATGTAATCAAGACTGTAAATCGGGAAGGTCACAAAACCAACACCATCAGAAAACAGACTAGCATTTTGGATAGAGATTCAATAATAATTTCATTGGTTGGACTAAATTGGAATTCCCCTGAAGCTTCAGTGAGGTAATAACTCAGCAATTCAGCTCATAAACATCCCAGGTTTAATCTCTACGTTGTAGTGAGCTAGTCGATCTCACCCGGGTGATCATTCCCCAGCACCTTCAGGATGAGTGAAGATTGAAAATGAAGAAGGAGTGGCTTTCCAGTTTCCTCACAGTAAATGATGGTGCAAAGTAATGGGTTTGAATTTGCAAATACCCTGTATGAATATCAGCAAAATAAGTAACTGCTATTTAAATTGTGTTGACTGACTCAAAACAGAAAACTCACTGAAACCATTGAGGTGACGTATGCAAATAAGGCATGTATATTAAAAGTCATTAAACTGTCAAAAGTAATCTTATTACTTGAATTTGTAGAGCCATTAAAACTTTAAAAAATGCATTTTTTAACAACAGAAAGCTTCTCTGCTAGATTTATGCTCAGTTTCAATGTGCTTTTAACAAAAGCTTATTTCATCATCCTTCAAGCTTGAGACATTAATTTGGCAAAGTTTTACTGGTGCCATGGTGACATGCTTGGAGATAAGGGAATGTGTCTGAGTGGAACCTACTGTGGAAATTTCCGCAGAATGGTTGGGCAGTAGGATTGGCAAGGCAAAGGATGGCAGCAAGCAGACACAGGAGTTCAGCAGGGGGTTGACAATGGCTTTAAAGTAGGTTTTTAATTTTTCCTGGGTGCATGAGTTCCACAGAGTGTCAGCAGCTCCCCATGCTCAGAGGAATTGTGAGTTCAGCAACAGATGATGTGTTGGTTGGAAGTGGCAGCCACTGGATAGAGCCAAGTTGTCAAACACAAAAGGCAGAGGTGCAGCTAAACAAAGGATTGAAAAGTTGCAGGGACAGTACAATGTGAGCTCATATCAGGGGGCACTTACAGGAAGGGTGTCTTGGAAGGGTATACTTAAAATAGATGCTCTCTGTTGCAACGAAATGCATATCAGCTAGTGCAGGCAGTAGAAGGGGATTTAGAGTCATTGAGCTGCGAAGGCTCTGAGTCACATTGGTGCTCTGCACTCAGAGTTTGACTCCTCCAGTGAGGAGGATAATGGGATGGAGAGACGCATTCAGCCACATGGAGAGGGGCTGCAACAGCCTGAGAAGCACCAGCCTCGTGAGGTTGCTAGGGGACATAGATGAAGAGCATGCATGGAACCAGTAATGCAAACCAATGTTGGCAGACGATGCTACCAACCTGAAAGGGTTTATGGACAGAGGCTGAGTCCCATGGAGGTGCCAGTGTCTCTGAAGATTGCATCTGGGCAGGTGTTGAGGACAGGAAAATGCACCAATTATTATGTTGTTCAGTCCACTCAGGCAGAGAGGGCGATTGGATTCGGGGCCATGCAGATTTTGTTCGGTAATTGATTGCATGCATGAGGCCATCAAGGCTCCCTCAGAACAGCCAGATGCCTAAAGACATGACTGTGTACATCTGTATGGAACCTCAACACAGAGGCAGAGGAAAGTCATATCTATTGCCACGTGACTACAAGGGATAGCATTGCACAGACCAGGCCTTTTGAAATTGAGTTTCAGGAGCTGGAATAGACTTGGAGGAGCCCTGCAATGCACCCCATAAAGGGTCTCACATATCATTGTGGTGTGCTATGCTTCTGCAAAACCTGACTCTCCAGAGGGAAATGGCAAAAGAAAATATTGATCATATTTCCTCCACTGAGGAAAATCATTCATTGGTTATGCTGTGAAATTTCCTAGATTCTGGTAAAGTCCCAGCGGATTGGGAAGAGAAAATATAACAACTTTTTTCAAGAAATAAGGGAGAAAGAAAGCTTGAAGCTACAAGCTTATTAGCCTGACATTTGTCAAAGGGAAAGTGCTATAATCTATTATTGAGGAGCTGATAGCAGGACATTTAGAAAGTCATAATACAATTAGACAAAGTCAACGTGACTTTGTGAAAGGGAAATCACATTTGAAGAATTTATTAGAGTTCTTTGAGAAAGTAACAATCAAGGTGGATAAAGGGGAACCTGTGGATATGGTGTACTCAGATTTTCAAAAGACATCTGATAAGTTGCCACATCAAATGTTACTGCACAAAATAATGGTTCATGACGTAGGGGCAAACATATTAGCATGGACAGAGGATTGATTGACTAACAGGAAGCAGAGCATAGAGAGACAGTCTTCATGGTCTTCCATTGAGGGACATGGACAGAGTGGATAAGGAGCAGCTATTCCCCTTAGTTGAAGGGTCAGTCACAAGGGGACATAGATTCAAAGTGAGGGGCAAGAGGTTTAGGAAGGATGTGAAGAAAAACTTTTTTATCCAGAGGGTGGTGACAGTCTGGAATGCACTGCCTGGGAAGGTGGGAGAGGCAGGTTGCCTCACATTCTTTAAGAAGTATCTGGATGAACACTTGGCACATCATAACATTCAGGGCTATGGGCCAAATGCTTGCAGATGGGATTAGGTGGGAGTTCAGGTATTTCTAATGTGTTGGTGCGGACTTGATGGACCAAAGGGCCTCTTCTGCACTGTATGATTCTATGACCATCTCATGCCATTGCAACATTCCATGGGCTACATTTACATTGCCCTCATCTTGTGCACACTTTGCCATGCTCTCTATCTCTACTGCTCTGGTAATGGCCAACTGATGAAGCTGTGAGCAGGGGACCTGTTATGCAATGTACTGCAAGAAATGTAATTTTCCACAGAATCTACATTTGGAATTCAGCAAAAAAATTATCACTCAGTGAGACTGCAAGTGCTACTCGGTGGATTGATGTAAATGCTCCTGCATTGTGCTCTCCTTAAATTTGTTTCCTAGAATAATGACTGAGCTTCTTCAAACACACTGAAACTTTAGAGGAAGCCCCTATCACACTACGACTCTTTTTGAGATCTCTTTCAAAATAGAAGTAGTGTAGAAGTAAGATTGCGGTAATACTACAGTGTGATGCACTGCTAATAGAGCAGAACTTCATATCTCCCAGGTCATATTAAGGTCAGCCACAAAGGGGCTCCACCCGGTAGGCAGCTGATTTATAACGTTCAAAGAGCAGTCAGCCATTCAATTTTCTGATAGCGTTAAAAAAAACTCCATTCAAAGTTTTAAAAAGTTCCCGGTTGCAGCAAAGGGGCAGTCTAAAATTCTGTCCAGGGACATTAAAAACATGATTATGCACGGAACTGGAATGATACTGTAAACTGTGCAAGCGTCATTCCTTTGGGACTTTAATTCTAATCTAAAAAGGCAATTCAAATTAAGTTCAATCATGGTCCCCACATGAGGGACAAACCAGATCCAAGCTGACAAGCCAAGACATTGCATCCCATCTTGGGCTCGATCAAACAAGATCGAAGCTGACAGGATGAAGCATTGCACCCCCTCCCGGGCTTGATCTAATGCTTCATTTTAGCTAAATGGCCAAGATGGCTTTAAAAAATTGTATCAGGTAAAGCCTCGGGGTGGTGCAGTGGTTAGCACTGCTGCCTCACAGCGTCAGGCACCCGGGTTCGATTCCCAGCTTGGGTCACTGTCTTTGTGGAGTCTGCATGTTCTCCCCGTGTCTGCGTGGGTTTCCTCCAGATGCTTCACTTTCCTCCCACAGTCCTAAAGACGTGCTGGTTAGATGCATTGGCCATGCTAAATTCTCCCTTAGTGTACCCGAACAGGTGCCGGAGTGTGGTGACTCGGGGATTTTCTCAGTAACTTCATTGCAGTGTTAATGTAAGCCTATTTGTGACACTAGTAAATAAACTTTAACTTTAAACTTCATTGGCTGCCTCATCCTAGGAGAGCAACCTTTTTTTGATACCTTTCCATACTTTAATTCTAATTTTTAAAAATTCAAATTAAGTCCAATCATGGTCCCTACGCGAGGGACAAACAAGAACTCAGTTCGATGTGGGATGGCCCCCATATGAGATGCCAGCCCAATTACTTCCAGTCTGATCAGGATTCAGCACCCAAGTTATCCTGCCACTTTCAGATCAGTGTGTAAGCTGGAAACTTCCATGCCAAAAGTGATGGTAGAACTGCAGCCTAACTTTCAACTTAAGCTTGTTCTTTGTAAAGAAATGTTTTTTTTCCCCCCCATTTGAGTATTTAGGTGTTAGCATAATAAAAGGCACAAACACTGAGAGATTGCATATAAATAGAATTACTATTCATGTATTCAAGCTCACTGAGGCTTATTTCTGAGCAACTGGACAGTCTTTTATTGAAGAGACAGAAACTGCGCCGAGTGCACAACAGCACTGTCATGTAAGAGAAAAATACAAGTGGGCCGGTTAATGTCACTCATTGCTTGCTCTGTAGATGTGACACATTCATTTATAATTACTAAGCATTGCGTCACTGGAAATATTAGTAAAATTACTTAATTCTGTTTATATCATAGGTTCATTTAAAGATAGAAATATATTCAAATTATGTAAATTAGCACTTCTAGCATTTGCTTTGATGTAGTTTAAAACCTAGGTAACAGTTTTCTCAGTGCCACAAAATACTTTTGTTTCTCTTGTGTCTTTTTTTTTAAATCAGTGGGTAAGTGTAGAATATGATTAGTTTACAAATAAGGTGACAGTCAGAATTGTACCTTTACCGTTTTACATCTTAAACGTTTTGCAGCTAAGAAAAATAAGAAGCAAATATAAAGTCAATGGCTTACAAAGTATCGAAACATCAATGCATAACAATGTGAGTAAAATGAGCCTTTGTGGCAGAAAAAAAACTATGGTAAAATTTTACAACCTGCAATAAATTGATCCTTAGTTGCAAATAACTGCAAGAAAGATATAAGATGCCAGTCAGACACTGTTTATATTAAAATTCATTATGGTTTTCTTTCCAGTTGAGAAAAACTGTAAGTTGCTATTTTGTATGGGTGGCTACTCGAGCAGAACTGTTGTATTTGCTGCATCGTCTGCATTGCTATAATAGATTAATGATGTTGGCTGTGATATTACTTTTTGTAAACTATGCAAATTCAATTTTGGGAGAGATCATTGCATATCATTCAGTTTATGGCTTGTTTACTGCCAGCTGTTTCCATTTTCAAAATTTATGCCATTTCTTCTTCTCACCATATGTGTTACATTACATAAATTACTGGTATTTCCAAGATTGTGCATGAGAAGTCATAGTTATACATTTTCAATAAATAAATGAAGCACTAGTTGACTTGTAATGAAGTGCACTCATACTTCAGTATTTGCCTACTACTTATGGGGTTTTATACAACATTTCTTTCAAAATAAATCACCGAGACAGTACAATTTAAAGAGGTTTATGCTGTGGCTTGGATGAAGATATACCTGATACTGCAAATACCTTATAGAGCAAGGTAACAAAAGATAAAGATTTGACAACTTAAGTAGAAAAGTACCTAACCTAAAGCATATTCAAAATATTGATAGGGTAAAGTTAAAACCTTTTTTGGGGGTAATAATTACTTTAAAAGGCATAATTTCAAATTCAATTAAAATAGATAAGTGAAACAAGTGTGTGTACAAGTGTTGTGCCTCTTTAATCCATTGTAAATGTTACAACACTCGCACAGGTTATTATGAGTAAGAAATAAATGTCTCAAATTACGGGAACCGATAAGAGAACTACCTCATAAAAGGGATATGCAACCTGCATTGTCTAGTTTGCAACCATTTAGGCTTTTAACATCTATCTTCAGTTTCAATGATTGGAGAATGCTTGCCAAGATAAATCGTCCTCCCCATGATCATAAAGTGCCCTATAGGAGTTCAATTCTTGTGGCCTGAATATAACAATTAGCCCAACTGCATTAAAATTGATTGTGTTCTTAAAACCACAAAATAAGTGACCAGACTGCAATTGTAGAGGCCAAAATTGTTGATATATGTAGATAAAATTAAACAAAAATGCAACATTAAACTTAACATTGGCTAGTGACACATGCCACACTGCATTCTTTAGAATCCTGTACTGAGCTGTATTAACTTTTGCCTTTTTCAAATTGTATACCATGAGAATGACTGGCAAATAGTCTTTTGTGGTTCTAAAAATATTTGCTCCGTTTTCCAGCTTCAGATTTTTTAAGGAAAGCTTTCCTCCATTTAGGTCTAAGCAATAAGTCTTTAATAGCCTCCCTACAACAAACAAACGAACGAACCTTTAAACACAAAGGCACAGAAATTTGGCTCTGTAGTGCCCACACTTTCGGCATTACATGGGTTGTCTTGCATTAAAATGCCACCCATGACACGTTCACAGACTTCTTGTTTGAGCTCCGCTGGGCACCATTTTTGGTAGGTTGGTCATCCTGGTACCAGGTGCGCACACTAAAATAATGCAGAGTAGGCAGATCATGACGTGAGTCAACATGTCACACTGATTCAACACTAAAGTTTAAAGTTTATTTATTACTCACAAGTAGGCTTACATTGTGGGTGGCACGATAGCACAGTGGTTAGCACTGCTGCTTCACAGCTCCAGGGACCTGGGTTCGATTCCCGGCTGGGGTCACTGTCTGTGTGGAGTTTGCACATTCTCCTCGTGTCTGCGTGGGTTTCCTCCGGGTGCTCCGGTTTCCTCCCACAGTCCAAAGATGTGTGGGTTAGGTTGATTGGCCATGCTAAAATTGCCCTTTGTGTCCTGAGATGCACAGGTTAGAGGGATTAGTGGGTAAATCTGTAGGAATGTGGGGGTAGGGCCTGGGTGGGATTGTGGTCGGTGCAGACTCGATGGGCCGAATGGCCTCTTTCTGTACTGTAGGATTCCTATGATTTCTATGATCAACACTGCAATGAAGTTACTGTGAAAATCCCCTAGCCTCCACACTCCGGCACCTGTTTGAATACACTGAGGGAGAATTTAGTATGGCCAATGCACCTATTGATACTATTTTTGATTGCAATATCCCAGCTAATATCCTCTCTAAACCACACACAGCTAAACATACTTTCAGCAGTAGGAAGGCCTTCTACCTGTGCCATTTAAAGTGATCATCAGCTACTGTTAGGTTAATTGCTGATTGATTTCTGCTGACTGCTGCTGATTTAGGAGAAGCGTTTGGTGGTTTGCAATGTCATATAAAGTTGGTGATGTCTATAGGGAGTGATAAAGATCTTAGTAATGACTTCAAGGGTTCTGCTCATTGCCCCCGGTCTTAGGTGCTGTAGTTTCTATTCCCCATTGCCTGCAGCATGTCAGAGGAAATGAGCAGCGGCAATACAGAGGAGGGCAAGTAGTTTCAAGAAGACGGAGGAGAAGAGGGAGAAGGGCTCTAAGACGGAGGAGAAGAGGGAGAAGGGTTATCTGCCAATGACATTCACTGCGTAATTGGAACCTTTCTGAGGAGCAATGCGTTAGACCCTTCTGTTCACTGAACCCTATCGTATATTGCAGGCTGACCTGCAGCCTCATAGCAGGGTGAGGGATATCATTGTCAATAGCTGTGAAGGAGGCCATAACCATGAACTTTTTGTGTCAGGCTCGTTCCTGGCTGGCATAGGGTCATATCATCTTGCAGTTTGCTGTCCACTGTTGTAAAGGAGGTGACTGATGTGCTGTGTGTAAACACATTGTCTTCTCTCTCTCTCCAGAGGGAACATGTACATAGCTTCTTCATTATTGTAAACTTCCTCATGGTGCAAGCATTGATTACATTCATGTCATTTTGCAGACACTGCATCTAAGTTCATCTAAATGCAGAGGGTTCCATTCCTTCAATCTGCAGCTGGTGTGCAACCGTGCTCCATGTATCATGCCGGTTAATAAGCTATATTGGCAGCAGTCATGATGCCTTTATTCTTCATCAGTTTACTGTACCATCAGCAGTTGAGCTACCATGCAAGAGTAGTTACTGGTAGCAGGGCTATCTGCTGACCATTTGACTCATGACTCCTGTGCACAAAGTATGATGCAATGTATCTGAGTGATTTGCTTGTCATGCTTGAATAGCAACAGTGTGTGCAAGCTGTGAAATGTGGGTGTGAGGTTTATAGGAGTGCCACGTTTGTGCGGATGAGGTGAAAGTATGAATGTGAGGTAGGAGTCGTGATTGATAGAAATGGTTGGTAACGGAGTGATGGGGATGTGTAAATTAACTGTGTAAAGTTAGGGATGCATTTGGTGGGATATGGCATTTTAAAATGCATTAATTGACCTTGACCTCTCATGTATGGTCATTCAATTTCTCATAGCGTTGCATCGAAGCCCTCAGGTCTACACTGTTGGAATTGTCTTGCACAATCGTCCGCTCCCAATGTCTTCTCAAGAGGTTGCCTGGACAGCCTCCTGTGGTTGAGGACTTCTCCCCTCCTATCCTGCTTTATAACAAAGCCTGTAGTGTTGCATCAGAGAACCTTGGAGTCTGCTCCCTGCCATGTTATACCAGGTCAAATTGACTTGTAGGGCCAGTTTCCATTTCCCAGTGGAGGTGCAACTTGGGTCAGGAAACACTGAACTTAGTTTTTGTTTGCTCGAATATTAATTTTCCCTTGCATTTCTGACCCTACACCATTTTTGTATAGTTTCACATGTCTGGGTCTAAAACACACACATCTCTTCTGAGGGTGAGTCTTCATGTGAGTACTACTGGAGAATTATATTTCCTCCCACGCGCTATTTCCATATGTTGGTGTGTCTTGGGAGGACTAAAAAACACTCTCCTTTGGAGAGTGTATGCTGAGTGTGAGAAGCCTCCGTGTAGTCAGGAACACTATGAAAGATAAGTGCAATATATTTTGACACATTCAAATATTAGATGCTATATTGTAATGTAGATGCGTTTTTAATGCAGTGTATCATCATAGGGATCCGTCCTGCAAGGCTAATTTGAACTATACGTTGACCATCATTGTGCAAGTGTTGTTATGTATTATAGTAGTTTTTTCCATTGGATAAAGTGCCATGCTGCATTAGAAAAAATAAAAATAAATGTCTTGTCAGCCTCTGCTGACATGTTTTGTGCTATGGTTTAAATTGATTGATACCTCTGAGTGTTTAAAAAAAAACCCTGATTTTGAAAGTTGAATAAAATCTGATCCTGCTCCCTTCCATTTATTGACGGACACTCAGCTTCAAACTAGAAATAGGACACCATGGCCTAAATCCTTACTCCCTAGTGAGGAGTACAGAGTTGAGCTAATCCTTGACTCTGCAAATCTGACCTGGGAAGAAGTGTGGCCAGAGATGGACAGGTTTGCATTCTCGGAAATGGGGTGAAACGGGAGTCAGACCCTTGGTCCCCGGAAAAGTTGTGTGCTATCACATTGGCTGCCAGGTGCAGAGTGGACTGGGAAAAAAGGCTTGCTTTGGAAGTCAGTCATTGTGAAAAAAAAGAATAAAATCAAAAACAGCCCTCCAGTCCTCACTCCTCACATCCCCTCACAGTCCACATACTCCCCATGATCTTTCCATTGCAACCCATGCCACCTCATTTCTCCCACCCATCCCCTAGTCCTCAGACCCTCCATGCCAATCTATGCTACTCCTGTAATTGTAGCCCTCACACTTCTGCCAATGAAAAAACAAGCATTGTTCTTGTTTTACATCACAGACCATTTTTTCAAATATCCAATAGTAAGGAGATTTAAATGCCTGGACAGTTTGACGGTTCCCTTTGACAATTCCAATGACTGTGGCAATTCCAGGGTTTATCCAGTTTTTGTGCATGTTCATGTCTAATTTTTACAATCGCAAATGGCACTTGACTTCTTCCAAAGGGCACCTTTCTTTACCACCAGACTATACCCAAAAGGGTACCTTATCCTCCGAAGAACTCTGATAAGTTCAGACCTTCTCCTAACCACATCTTGGTCTAATGTGCACACCTCTTATTTCCCATTCCATCCTTGCAAAAATCTGATCAGATGGAAGGCAGCTGCACTTTAACAGATACAGCTGCATCTATGAACCACAGATGTGCAAAGTTCAACCCTCCCCAATTAATTTCCTCCCTTGTGAAATGGTGGGGACTGGGTTTAGTCACGGGACTAATTAATTTGGGCCTCCAAATCCACTTTTGCAAATAAGGAGAGCCTATCCATGTGTATGAAGATTCAGGCCCATCTGCTCTGGCAAATTCAAGCTAGAAGCTTTTGTTATGACAAGTATAATCATTATGAATGTTTGGCTGGCTTTCAAAAGATAAAAATAGTTTCAGCACAGCGGGTGTCCTGTTGATCCAAGATGATTGCAATGTTTAAGAGACTCTAATGGCAGATTACGCCATCGATGTGACGTCTTGTTCGTTTACAAACACTTATGGCAGAATTTCATGATCCCTCATGTTGGGGGGATTTTCCATTCCTGCCAAAGTCAATGCACTTTTAAATGGTTTGCCTCATTTTATGGCCCCTTCCTGCCATGATGGGGCCATAAAATTCTGTATTACAATTTTTTTGGGAAGGAGTCATTTTTCTCTTTACAGTATCAATATTAGTATTTCAATTCAGGCTTTTATTAGATTATTATTATATGGTTCCTGAGGACTGTAAATAGTCTAAATGGCTATGGAAAATACATAGGGAGCATGGAGTTGGCATGGGGATTCTGAAGGGGCATGGGATAACATGGGGTATGTGAAGAGGCATGAGGTAGCATGAGTGATCTGAGGTGACATGGGATGGTAGAGAGTGACGGGGTGGGGGATGAGGTTTAGCAGGCCTTTAAGTAATGCTGAGAGCTAGCTTGCTGTGTTGAAGAACTGCGGCGGGCCTTCTAATTGTCCTCCCTCCATATCCACAATCCTTACACACTCCACAGTGGCACAAAAAATGCACTGACACCTGTTTGAAAAGACAAAAATCCCAGGTAAAGTCATCCATGGGTCGTGTGTGCAGTTTGGACGGGGCAGAACCGACACGAAATCCAGGCCTGAGTTGCAGTCCCTGCTGCTGCCAAAGTGCACATTCCCTTTAAGAGTTGCAGATTAGCTTTAGGTCAGGCAGACTGGCTTGAACATGGGTTCACCCCTCTTATGATTTTGAGCCCCCTTGTCACACTTGTGCATGGTCCCCATGCCATATTTGGACCTTATCAAATTTTACTCCAAAATTCAGTTGGAAAGAATACAATTTAAATTCATGGCGTGATTCCAAAGTTAAATGAAATTTTATGAAGGATACTGAAAGACATGGAAAGTTTAAAGTACCAGGTTCAATGTACAATATCCAGTGCTGAATGGAACTCTAACAGAGTCCTCTGTTTGTTCAGCTGCAGTAGCTCCCAGTTAATCATGCCCAACCATTGTCTTTCTGGCTGTGCTTAAGGTCATACTTTATCTTGCCAATTAGATAGGAGATTAAGGATAAAATTACTTTCCATTATAGGTTGACTTGAGTCATCTGTGATGTTACAGAACACATAACAACTGTTTTAATTTTAACTTTGAATTCTTATGATGATGCAAGGTTACACAAAATATTATACCAGGACAAAATTTCAATTTCTGTCAGATTTTTGAATAAAATTGAATTTTGCACAGTACTCGGTTGATTGAATACCAGATACTGACTTGACCAGGAACGTAATGGAGAATTGGTAGGAAACTTGTTTTTTCTGAATTTTTGAAGGAACTGCCTGTTGTCACTCAAAGAGTGAAGAGAACTTATTGCTTTGCTTTCAAGTGTTATGAAATTCCTCGGTGGATAAGGGAGTTTTGTTACTGCTTTGGATGTAGGGAAATAACTCCTTTCACTCATGTTATCATACATTGCAAACAATACAGTACTGGAATGTAGCAATACTTTACAATGTATTTATAGATGACTCTGAACAAGAAAATAGATGCTATGAATGTTGTGAAAAGACATTCTGGAGTTTTGCTTGTTTGGCCTTGAAATATAAGGAGAAATTATGGAGAACTTCTCTTTTGATTATTACTTAAGTGGTACAGAGTCTGTTAAAGTTAAAGTTTATTTATTAGTCACAAGTAAGGCTTGCATTAACACTGCAATGAAGTTACGGTGAAATTCTCCTAGTCGCCACAGTCTGGCGCCTGTTCGGGTCAATGCACCTAACCAGCACATGTTTCAGAATGTGGGAGTAAATCAGAGCACCCGGAGGAAACCCACGCAGACACAGGGAGAACATGCAAACTCCACACAAGCAATGACCCAAGCCGGGAATCAAACCCGGGTCCCTGGCGCTGTGAAGCAGCAGTGCTAACCATTGTCCTACCATCTGTGATAAAGATAGATTGTACAATATATTTAAAGGCACAGCATTAGTTTGCACATGTACGCTAGTGACCCACATTCCTACCTCACCACCATCTCTCTTCACTTCTCCACTGTTGCTATATTATCAGAATAAATGATCTCACATCCTGTACTGGATGAACAGAAATCTCCTCCAGTTGAATATTGGGAAGCGTGAAGCCACTCTTCACTCTAAACTCCATTCCCTAGCTGCCGACTCTATCTTCTCACTGGCAACACTCCACGATTATGACATTCTATTTGCAACCTTGGTGTCACATTTGATCCTGAGATCACCTTCCAGCCTCATGCCCGGTGGCACCGTGGTTAGCACTGCTGCCTCACAGCACCAGGGACCCAGGTTCGATTCACATCTTGAGTCACTGTCTGTGTGGAGTTTGCACATTTTCCCTGCGTCTGTGTGGGTTTCCTCTGGGTGCTCCAGTTTCCTCCCACAGTCCGAAAGACGTGCCGGTTAGGTGGATTGTCCATGTTAAATTCTCCCTCAGTGTACCCGAACAGGCCCTGGAGTGTGGCAACTAGGGGATTTTCACAGTTACTTCATTGCAGTGTTAATGTAAGCTGACTTGTGACACTAATAAATAAACTTTAAAACTATTTACCCAATCACTAAGACAGTCTATTTCCACCTCTCAAACATGACCCTCTGAGATATCTGTGCTGATCTAATTCTGGCTTCTGGAGCACCCTTTGTTGCTCACTCATTGGTGGCCTTGCCTTCAGTTGCCCAGGCCCCAAGCACTGGAATGTTGTCCTGAACCTCTTTGCTTTTCAACCTAACTTTCCTCCTTTAAGACATTCTTTAAAACCTATTTTGCCAAAGCATTTGCACTATTTAAAACCAGCCTGCACCTCTTAAAAGAGAGGTCATTGTGGCTGGATCAGATGCTGGAAATCGCTCTACATCTGATTCTTACCTGGCAGAGACAGAAGAATGGCAGAGCATGGAAGTGAGTATGCTGGAACAGATAGTCATGCATTCATGTCTGGGAGAAACTGCTTTGGGCAGAGGCTTTAAAGAAAAGATCTTTCACAGTCCCTTCCAAATCATTGCCTGTAGACCTCTGCAACTTTAAACTACTATAGAAAGCATTAGAAACTTGTAGAATTGCAGCAACAGCCAGTAAATATAGTAAGAAGTCTCACAACACCAGGTTAAAGTCCAACAGGTTTATTTGGTAGCAAAAGCTACTAGCTTTCGGAGCGTTGCTCCTTCGTCAGGTAAGTGGGAGTTCTGTTCACAAACGGCATATAAAGACACTTTAAATATAGCAGTAGTGGTGAAGATCCTTCCTGCTGCTTGATGAGTGTTCAGCCATTTAGAGATGGCATTAGCTATTATGTTCCAGATTATTATGTTCCAAAATGAAAGTGGTTGATATCAAGTCAATATTGCTTGTGGATTGACAGTCATTAACTATTTTGCAAAACTTCTGATGGGCGGGCATTCACTCTGAGTGCGTTAAGGTTGCCATCAATATGGTCTATGGATCCGAACAGGTTGAAAATAACTGGATGAATGATTTCAAAATATAAAAGCAACCTGAAGTTAAAGTTCCAGTTCAGAAGTTGGCAGCTCCCCCAAGTCATGTACACATGTATTAAAATATCAAATGTCAGTTTCTACTTGCTTGTCCTATTATTGGGCACAATTTGTCCAATATTAGTATAACTGGCAAAAAATGTCGCAGAATTTTAAGTGCAAATTGCATTCAGAGAAAATTGTGTTTATACAATCTTCTGTGACTGTTTTAAAAACTTTAAACTGGATGTAGACCTCGCTCACCAAACTGATCTCATCCCCAGGGTGAATTAATCGTCATTGGAATTGTCGCTAATTTTGATCATCTGTAAGCCTTTGAGGAGGCTCTAAGCATTACTATGAATCTTTTGGGTATAAGGACAATAATAGGTACATTTTGAAAGGTTTTGACGGAAATGTATTTTTAATTCACTGAGGAACTGATTACTATACCCCAACCCATTCTAGAAAGTAGTTTTGCATATTGTCCAGAAGTCATTTTCAGCAATATAACATCAACTTAAGGATGGGCGGTAGATTGGAACTGTATAAAATGCTTATTTTCTGAGCTAAATCCATGTTCAGCTATGTTAATCAAACTCCACCATGTTACCACTCTTAAATATATCAAGGGGATATATTTTGAATACATCTTTTCTGAAGATTACTTTTTAAGATGTTGGTAGATTTTGTGTTCTATGATTTGCAAATACCCATGAGGAGAAAAGAAAATCACCTTTCAAAATGGGTGTAATTTGTGTCAGAATTGCCAACTGCACCAAAAACAAAAAAAGAACTCTGGACATAACCTTTCTCGCCCCGAGATTGTTTCCCTGGAGTGGGCAGGAATGCATATCGGCTGCCCGCTGCAAGGCGCATTTAAAATTAGTTGTTGAATTCACATTGTCAGTCAGGACAATATTCTGTATATTCTTCTGTCTATCTTTCTTAACATTCAAAAATAAATGTTGAAATTATTGAAAATCTGATACACAAAAGTACCAAACATATTTGGTTTTTGTTGCCATGTGTCCTGATTTTCCCAGTGTATGTATGTTTTTGGATCCCTCCTATCCAAATAAAGCCCAGCAGGCTTGAATTTAAAGACTAACGGGTCTTTTTCTTTACCACCAGTTGTATAGAGGAAGGAAACATGATCCCTTGGGAATTAACATGCATGAGATCAGGATATGTGGAAAAATCAATTGTGAAAAGAAGCATGGTGACTTCGGGAGGATTAAAAAAGAGAAAGAAGATGAAAGGAAAACAAATATTAAGAAATATGGGGCAGATTGATCTATCGTTGTACCACAGCGTTCAGCAGTGCTCCCACATAGAAAACTGAGGGGATCATATCATGTTTTAGAATTTCCTGATTCCCATGGCCCCAAAAGACTATATTTTGCAGCCATGTGTTATTACAAGCCCAAAATGTGAAATCCCATAATTATGTATACTACAAAGTCTTCCATTCCATAATGTGCAACTCATTTCCATTAATAGACAAGGTTTATGATTTGCAAATTTACAACATGCCGGCGTGACAATCTCCATCGAGGCTGATAACTTTTAAAAAGACATTTAAACTTAAACCTCCAGTAACTGGTTGAAAGAATGACATGTCAAGATGTCATGTTGTAAAACCTTTACTGTAACAAATGTCTAAAAGCATTATTGACCTAACACTATTTTCTTTTTGTAGACAACTTATACTTTAAACTACAAAGAGGAACATTACCCTTTAATACTGATCATACATCACATTCTCCATGGAATTACAGTCCTTTTAGCAGAAAGTCCACACTTGGTCCCAGTTTACAATGTGTTCCCAAAGCCCTGTTTCACCGAGTAATAACTTCAGTAGACCATCTCTAGGCGCTTTCCTTAGTTTTTGGAGAGTTTTTAAAATCAACTGCAGCAGTAAAATCTCTTCCGATGATTCTTCTTCTCTGAGCCTTGCCAGAACAAATTCCAAAGATCCTTGAGAGGCTACACTCCCATGTCCAGCTGTGGCAGCTTGCAAAGTCAAGAAGCCTTTTCACCCTGTATTCAGGTAGAAATGCTACTTGGCTTTTTTAAAAATTCCCAATTCCCTTTCATCTTAAAAATAAATGGATAGTTCAGAACATTACTGTTAACAACCCACTACCTATAACACTTTGGGGACTTTGGAGATTCATAGTCTATTCATTGTAAATTTAGAGACTGTTGCCATTGTCTCCGAGTGTCAATATTTTGCACCCTCTTCTCAGCAAAGCAGTCAGCCTTCCTTTGATCTCTAACAATCAAGTAACCCATCAGGCAGATTTCAGAACAGGTAACAAATACCCTAAATTTAAAGCTATAATTCCAAAGTATAGTAATCTTGTAAACCTCCTGATTGTAACACTGGGAGTTGTCCAGAATGAAATCATTTTTGATAGCAGGGCAAGAGGCAGAATAGGTGCTGGGTGACAGGGAATACCTGCAACTTGTGTTCCTCACCTGCCATCTCATAGGGTGACCATTGTTGGAAAGTCCAAAAATTAAGTACATGTGAAGATAAGGATAAGAGCTAAGCATGTCACTGGCATGCTCAAAAGAAGATTCTGGTGCCTAAATAAATCCAGTGGTGCCTTGCAGAATGTGTCCAGCAGTGTCTCACAAAATCTGGCAGCATTTTACATGTTTATCATTTTGGTATCACAAAAGATTGATGGTGCAGATCCCTGAAGATACTGCTGACACTAAAGATTAGGTTAATGAAGAATAAGAAGCAGGTGCATTGGTGAGTCAAACTCAGTCATGACATCTATACAGATGCATAAATCAGTGTTTGCAGGAAACTTCATCAGAGATCTGTCTCCTAGTCATGGAATCATACAGCACAGAAAAGAGCCTTTGGCCATCAAGTCTGCACTGACACCAACTACCACTAAAGACCTGCTAATCCCATTTTCCTGCACTCGTCCCATTTCTTTGAATATTATACTTCAGGCGCTCATCCAAATATTTTTTAAAGGTTGTAAGTTTTCCAGCCTCCACTACCTTCCCAGGCAGTGTATTCCAGGTTCCCACCGCCCTCTGAGTGAAAACGTTTTTCTCAATCTCCTCCCACTCACCCTAAAACTGTGCCCCTCCGGATTGACCCCTCAAATAAGGGGAACAGCTGCCACCAAGCTTTCTTGAACTTTGTAAATCATAACTTTGAGCCTCAACATTCCTTTTTGTTATAAAAGGCACAAAATACCTAACAATTTGTATATCAAAAATATTTTTAAAAAACATTAATTTTATCCACTGTTCATACTATTTATAATTACTTGAGCTCCATCATCCCAATTCTAACACTTTCTTTGTGCTACCTTAGGGCATTGGGTTTGAGATTTAGTTGGCAGAATCAAATTATCCAAGTTTCCTGGAATTGAGGCAATACTTCTGTCTGGAATGGACACAGGGTGAATTAATTTTTGTCATGATTATATGGGCATCTTGGTTCTGCAAAGACAAAGGTTTCTACATGAAGCTGGTGGAATGTCTCAATCATCTACTCCACTGGCACTAGGATTGGGATTCAGGTAACCGATTATCAGCAGGAGAATGGACCTCCTGTCCTTAAAATGCTGAGAGAGCCAATGGGTCAGGCTGTACTTCTTCCAAGGAGTTGTATTATGTATTAATATTGATACTTGGTAGCTGCACTAAGCTCTGTATATTAATATATTCATATACTCACTGGAAGTGATGTCACAAGCGCTGGTGCAAGAAACTGCCAGAATGAAGAAGCAGCCATGTAGTGAACACCACCCTCTAAATAAAGTTCCATTCTTTTTAACCTTCAGTGTTTTCTAGTGTCACTTCTCCAATATACAAAATAAAAACTGGCAGTGGGGACTTCAAACAGCGCTTGCCAGCCACCAGAGAGGAGGAAAATTACTGAAAAAGTTGGGAACAGAAGACTTAGAAGAGAAGATCTTTAGGTTAGGATTGTTTTCGCTGGATTTCAGATGAATGAGAGAGGTTCTTATAGAGAGTTATAAAATTCTAACAGGACCAGACAGGGTAGATACAGGGAGGATATTCCCAATGGTGGGGGAGTCCAGAACCAGGGGTCACAGTCTGAGGATTCAGGATAGACCATTTAGGACGGAGGTGAGGAGACATTTCTTTACCCAAAGAGTGGTGAGCCCGTGGAATTCATTACCGCAGGAAGTAGTGAATGTCAAAACATTGAAGAGGCGGCTGGATATAGCACTTGGGGTGAATGGGATCGAAGGTTATGGGGAAAAAGCAGGATTAGGTTATTGAGCTGGATAATCAGCATGATCATGATGAATGGCGGGGCGGAGCAAACTCCAAGAGCCAAATGGCCTCCTCCTGCTCCTTTCTTCTATTTTTCTCTGTATGTGCTCTGGACAGAACAGATGAAGTGAACATGAGTAATGATCCTCTGCAGAGCAATTAGGGAGCTGAGTGTGTCTAAAAAGAGGCTAGAGCTCAGGTTGTTGCCTTGTTTAAAAGAGAAAAAAATCAAGGTAGCTGCTGGAAATGCCTTATAAAGTGTGTATATAGAGAACTGCTTGCTATTTGTAAGAAAATGGTGGGAGTTTCCGGCATCTGGGACCCTTAGGTGAAAATGTGGAGCGATGGAGCTCCTATACAAAGTGTTTTGACTATTTTGCACAGGCAAACAAAGTAGCAGAAGATATTAGGGTGCCCACATTCCTGAGTATGATGGGGGAGGGAGGAGGGAGACATGCTTAATCTTCTTGGAAATTTAGTGCAACCAGAGAAGCCAGGCACTAAAACATATTAACAAATTGTAGGTATTTTGCAAGCACATTTTTCACCGGAGACTTGGTGATTGCAGAGCACTTCAGATTCCACAAAGGAATTCAAGAAGAGGGGGATTCATTTGTGAAATTCATGGCTGCATAAAAGGACTTGAAGAATCTTGTGAGTTAAGTGATGTGCTGAATGACACAATCCGAGACAGATTTGTCTGTGGTCTGTGAAGTGAAGCAATACGTTTGCAAACAAAGAGTAGCCTTACTCTGAAAAAGGCCATGGGAATTGCTGTTTCGATGGAGCCGGCTGCAAAAGATGCTCAGCAACTGAGTTTGTGTACTCAAATACACAAAACGTCAGCTGAATCGCCAACTAAATGTTTTGAAACTCATATATGTCACCAGTGGGCGAAGCCAGGGCATTCAGCTGCGGAATGCTGGTATGAGGACATAAAATGCAAAAGTTATAGAGAAAAAGGACATATGGAGTGTGCCTGCTGGGAGAAAAAGCAAGCTACGAGTAAAAATAGTAAGGAGCCAGAACAAACCAAAACAGCATGTAAACAGAATAAAAGAAGAAGTGTTAATGCTGCTCAAAAGGATCGTGAGAAAAAAGCGACTCACAGTCTAAGGACCAAATTATCACTGAAGGTGCCAGCCATTGCTGGTCCTGCGAATAGATACTGGGTCACCCCATTGCTGGATGGACAGCCAGTAAGAGTGGAAGTTGAAACTGGGCAGCAATCTTGCTGGTGCCAGAGAATGTGATAAAGGAAAAACTCAGGCACATTCCCTTGGAAGCTTCAAGATTAGTGTTGAAGACATACACAGGTGAAATTATTCCACTGAAGGACCGGATTGAAGTGGTTCTGCAACACAACGGATTTGTCTCTACATGTAGTATCGTGCCATTATCCAGCATTAGTGGGTCGAATATGGTTGGAGAAGATTTAACTGAAGTGGGCCAAAGTCAACCTGATGACTAATGAAGAATCAGGCCTCACAAGAATTCTAACGAAACACACAGTTGGGGAGAACTGGGAAGTATGAAAGACATCACAGTTAAATTGAAGATTAAAAATGAAAGCCAAGCAAAATGGTTGAAAACAAGGTTGGCACCCTACGCTATCAGGCCGAAAGTGGAGGCTGACTTGGAACAAAGACGGGAATCTTGGAAGGTGTCAGCATTAGTTAATGGGCCATACCAATAGTACCAGCCATCAAGAAGGATGGACTCATGAGGATTTGCAGAGACTTCAAAGTCACCCTAAATTCAATATCATGTGCGGAACCATACCCGTTAGTGCACATCAGTGACCTGTTTGCAGGATTGGCAAGAGGCCAACATTTTAGCAAAATTAACCTAAGCCAGGCTTACCTATAGATGAATGTAGACCAGATGTCACAGGAACTTCTGACAATCATGGCACATAAAGGCTTGATCCAGCATTGAAGATTGTCATTTGATACCGCATCTACTCCTACATTGTTTCAAAGAACAATCCTGAGTGGACTGAGCGGAGTCCAGTGTTATCTGGATGACATCTGGAAGAGATGAAGAGGAACATCTTCAGAATTTGAATACCACTGTTCAGAGATTGGAAGACTATGGACTGAGTGTCCACAGGACAAGTGTGAGTTCTTCCAGTCCTCATTTGAGTATTTGAGACATATGATTGATGCCACTGGCCTTCACAAATCCCCTTCAATGGTCAAGGCTATCACAGGGGTGCCTGTATTTCAGAATACTGACCAGTTGCAATCATTTCTAGGGTTGTTGAACTACTGTGAAAGATTTCTTTCAAATTTAGCAACCATTTTAATACCATTGCATAACCTCTTGTGCCAGAACTTGAAGTGGAAGTGGTCAGATCAATGCAATAGTGCTTTCATGCAAGCCAAAGAAGCTTTACTCAAATCTGAAGTTCTTATGCATTTTGATTCTACCATATCCCTACAGTTAGTGTGTGATGCATCTCCTTATGGTATTGGAGCGGTGGTATCCCACATCCTGCAGTCAGGTGAAGAAAGACCCACTGCTTTTGCATCTTGAACATTGAGCAAGGCTGAAAGTGACTACACACAAATTGAAAGGGAAGCATCAGGAATTTTCTTTGGAGTAAAGAAATCCATCAATTCCTGAATGGAAGAAAGGTCACACTGTTGATGGATCATCATCCACTAAGTACCATAATTGGACTTCACAGGGAATTCTGTCTCTGGCAGCAAGTAGAATGCATTGCTATTGTCTGCACATACTTATACCATCAAGTAATGACAATAAAGTCTACATTGTAATGCAGATGGACTGTCAAGATTAGCACTATCAAATTAATCAAGCGGAAGTATCTTCCATTTTTAACAGGTAGATAGTACACCAGTCACTTCTGGACAAGTGAGGAAGTACACTCGGAACCTCTAGTTACAACGTCAATGCCAGTTAAACCAACCACTGAGGTTACAACCAGTGCAAAGAAGAAGACGCCAAAGGTTCACTGTCAACTATTCCAAGAGTGACGACTTCTGGACTGTCTGATGTACTGATTACTGTTTATTGATTATTGTTCATATTGAATTTGTGGGGGACATTGAATTTAAAGGGGGTGGAATGTTATGTACTAATATTGATTCTTGGTAGCTGCACTAAGCGCTGTGTATTAATGTATTCATATATTCACTGGAAGTGACGACACAGGTCACTATCACAGGAAACTGCCAGAGTGAAGAAGTAGCCATGTAGTGAACACACCTTGTAAATAAAGCTCCGTTATTTTTAACCCTCCATGCTTCCAAGGGTCAATTCTCCAAATTACAACATATACCAGCACTTGGTTGTAGTGCTATGGATGTTCCTGCAAATCCTATGTTCCACACTCTCTCCTTATTTCTCACATTTCCATCACTTTTTCTCACCTGTTTCTGAGCTGACACTGAGAAAGTTCCTGCTTCTGTAGTTGTCACTTCCTGTGAATTTCTTGACAGCAGCCACTATGCAGGGAACTGCACATGTTGCAAGACTCCTAAATCCAACATTAAGCCATTGCTTAAATTCTTTGCAAGGCTACTGATCCCAATTTTCAAGGTACACAGAATATAATTCCATTGATTTTTTAAATATCCTTGATGAAAATGCTCAAGAGAATTATTATTTTTTGCATTTTGTGATTCATGCCATCCAGTTATGGTACATTATTTTATAAATTGAATTTGAACTGCTGCTCTAATTTATTACTGACGATGAGTCACATTTAAAACGTCAATGGAGCTTTCTCTTTCAGATGCTGAAAAACTCC
The DNA here is from genome assembly GCF_964213995.1 of Mustelus asterias. NCBI lineage: Eukaryota > Metazoa > Chordata > Chondrichthyes > Carcharhiniformes > Triakidae > Mustelus > Mustelus asterias. The sequence goes on along the minus strand of NC_135807.1, from coordinate 69,703,603 downwards.
TGTGTGCTTCCAAACTGTTTTGTTTTTAGTTTAGATGACCAAACTTTGCCTTATTTTCTTTTTATCTCCATGACTTGAACATTTTTATTGTCATAATATAAAATGTAATTGAAATACACACAAATCCACAGTCTAAAATGTTATCAATGGGGCTGATCTTGAGCCCGTGCTCTCTCTGTGCACGGGAATGGCTCAAGATCTGGCGAAACCCAGACGTTGCGAATCTTGCCAGCGAGATAGTGATTTCCGATTTTCTCCGCACCTTGCCTCACCTCACCTCGTAATCAGGTTCACACCTACAAAGGGCAGAACCTCATTTTAATATTTTAAAATAAATTTAAATATCATTAACCACCCCTCCTGACATATATTAACTCCTAACTGTATTTTCAAACCTTGCTGACGTGGCTTCAGGTCGGTGAGGTTTACAATGGTTTACCCAGATGTGAATCTGTCATGAGGATGCCCCCAAGGGGCTATACTCACCTTCACGTCCCTGATGCAGGTTGGCACTGCGAGATTGGCACCATGCCAATCTTGCATTGCCAACCTATGCCAGGGAGCAATGCTTGGGGTGGACCCTAGTGGGAGCCTCAGGGATGTTGGGGGTGACTTATTTATTTGTGGTGGTGGGTGGGAACGGACGTGGCAGCTGTGGGGATACTGGCAATGCAGTTGGGAGGGGGGGGAAGTGGTCCAATGCTGGCAATGTTTGGGAGAAATTATATAATAAATTGTAATACTTAGAAATAATCAGTTGCATAAGAACCTTGCTGAATGCATACATCTGGATTGGAGCTGCATGGGAATAATTGTACCTCTTGGTTTTTGTCAGTGCTCATAAACCGCTTGAGCTAAGCATTTACAATTCATGTTGTCATTACAACTGTTTGACTGAATGATTATCTTTTATCTCACCATGTAGATGTAGCTGTCTTACAGTATCGTTCTGGATTCAGCCTTGCCAGTACATTTCCCCAAGGTTGACATGTGCATTAAACCTGAGACAGATTACTCCTTATCCTGCACAGTACAAAAACTTGAAACGAATCATATAGAATTCACATTCCTTATTATACTTATCATGATTACTGCATCCTGTCAAGAGGAAAAAATACAAGTTTGGTTTAATTGAAAGTTCAGCATTTATATGCTGAATATATATGCTGTGCCTCAATTATCTTCATCAGTTGCATTTAAAATTTTTGCATTGGCTCTAAGATTCCCCTCTAACCTTCCAATACCTCTGAGTTATGATAGTTTTGGAGAGAGCAGCCGTCTTCCAAAAGCCTTCTTTCTCTTCCACATTTTTCTTTTCTCCCCTTTCTGGTTGAATCGGTCTGTTTCTCATATCTGTAAACTCAAATCAGGCCAGTTATGAGTGAAACTCTATTTTCAGTACGAGGGATATATGTAAAGAACCTAGCGGAAATATCATTCTTTCAGCTAGAATCAGGTTGCCTTGCCTGGCAAAGGTTGGTTTTATCAGTTTTCATATATGCAGCTCGGAGAAGCATTACATAAAATAGTTGCAATGTGTAGCACATGCCTTTTGGTTTATGTCCTCTAAGGCATAAAATGTAGCATCGACAATGGCCAAAGTTCAAATGTTGTTTCCCAAGGTCTCCAGGGGGATATTTTATGCTTAAAAACAAACAACCAAAGCCAGAAATGAGAAAAATCAGGGAACATCATCAAAAAAGTAACAATAAGTACATTACTGAATAATCCTGGAACGTGTTATAATAGTGGGCAGAATTCTCCCATCTGAGACTAAGTCCTGTGGCGGGGACAGGGGTGTTTCCCACTGCAGAGACCATCGGGAAACCCAACCATAGCTTCCATTGCCAATTAATTACGCATCCAGGGGTTTTTGCGTCTTCTTCTGTGATGGAGCGAACTTGATGGCGTACGTCCTGCCAACATACCTGGATGCCAGATTGAAAAGGTGTCTGACATCACTGACCCACCATTGTAGAAAGAGGAGGGATCTCCAGGAACACTCTGAGGCTGGAAGATGGACCCCCTCGAAGACACTGAAGCTAGAAGATCCACCTGATAGATGCTCCCCCCAATCCACTGCTGTGGGATTCCAGGATCGCTGGCGGCCTCCATCCTGAATTCTGAAGGCAGCCCCAGGCCTTCAGGTAAGTCCAACATTTGCATGTCACGTTGCTCCAGATGTGTTCTGGACCGGCATGATTTCACGCTGGTGTAATGGAGAATCGGTCGCAGGGAGAAAATTCTGCCGGCATGAAACTAATTGTTGGACCTCCCACCAAATTTTCCACCAAACCACCACCCCTCTCCTGCCCACCTCCACCTGTCATTGATCTTGCTGGTAGGGGGTTGGAAGAATTTTGTCTAGTGTCTCAAATTATTCAATAAGCTTAATACAAAGCGTAATTTTCAAAATATTGAGGTGCCATACATTTCTCTAACATTTTAAAAGCTTTTTTAATGTATTTATTGGAATTTAAAAGTTTTAATGCATTGTGATTTATCAGCAGTCAAATACTTGAAACATATAATGCAAATTATAAAAATTATATTTGAGTGTAACTGAGAGCTGGTTATAAAATTACTGCAGCTCTGATAATGTAAGTAAAAATAATAAATTTTAAAAATGTTTTACCCCTCTGCATGCCAAGCACTGGTGAATATTAAGGCTAATTTAAGGTTCACTTCAATGCGAAGAGAGTATTTCTTCGTACATTCCTGAGTTTCTTTTGTGTGGTTGTTACAATGTAAAACATATTTACAAAGCTAGAATCAAATTATTTCTGAAAGATGACACTAAACACAGCCCATTATAGATTGACTGTTGAATAAATATTTAAAACATAATTTCCCTCTAGAATTAGATATGGGCTTTTATAAAATTTCAGCTGTTCGACTTTGGCACTGTAGCACATTAATCAATTCAATGTGTTCATTTGAAAGACTGTATTAGAGAATCATTATTTTTGTGACACAGTAACAGAGAAAATAGAAATTTGACTTCTGTGATGCATCAGTGCTTTTGTATATGCTTGCTAAACATTGAAAAGTCACATTTATACAATGTCTTGCTCATTTTTTGTTAACATATGTCAACATTTTTCCAGCCTCGTGCTGGTGTCTGCACGGTACTCACCCTGGAAATTAATATACGTCCACTGGGCCCTTTTTTTCAGTGTCCAGGGGCAGCACTGAGAGAGTGCTTCACTATCGTGAGTACCATCTTTCAGACAAGAGTTTAGACAACTACAATCTGAGATGAATGTAAAAGATCCCACGACACTATCCCTCTGTCCGAGCCAATATTTATTCCCCAGTCGCCATCAGTAAAAACAGATTATCTGGTGATTGTCACATTGCTGTTTGTATGAGCTCCCTGTGTGAAAATTGGCTGCTGCACCGTACACATAAAGAAATACTTCATTGGTTGCAAAGTGATTTCAGACTCCCTAAGGTTGTGAAAGGCACTATGTACCCTAATTGTCATTAAACAGGATGTGTATAAGCAATAGGAAAAATTAGCTTGCTGATTTCAGAAGGCAAGAGCAAAAGAGTTAAATCTGTCAATTACTGCCTGCAGGATTTTCTACATTTCCCATGGATTCCAAGCAAATGATGGCTGATATCAGTAAGCAATTGCAAAAGAAGTATATCATAAAATTGACAATGTTTTTAAAGTCATGAAAAAAATAAAGCAATCACACACAAACAACCAGTCGTAAGTATTATTCAGGGAACTGTCAAATCTGAACTATGTATGCCCTTAAGCTGTATGAATTATTTCAGGAATGATGAGTTATTTTAATTTTGTGGTTAGAGTTTGACATGTCAAAGGTTTACAATAGTTGATTTCAATCAAATCAGTTTCTGCTGCAATGTATTTTCACGTCAATTATATTTGTAGTTTCCTCTGCTTCATCAAGTTAATATTTTCTAATTATTGAAATTTTCAAATTTAAGAACAAGGTGTAAATGTCCCCGTTGCAACAATCTATGCTGCCTTTATGCTTGTGTTAAATTGCCATAGAAATATTTTAGGCCACCAGATAGAAACTTAAATTTGCAACAAAGCTGAATTAAATTGTAGTTTTTGTGCCAATGTTCTACTGTAAAGTTGATGCTCCCAAAATTGTTTATTGATTAACTCGCATTCTATTTAATTTCTTACTGCAGCAGTATATTAGTTGCGACATGATCTATAATAATTGAAGCTTAAGCTACTTTTCTTTTAATAACTACAAAACATAACATTGGAGAGTTATGACAGAAGGAAACCAAATATTTTTCCATTCACCTAGATACTGATCTTTATCTTCTTTACAGTAATACAACAAGCTTCCCTTCCTGTGTTATCATATTATCAGTACAACTGCAGTTTCAAAATGCAGTTAAAATGGCAATGACTGTTCAGCTCTAACACCATATAAAACAATAGATCTCCTGAGCACATAAACAAAGAAATTATACTGCGTCTGGTATCTTCTGTGGATTAAAAATTGCAGTATAATTTTCCTTACTTGAAGGAATAGCAGTTTGCCAAATTGTGTATCTTTTTTTTTCCAGAAACAGTTGGAAGAATAGAAAGAGTCCATATAAGGAGTATAACAAAAAGATGAATTCCATTCTGAGGCTGCAGACATATTCCTACTCTATGTTTGGGGGAGGGGATCTAGTCCATCATTTACAATCCTGACCTACTTTCAGCTGCTTATTATTCAGCTATATGTTCAAAAAAAATCTCTGTAATTCAGTTTGGCATCCTGTCCAGCATGGTTGCACTGAGAAGTAGGTACATTCTATGATTAACAATAGCCCTTGTGTAATCATCATCATATTTAATAAAATCACAATGTAAGCAAGCAAAATACAGATAGTAATCAGGAAACCTAAATCAAGTGTAAAGAAACATATACTATTGCAAACGCTCTCTTCCCATTGCTAGTGTTGACATTTGAATTTAAATTGGGTTTACCTTTAATTGAACCCTGAGGGAACTGGTCTTTTGAAATGTGTGTGTTAGTAGAATTAGCTATAAGTTGTTAAAACTGTAAACAAAATTCTTTTTACCAGAAATTCTGCTCTATGGTGGAAAATACAGTTCAAACAAATCCAGGCACCATAGTTGTACTGAAGAAATTTCATGATGCACAACAATGGGAGTAAATTTGCTGTTTTAACAAGAGTTTAATTATGAAGAAAATGTTGAACCAAGCCAATGTTGTATTAAACAGAAACAGCATGAAGAATGTTGTATCTTTCGTTGTTCACACTTTTGACAAGGCAACTAAATCAGCAAGCTTGTATCCTGATCTACAATATGACCAATTTTAACATCGATCATGATAATGGGGCATTTTTCTTGGAGGGTGTGGTTTCAGATCTGTAGGCCACCTTGCTTGAAGAATATTCACATCAAGCACAACAACATCAACACTTCAAACTCCAACGGGCTATAAACTCAATGTTGTTGGACCCGTTTTATAAGCATAATACAAGCACAACAATTATAGATTTAGCACATTGACGGCTCATGCTTGATGTGTAGGAACATTCTGTGTTAACTGCTGCTAAGTTAATCATGGCATTGTTTTAGGTGGTTCTCTGTCTGCCTGAAATGAGCACAGGTCTCAGTTCAACATTAAGATGAGAGCCCTGCACCCATTTCAAAATCCATTTGCTAAATTTGTTCAAACTAGTTGGCACTCTGATATAATTTATATAAAATTTATATTTTATATAAATAGTTAACATTGATTTCAATTATGTTACTTGGCACTGTTCAGTTAATCATTATAAGTGATCTTCTATCTTTATAAATATTAAACATACATAAGGACAAATTGACTGCAATCTGCTTAACCCTCACAAAACCTTTAGAGGATATAAAGATGTTCTGACACAGTAAAATTTCATACAGCGAGGGAGATATACATACACAACAAAAACTTAATTTTGGAGTGAAATTGATGATTTATAGTTAGCTTTTTGTTCTTAATGCTTTAAGTCCTCTCCCATACATACCCAGAGATTTTTTCACAAAGTAACTTATTTTCATTGGAAAAGATAAGGTGACATGGAGCATATTTTAAACACGCTTAGAGGAATAGATAATTTAGCTGAGAGCAGGTCATTTAAATTGGTCTTTGAGTACAGAAATCAGAGATATGAATTCAAAACTAACAAACCTCAAGCCAAGCTGGAAATGAGAAGGATTGTTAGCCTGTCTCAGAGCAAAGTGACTATAGAATAGAGTCGCAGCTAAAAATTAATCCTTTGCAAATTAACATTATTTTTCAAAAAGCAGAGTGAGTATCTGCTTATGAACAGGTCTGAGTGTTATAAGGATAAGTACTGATGAATAGTACCAATACTCTGGAATTACTTCAGAACCATTTAAAAATGGCGGCCAGGACCGGATTCCAAGATTTCTGTTGTCTCAAATTTGCACTGGCGAGGGTAAGAGTGGGACTTATGAGCCCACACCGTGCATTCCCAATCTTGCTAGCTTCATTTTGGGGTAGACATTTTTCTGCTAGCATCCTGTATGGAGTCGATCATAATCGGCATTTGGGAACCTTTTGAAAGATAAGTTCAAAATATCTTACCCATGCCCTCGTGCCAAGTCAATGCCAATCATACTCCTCATCCACTCCCAATAACCCATTATACTCTTCACACCAACTCATTAGCCCCAGCCCCTCTCCATGGCCCCGTATACTGTCAATGCAACTCAGTGCCAGCTTATGCTACTTCCATGCCCATTCACTTCGTATGCATAATGTACATAACTAATGAGCCAGATTATAACGATGGCAAGGGTAGAACTGCTGAGAGAGGAACACCCATTCACAAGTCTTCTTTAGAAAAAAACCTGCTGTTCCCAGAACCCTATATAAGTGCCAAAAAAATGGACCCTTAAAGTATTAATAATAGAGACTTTGAATACTTTACACCTCTTGATCTTGTCCAAATAAAAATTGAGGCATTGGCAAAAGTGATCACAAAGAGAACAACTTATTATAACCATTCAAAGACATCAATCAAGCAAAGTCAACACTTCAATTCAGTTATTATAATAGAACTCCCTGCTGAGCTAACACTCTTATTGCTCTGGAATCACAGCCAAGTATGCATAGAGGACTTGTTATGTGCAATTTGGCTGTGTTTCCTCACAAGTGACTATACTTCAAATATGCACAATTGATTATAAAGCATTTTGGAACATAACATCATCAATGGCACTATTTTTGTGAAAGTGTCTTTTTCTATTGTAGAAGAAGAGGAATTTGATGAGCTGAATGACTTTTACTTGTTCCATCCTTCTTTCTGTTCTTAAAACGGAATGCTTCTATACATTCACATGAATATTGCGCCTCCCTCATATATGTTTCCCAGCTTTCAGCATGTGCTTAACGTGAAGGGAGGTGAATGACTAATCTGTCAAATTTGTGAGCAAATTATCTGAATGGGAAGTTCTGGTATTGATTCAGAAGGAGTGTAGAGGAGCTTTTTTCAACTTTGGAAAGATCACAATTGCCCCTCATGCACCTCGTACAATTTTATTTTGCATTGACGTCATTGAAAAGGAAAACGAGGTTTGTTGTATCATGCAACAAAAACAGAAAATGTGGGGAAACTCAGCAGGTCTGACAGCGTCTGTGGAGAGAGAATAGAGCCAGCGTTTCAAGTCTGGATGACTCTTTGTCAGAGCTGATTATAGTTTTATAGTGGGTGGCCAATCTGCTATCACCAACGTGCACCAGGATCGAAGTTGAAAATGACCTGAAATATTCTCTCCATTGAATAGATCATTGAAGTGAAAATAGAATGCTCTACAGAAGTGCAAACTGAGCATCAACCTGTTGACTGATCACAGAATGTTGTTTAATGGCAGCTTTTTTTTATTCATTCATGGGACATGGGCGTCGCTGGCTGGCCAGCATTTATTGATTATTCCCTAGTTGCCCTTGAGAAGGTGGTGGTGAGCCACCTTCTTGAATCGCTACTGTCTATGTGCAGTGGGTTGACCCACAATGCTTTTAGAGAGGGAATTCTAGGATTCTGACCCAGCGACTGCGAAGGAACGACGATATATTTCCAAGTCAGGACTGTGAGTGGCTTGGAGGGGAACTTGCAGGTGGTGGTGTTCCCATGTATCTGCTGCCCTTGTCCTTCTATATGGAAGTGGTCATGGGTTTGGAAGGTGCTGTCTAAGGATCTTTGGTGAATTGCTGCAGTGCATCTTGTAGATAGTACACACTGCTGTTACTGAGCATTGGAGCTGTTTGCAAATCCATGCCAGAATAAGTCAATCATGGATCAATGGAAAAAGCAGAAGGGACGTTCAAATCCTTAGTGTGTTGAGAATGCTTCGACTGTTTAAATGATATTTCAATGCTCCCAGCATTTAACAGATGATACTCTTAGAGATAGATAGTAGGATTTCCGATGCCCGACACGCTTTGTAATTCTCAAATGGACAGAGGCAGAAAAGGCCCATAGTGGTCAGCTGTTTGTGTCTTGTTGCAGAAGGTTTAACAATTTGAACTAGAAGACCTGCAGTGAGATGTTTCATCAGACCTACATGGATAAGTGTAATAGGGCACAGAGATAGAGGGCAGAATTTCAACTGCAAGGGAAGACAATTTCTGGTTCAGGTGAAAGGACCAAGGGTCATAGGCTGAGGGCAATGGAACAGGACGAGAGGCTGACAGCAGCACCTAAAAGTGTGGGAGAGAGAAGGACCCAGAGACAGACAGCAACACTTAAAAGAATGAGAGGAGGACCCAGAGACAGACAGCAGCACCTAAAATAGTGGGAGAGAGGAGAACATGGAACAGACAGCAGCATCTAGAGCAGGAGAGAGGAGTACCCGGAATAGACAGCACCTAATAGAGTGAGACAGCGAAGGACCCAGAGACAGCAGCAGCTCAAAGAGCGGGAGAGAGGAGAACACAGACAGCAGAATCCAGAGCAGGCGAGAGGAGATCGCAGAGACAGACAGCAGCGTCTAAAAGAGTGGGAGAGAGGAGAACGCAGAGACAGACAGCAGCATCTAAAAGAGCGGAAGAGAGGAGAACACAGACAGCAGCATCAGAGCAGGAGAGACGAGATCGCAGAGACAGACAGTAGCGTCTAAAAGAACAGGAGAGAAGAGAACACAGAGACAGACAGCAGCGTCTAAAAGAACAGGAGAGAAGATAACACAGAGACAGACAGCAGCGTCTAAAAGAAGAGGATAGAGGAGAACACAGAGACAGACAGCAGCGTCTAAAAGAAGAGGAGAGAGGAGAACACAGAGACAGACAGCAGCGTCTAAAAGAACTGAGCAATCCATGGCTCCAGAGTGAAAAGTCAAAGTGTGATATCACAGGTGAGTTGGTGAGTATTTTTTTGGGGTAAATTTAGTAATTGTAAGGTTTTATTGGTAGCAAGGTTTACTAATAGCAATACAGTTTATTAAATTGGCTGTTGAATGTTTCTAACTTAACTAGGGAATATCAGTCGGGTTAAGGAGAACATTTATTGAAATAATAAGAATGTAAACACAGGCAGGATTAGAGACGTTAATGAAAATTTAATTAGTTAATTAAATGCTATAAAGATAGCATGCCAGGGGACATGTGGCAGCTGCAGTGTATGAGAGCTCATGGAAGCCTGTGTGATCCAAGGCAAACACATCTGCAGGAAGTGTCAACAGCTGGAGGAACTTTGGCTCAGTCATTGAGCTGAAGGCCAAACTGAAGACACTGTGACAGATCCAGGAGGGGAAAGGTTTCCTGGACATTTTGTTCCAGGAGGAGGTCACACCCCTCAGGATAGGCTCATCTGATTTGGTCCGTGGTCTGAGACACAAGGATGTGACTGCAAGTGAGGCAGGTCTGGCGATCGAGAAGATAGAAGTGGAGGAGCCTCAGCCCTTGCGATTGTCCAACAGATTTGAGGTTCTTGCAGCTTGTGTGGGAGAAAGTGGGGGCTGTGGATTGGGAAGCAACATTACAAAGTTATGATGGTAGACAAGCAATGGTGAGCATTTAAAGAATTAATACATGGTTTACAACAAATTTACATTCCTTTGAGACACAAAAAGCCAGCAGGAAAGGTGATCCACTCATGACTAACAAGAGACAGTGAAGATTGTGTTAGATCAAAGGAAGGGGCCTAAACAATTCTCAAAAAGGCATTATGAGGATCAGAAGCTTTTTAGAATTCAGCAAAGGAGGACCAAGAAATGAAAATAGGAAAGTAAACTTGCAAAAAACAAACTATAAAAACTTCTATAGGTGCGTAAAAAGGAAACGGTTAGCAAAGACAAATGTGGGCCCATAACAGACAGAGACAAGATCATTTATAATGGGGAATAAGAAGATGTGATGTGGAGATGCCGGCGTTGGACTGGGGTAAACACAGAAGTTTAACAACACCAGGTTAAAGTCCAACAGGTTTATTTGATAGCAAAAGCCACACAAGTTTAACAACACCAGGTTAAAGTCCAACAGGTTTATTTGGTAGCAAAAGCCACACTCAACAGGTTTATTTGGTAGCAAAACCCACACATGTGGCTTTTGCTACCAAATAAACCTGTTGGACTTTAACCTGGTGTTGTTAAACTTCTTACTGAATAAGAAGATGACAGAGAGACTAAACAAATACTTTGGGTGGAATTTTCCCTCCTGGGCAAAAGTCCTGTGGTGGGGGCAGGGAGTGGCAATGTTTCCCTCCATGGAGGCTGCTGGAAATCCATGCCACATCAGGCGAACACAGCCTCTTTAAATATGTAGTGTGTAATTTAGCAGTGGGACAGGCTGGACGCCTCACACCCTGCCATCATATCTTGGGTGTCATTTTTAAAAGGTGTGTGGATGTAACTAACCCACCATTGAAGAAAGATGATGGACCTGCAGGAATACGCTGAAGCTGGAGGATGGACCTCCTCGAAGACACAGAGATGGAAGATCCACCTGATAGATGCTTCCCCCACCCACTGCTGTGTGTACCAGAGTCCATTGACACTGGACCAGTGTGATTCTCATTGGAAGTGCAGACGATTGGGTGCGGTGGGAGGAGTGCTTCGGATCAGGCCTTTGTTTGTATCTGATTGGTGGAATGCAAATCAGTTTCGCATTGGCCTCTGGTGGGAATTGCGACATACCATGGTGGGACGAAATGGAAAATGCTGCCATCATTTTAAAGCGGTGTGAAACTACTTCTTAGAGCTTCTGCCGCATTATCCCACCCGCCTGTCATTAAACCCATCGCGGGGGAGGGGGTGGTAGCTGGTGACATGGGAAAATCCCACCCTTTGTGCCTGTCTTCACAGAGGAAAATACAAAAGGATACTCCCAGGATTACATGAGAATCAAGGGACTAGCAGGAATGAGCAGTTGAAAAACAGTATTATTAACAAAAGTAGTACTGAATAGGACCAAAAGTGGATAAATCCGTTTAATGAGGTGGCTGTAAAGAGAGTGAATGCATTGGTGGTCATCTTGAAAAATTCTATAGATTGTGGAACAGTTTCTGTAGACAGTAGTAAATATAACCCCACTATTTAAGAAAGGAGGGAGAGAAAACAGAGAACTACAGAACTTGTTGTTCTGTTGTTGTTGGAAAATGTTGAACCTATTATAACGGATGTGATAAATGGGACACGTAGAAAATAGTGGTAAATGTAATGACTCAGGAAGCCCGACTGGAAAGGAACATAGTTTATTGCAGAATGCAAAGTGAAACCACTGCCATGGTGTACACACACTATTCCTGCCTAGAACTGAAGTTCAGCAGGCCCAGTCCTAGGCCTGCCTTATAAAAGGTTCAGGTAATGAGTTCCAGCTGGGCAGGCCACTGCCCTCTTTTGGGTTGAACCAAGTAAACTAAAGTAAATAAACTGAGGGACAAAGCAAGAAGGGTAGCCTCTTAAAGGGGACCACCTGAAAGAAAAACAAATCACAAATGAAACTTAAAGCACTAAACCAAAACGTGATTAAAAGATTCGGTGGCGCACTTCAGACCCTGCGGTGTCCAATGTGCACAAAAGGCCTCAAAGGTGCCCGTGGCCACCGCATGCTCCCTCTCTAGAGACACCCTGCCGTGATTGTAGCCGCAGTAGAGTCAGGGCAGACAGTCAGGCCAGATGAGGCCCTCGGTTGCCCACTGTCTGGACCTGTTGATGGCGAGTTTGGCCAGGCCCAGGAGAGAATATGAGTTGTGAAGATGCAAAGAGGTTTCAAATGGATTTGGACAGTGGGCAAGGACATGGCAGATGAAATATGGTGTGAAAAAATGTGAAGTCATCCACTTTGGCGAGAAAAATAAAAATGCAGAATATTTCTTGAATGATTATAGATGGGGAAATCTTAAAGGAATCTGAGGGCCCTTGTTTAGAAGCCCCAAGTTCTCTGCCTCTCCCTGGAATACCATCTCTCTCTCCACAAGTAGAGAAAACAGAGAGTTGCATGTGTGAGAAATGGATTGTGTGGAGAGGAGAGAATGGCAACATTTGTGGGGGGTGACTATGAGGGCTGGTATGAGAGATGAGGGTGAGTGTCACTGTTGCCTGCTCAGCTGGGGCTGTGAGGAGGTGTCTGGATAGAGAGTAATGAGTATTGGGCTGAAGAAAATGCTGGAAGCTTGGAATGTGGGGTTTGGTACCTGAATGTGTGTGCCACTCAACTTCCCTGCCCTGTTGAGATCCTTCTACCTCAAGGTACTGTCTGGAGATTTGAGCGATCAGCCACCTGTTGTTCACTTCCTCAGCAACTTCTTTAGCCATTATGGGTCAACTCTTAACTGAAATGCAGCACCTTCACTACCTCACTACTCCAGAGTACCAAGCCTTTAGAGTAGGGTTTGAACTTAACCTTCCGACTTATGGGCTTTGTTCCTACGATTGACCCAAGGCTAACACCCAGGCTATGCTGAATACCATAATTTAGGAGACTTTTGCAGGGATAGACTGGAGCACTCATGGATTCTGTCCAAGCTTTAGAATAGCTGCTTGAAGCTACAGGAAGTAGGCTTCACTGTGACTGTGACAGAAATGTGTATCACATTGTATGTTTCCTCAGGTCTACTCCTTGGGATGGCATAGTGTGTCATGATCTACAGCTGCAGCGAATGCCCATAGTTCCTCAATAGTTATCTTTATATCCTTCTGGGTCCTTTAAATAATTCTGGCACCATTGACTACCATAAACTGAAAGAATCTTGGGATCTGCCAGGGTAACAGCAGTAGTATATAAGTGGTTCCTATGGTTGCACATCAGCTGGACAAGTGTAGACTGTTCAGTTTATAAATTGAGTTATCTTGGGGGGTGGGGGCATGTCTGGCCAATGGTGCTATCAGTAAACCCTGTGGAATCCTGCCATATGTTAGAAGTGGCCTCTTTCCAATTGCTGGCTGTTATCCAAAAGAGAATGAATTAAATTACTGGTCCTGGCAACTAAAGTGTCTTTGACCTGCATAATGCAAATTTGGACTGAAGGTTGTGAAATGTACTAGAGGTTTCCTGTGGTCGCTTGATAGGAACTGCTGCACAAAAATTCAATGCAACTGTAACTTTCAAAGCCAATGACAGAGCTGTCCCTGTCCTGGAAGTGGTTCGTAAGCCTGGGTGCAGGCATGTGCACAGTTCTTTTATGTGCTCCGTCAAAAATCTTAGACGTTGCTCAACAGGTTCAGATAGGAGAGCCTAGCGTTGTGTGCATATGTGGCAGCTCAAGGATGTGTTCTAATGGAGTGTTTAAAGTTGAAATACAGCTGTTTGGTATGTGCCATCTAATCCTCCAAAACCAACAAATACAGAGGGACGCCCATGGAGACACATTAATTCATTCAAATCAGTAAATTACCATCTTTGCCTGTACAAATAAGCACAAATAGAGAAGTAATTCAACTTTAAGAAGCTGTCTGGAAGGGGCCAGCTTCTTCCGTTCATCATAACCAGTATAATGCAGACAATTTGAGTTGCTAAATGACACAACTGAAAGGAACAGACCTTCCATGCAGCATGCATTTTATATTGAGTGCAGTTCTATCCTCGGAATCGTATTATGGGGACTATGCCTCAATACCATTGATGAGGTTTCTGTACAGTGCCTAGGCTCCAGGGGGGCGATTCTCCCAGCCATTTGCACTGCGTTAGTAGCGCAGCCGGATGGGAGACTCAAGCGGAGGCCGTTTAGCAGGCTTCCCGCTGGGCGCCACGGCCTCCGTGCATCTCCAGCTGCTGAATTTCCAGCGCCGTCATCTCCGCACCAGAAATCGGCACGGAACGAAATGAATTATTCAACTGAAGTTTTGCATTTAATTAGCGGGCCCAAGACGGACGTCTCCGGGCCCGCTAGCGTCTCAGCACCACCCCCGCCCCTCACCTCCACCAGGAATGTTTCACTCCAGCGGGGTTTACAACAGCTCCCCACTTGCGGCTGGAGCGGGATCTTCTGATCCCACCACGGTCAATGGGATTTCCCATTGGTCCTACCCCACACCGCGGGAAGTACATGGCAGGGGTGCACCATTGCCAGGACCAGAAGACATGAAGAGCTGGAAGATCGTGTCTGTTGACTTTGATCACATGATTTTTCTAAGTGCATTGTTAATTGTCTCTAGGGTCATATTATTGACCCGTATATTAATGAATTGGGGGAGATAAACTAGAACCAAGCTAGCAAATTGAAAATGGTATTTTATATTTGAAGCCCTGTTCATCAAACATTGGCTGAAATGCTCTTCCCTCTCCTGCCGCGGGAATCGTAGTAGGCTAGACAGTAAATTCGACGGACCATTCAAAGGTCCATTGAGCTTGGGTGGGAATTTCTGGTCTTGGGACACGCACGGCCAGAGAATCCCACCCAATGTTTCTCCCAGCTCCATATAGTTTTACTGTCCACAGTGTTCAATCTCATATGCTTGAATTTTATTCTATAGATTTGTTGAAACACTCCAGTAGAGTGTCATCAGCAAGTTGCTATTCAGAATTCAGATTGAAGTTTAGAAAGAGGTAAGTAATTAAAAAGAATGGTGCTGAAGTGTACTACAAATGTATCCAATAGTAGTGATAAATTCATGCAGTGGAGAAGAGATCTGCCTCATTTGGTTGCCTCACCTCTTTCATGTGTGATATAGCCAGGTACAAATAGGTCAAAGAGAAGAGGCAACCAATTGTGACAGATATTTTCTTCAACTAGACGACTTAATTTTTATTACTGGACATATTTAATTGCCACTCCTTTTAATTACTTGTTTATACATATTAATTTTTGAGCTTTTAGCACTTTGCTAATAGCAATGCAACTCCAACCTCTGCTGGAGCATCTCAGGAAATGGAAAAGTGCATTGCTAATTTTGACTGTTCTGAATTATTTTTGTGGGTTTCTCTTTTGATAGTCACAAGTTGTTTTCTTCCATGTTGAATGCATCAATTGGTGAAAGCAGTATCTGAAATTGCAGATGTAGTACTGGATAATTCAGTTTAGGTCACTCTACAGCATAAATATCATAATAAATCTAAACCCAATAGAGCTTTAAGATGCTATTTTGGCATAAAAATTAAGTTGTTGCTGGTTTTAGTTTAATATGTTACGATCATTAATTTTCACTAATTCTGCACATGTTCATTGCTCTAGATATACCATGTGGGTACAGTGCAGTCTCACTTTCATAGATAAAGGAGATGCATTGAAAAGGTTTTAGAGACCCTTTTAATATTCAGCATTGTGATCTGCAGTAAACCAACTGATGAAATCAGTCGGATTTCTCGAAAACATTTCAATGAATTCATTTCTAATGATCTTAAAGCCCGGATATCAATAATTTTTTAATTTTTGAACATACAACCCAGCCGAACTGTGACAAAGCTGGACTTCTGGCTACCTGACTAACCTTAGCGCTGACCCTGGTGAGTTTTCCTACATCAGGCTACTTGAACTACTTTCGATGGATTCCAGCAGGCTTTCAGCCTAGACTTAGGAACTTGATGCTGTGGGAGGTGGGCGAGTGTGTGGGTGCAGGAAATGGTTACTGCTGAAGGAGTGAGATGCCTGCTATTTACCAAATAAGTGCTCTTCCCCCACCCTGACTTCTGGAAATAAGAAAAACAATTGCTGGCTTGGAGAAACTGATAATATCTTCTGATCTGCAAGGCTTTATTGATTCAACTCACATCTTTGGCCCTTTAGACTTCTTGATGGGTTATATATGGATCGGGAAAGCACTGCCTGAGAGTCTGGAGGAGACCCCCACATCGTCTCTGTTAGGGAAGGCCGACCGCAACTTATGTCGCTGAGGCACTGGACAGGACAAGGAGCCTTGGGACTTAAATCCCAGCCACTAGGAGCTGCTAGCCAATCAGAGGCCGGCAGTTCTCGTATACTCAGCAGTGTTACCAAGGAAACCTCAGCTGGTACTGCACCCACCTGAAGCCTCAGGTCAAGGAGGGACCCAGGTACAGGTGAAGGCAGTCACTAGGTGGGGGTTCTGGGGGGGTGTAGGGAGGTGGGTCAACTGCAAGGATGGGGGTGGCAATGCCAGGTCCTTTGATCAGGCACTGATTACTTTTGAATGAGAGACCCTCCCAGGAGCCGGCAGGCAGACATGCCATCGAGTATCCACTCTTTGGTTTGCTGTGGTAGCCCAAATACAGCTGGCACAGCAGACTGCTGTATGGAATAAAGGGATTAGCTTGCTGCCAAAACAAAATAATGTTGAAAAATCAGTGGGACCCCGGCTCTTAAAACAAGCATATAATTGGAAGCTTTTTCAGAGGCCAAGAACTTAGAAACATAGAAATATAGAAAACAGGGGGTGGAGTATGCATTCGGCTCTTCAACCCTGCTGTACTATTCATTATGATAATGCTGATTATCCAACTCAGTAAGCTGTTCCTGCTTTCTCCCCCATATCCTTTGGTACCCTTCCCCCCAAGAGCTATATCTTGGCCCCAACTTCTTTCTGTGGTAACAAATTCCACCAGTTTGCCACCCTCTGGGTGAAGGTATTTCTCCTCATCTCAGTCTTAAATTGTTTACCTCGTATCCTTAGAATGTGACCCCTGGTTCTGGACACTGTCAGCCACGGAAACATCCTTCTTGCATCTACCCTGTATAGTCCTGTTAGAATTTTATAGGTTTCTATGAGATTCCCTCTCATTCTTCTAAACTCCAGTGGATATAATCCTAACTGACTCAATCTCCCTTATCAATCTCCCCTGATACGTCAGTCCCGTCATCCCAGGAATCAGTCTGGTTAACCTTCTCCGCACTGCAGCTATAGCAAGAACATCCTTCCTCAGGTAGGGAGACCAAAACTACACAATATTCCAGGTGTGGTCTCACCAAGGCCCTGTATAATTGCAGCAAGATATCCCTGCTCCTGTACTCAAATCCAACATACCAACCGGAATTCTCTAACCGTGCCTGCAGCTGGGATTCTCCAGTCCCGTTGCAATGAACAGAGATTTGGCTGAGCATCAAATTCTCCATTCTCGCTGGCAGCGGCAGCGAGCCATGCAACTCCAGAGGATTCTGGCCTCTGCTGCACCTGTATGCTTTGCCCCACTTGGTGGGGCTTTGTTGTTGTAAACACAAAAGTGCTTTTAATGGTTAAATAAATAAAAACTTAGCCACCCTGATAAAGGGAATTGTCAGCAATGCTGTGCGCTACTTACATTGTTGACATGTAGAAGGTCTTAGGTTGTTGCTCAGTGATCATTTTATCTTTGCAATGTAAAGCCACAACTGCGTTAGACCCGTGGTTTTAACAATGATTCTGTGCATTGGTTTTAGCTGGATTAAAGGGAATTCAGTGGTAATGTTTACTTTTGACTGATTATTGATTGTGTACATCTTATGGTTCCCATGGATTATATACCAAAGGAACATTTAAACGGTTTCTTTGGATAATATTGAATCCCTTTAGCTGTCAGAGTCTTTAGATAAAGAGTAAAGACGTCCTAAAGATAAATGTTTTTTCATGTACTTATTCTTGAATTTTAATTTAGAATTCATAGAATCTCTACAGTGCAGAAGGAAGCTATTTGGCCCATTGAGTCTATACCGACCACAATCCCACCGAGGCCCTATTCCCGTAACCCTCATTTACCCTACTAATCCCCTGACATTAGGATCAACTTAGCATGGCCAGTCAACCTAACTCGCACATCTTTGGACTGTGGGAAGAAACCGGAGCACCCGGAGGAAACCCACGGGGAGAAAGTGCAAACTCCACACAGTCAGTGACCCGAGGCTGGAATTGAACCCGAGTCCCTGGTGCTGCGAGGCAGCAGTGCTAATCACTGTGCCACCATACCACCCCATTGTTCTATATTTTTACACTTGGTAACAGTTGCGCATTATTTTATAATGGTTACCCTGAGAAAAAGCAGAATGCACACCAATCAACAATCTGAGGAAGCTCAACATTGTGTTGAACCGAAGCCTGTGAAGGTTTCGGTTTTATTTAAGGAATTTTTGAAGCGTCTGTTTCAGGAATAAAGAATGCCATTGCTTACCAATTCAACTGGAATAAGTACAAATCTTAACTATGCAAAGAAACCGAATCAATTAATCTTCATTAAAATAGATAGCTACATAGGTAAATCAATAATCATGCCATCAGTTTAAAATATAATGGAAGAGAATCCATGATCATTATTAACATACCCAGCTAACTAGAATTTAACAAGCATCATCTGTGTTTCATCAATCAATGAATATAAAGAGTAAGTTCACGCACAGTACTTTGCATAGAAACTGGCTCATTCAACATGAAAAAGAACTTGCACTCCATGTAACAATCATGTAACTATTTGATTCCAAAACCATATTTACTGGCTCAACCTTTGCATCAGGACTTTGGAGTATTGCATCTGAAGCCCACGAAGCTCGCTTTGAAATATTAGACCATTTCTTGTTTTAACATGCACACATTTTCTCCAGCCAAATTGTAACTCTGAGATCTGGAGCGAATCAGAGAGCACTCTAGGTACACTTCATCATTCTTCTATCCTGCCAGAAACAGTGCGATTCATTTAGCAATTCATTAAGACTAATAGCAATATGTGTGTGCATGCTGCAGAGAATGAGCCATTTTGTTTCATAACAGATTGCAGATGAAAGGAAACCATTCATTTCTTGCCTGCCTGATGTAATTACGATTGCACTAATTACCTCAAATCACTGACATCCAGGGTCAATAAGGATGGGAACAAGCACATCAAAGAAGAGCAATATGAAACCAGAAACAACCCTTTTCGACAAGATCTATATTTGGTTCTTATATGTTTTATTGCTAGACTTTAAGTTTAGATGCATTCTGAATATTTATTATTCTATTCACAGTTTGATGGTGAAAACATGTATATGAGTATGACAGATCCAAGCCAGGACTGCATGCCAGGAAGCCAGGTGGGTTAATTAATCTTCTCCGCCATGTTTCAAGATGTAATTAAACAAATTCAAAAGGATGCATTGCAAATAAGCATTACTATCAGTAACTGGTGTAATCAAAATAATTATAATTTGCAAACAAAGCATTTAAACTGTGTTTTAGATTAATGAGATGGAGCTCGAACAAATGTCATATTTGGATGATTCTTAGATGCAAACATTCAACATTGCAATTAGCAGTGTGTTTTTTTTTCCTGAGTAGCTACTTTGTTGGCATGATCTTAAAAGGAAAATCTATTTTCTTTCTGAATAATGTGCTTACATATGCTTATTAGGAGAATTTTAATTCTAACTACTTTGATCATGAGGTGCAAACCTAACACTAAACACCTGCCCATAAATAATGGTGCAACCAATTTATTTTAATTGGAAAGAAAAATTCTTTTCTTGCATTAAATTGTGAAATAGATTTTTCAGATGAAATGTGAATCAGTAAATATGTTATCCCTGAGTCAAAGCCTAAAACATGACTGAAGATTGGTCATTAGTGAAATTTGTTTCTAATTCTTGTTATTTACTGTCCAAAGTATCGAGAATAATCCACTGACAACAAGTGAATACATTTTTATTACTAAAAATGGCTCAGTCCAAGATGCAATAAACCGGCAATCTTCAGGCTATAGCTGATAAAATATTGCTGGCCTTCGTTCCATAGAAGAGACCTCGTGTGTGCAATAGTGCCCTCACCCTCTGCTGTCTGGTTTATAATGCACACATTTAAACAACTCTCGCCCTTTGACCTCTACTGCAGTCAATATTCATGCATTATTCTTCTATCAAATTCGCCCGACTGCATCTTTCTAATAAAGTGTTGCATGTTTAAATGCATTTTTAATAAATCTTGTTTGCTCGCTGAATCTATTAAATGAATATGGTACATTAAGTACATTGAAAGAACAATAAGGAATAGCTGAGCTGTTGAGTAAGAAGCCAAACCAGTTCAAAGGAAAAGGTTATAAATACGTTGAAAAGCAGGTGAGTACAATTTAGCTAACAAATATTCAGCAGAATAGTTTTATATGTTATGGGGTCATTAGAAAGTAGTCTTGGCCACATAATATTGCAAGAATTTGGGGAGGCGATGGCCTAGTGGGATTATCGCTGGACTATTAATCCAGAAACTCAGCTAATGTCCTGGAACCTGGGTTTGAATCCCGCCACGGCAGATAGTGGAATTTGAATTCAATAAAAAAATATCTGGAATTAAGAACCTACTGATGACCATGAAACCATTGTTGATTGTTGGAAAAACTCATCTGGTTCAGTCATGTCCTTTAAGGAAGGAAATCTGCTGTCCTTACCTGGTCTGGCCAACATGTGACACCAGAGTCACAGCAATGTGGTTGATTCTCAACTGCCCACGGGCAACTAGGGATGTGCAATAAATGCTGGCCAGCCAGCGATGCCCATGTCCCACAAATGAATTTAAAAGAAGAATTATGATATAACCAGGGAGAAGTGAGGCAATCCGGCTCCCAAGACCAAGCGACCATGATGACACATCATGTGTCACATTGGTGTGACACATGATGTCACATTGCCTGGCTTTGCAGCATGTGTGATTTCATTCCAGTCTTTTATAAAGTCATGTTTTGTTAAAAATGTGCAGATTCAGTTAGAACATTTTTTTAAAAAATTGGTATGAAATCCTTTAAATACAAAAAATGCTTGCTGTTGATCATACTATTTTAACATTGAAAATTAGTCAGCTGGGGAGTGGAACTCGGCACATACACAGCTCCTTTGTTGCTAAATTGTGTTTTTGGCACAGTTGGCAACATAACTTAAATCTGTCAGATGCATCACACACTGTACATGTAGCAGTCTAAATGTGACCAGCATTTATAAAGGCATCCATAAACGTCACCTCAGGATTGGGCAACTTAGGGAAGTGAGTTTAGGAATGTTTTGTGGTGATATTGTGTTATGGATATTTGTATACAAACACCTTTGTGTATTTGTATGAAAATCCTTTATTAACAAAGGTGTTGTGAACCTGTTTATTTGTATTGACTTAATGGGCAGGATTTTATGATCTCGCCTGTCCTGAAACCGCAAGATCCCGCCCGAGGTCAACGGACCTTCCCATGGTCTGCCCCTTGCCTGCTTCGATTCCCGTGGCAGGCTAGATGGTAAAATTCCAGCCAATATCTTGTTAAAATAGCAGGGGAATTGAGCGCTGTGCAATAATGCATTTGTATTCTCATATTGCACAGTGCAATTTTACATCATTTATATATTAGATTATGTCTAAATGTGGTGAGCCAAATGCTTTTACCTCGACTAATATACACTAATTTTATTCTGCCATAAAATACACAATGGAATGAGTTTTCCCAAAAAATGGCAGAGTGTTGTTTACGGCGTTAAAACCAGTGTGTTTCTCTCCAGAGAAACTGGTTGGTTTTCTCTGCAGATCTTATGACTGCCAAAGAAAAATCAAGGGGTGTGTTTCGCGCCATCACTCAAGGGGCAGGGCCTCGGCATGTCACCCCCCCCCCCCCCCCCCCCCCCCCCACCATGCTAAGCGTCATATGGAGGAAAGGTGTGGGCAGAGGAGGGTGGTGTCATGTGGGAGACACAATTTAAAATTCCGACCTCCCATCTTCAGACTGGCTCTGTCCACAGTACCTTGTATCTCTGAGCTTTCTGTAAATTGAAAAATGAGAGCGAAGGCCAACAATATGCCTCCTACTTCCTGATTTTGTTTGTTGGTGTCATCTTCTTCACAGAAGGTTGACTGTCATGGACCTCCACCTCTGACCTCCCTGTGCTGCCCTTACACATCACACAGAGGTCAACTGCATCCAGCCCATTCTATCCATCATCCATTTTCTCTCCTGCTTCTCTCTCCGACATTGTCTGTCAATATTCTTTTCAGTATTGTCTCTGTCTTTCATCTACTCTAATGAGCATTTCCAGTAATTCCTCATTCATCTTTCTGTCTGTATAGGATATGTGGAACATCCTCCTATATGTGCTTATCTTCCCGTTTGTGACCTTGAATGGCCTGTATTGCACAAAAACATATAGCTTTACTTCCATCCTATATACTATATACTGCCACACCCTTCTTTCCTTCTCCCTTATGTATGGTAGGTTTTGTCTGTATAGCACGTAAGAAACAATACTTTTCACTGTGTCCCGATACATGTTACAATAATAAATCAAATCAAACCCTCTGTGCAACGATCAGGAAAATCAGCTCAGTTATCTTTTATATATCAAGGACATTTCCCTTAAAGTTATGAAGAAATGTATTTATATGCCTTTTGGTCTTTTTCTTGTCTGAAGGTACATTAACATATAGAGGGGAAATTCCAATGAGGCCAGAAAATGAGCACAGGGATTGTGATGTGTGACTAATCTTTGACGCTCCTTCAGATATATGTACCATCCAATTTTTGTACCATCTGCTACTTTAAATGATAATAGTGTAGAGCCCAACGCTAAACATGTTGCTGACTGGCTGTGCACCACAGCAGGGGGCCCAGGTTTGTGTGAGGCTAGCACCACTTAAAGTCAGCCTGCCCCTTTTAAAAGGGTTGTATGTTCTGGCTGTAGTAGTGCTGGAAGTGGCTGGGGCAGAGAATCCGAACAGCAAAAAGTAAAAATATGACGATACTTGGCAGAGAGCCTGCTCCAAGATTCTCTGATGCAGCATTGAAGGCCTTGTTGCAGGAGGTGGACAGGAGGAGAGAGGTCCCTTATCCTTAGGGAATCATAGAATCCCTACAGTACGGAAGGAGGCCATTCGGCCCATCGAGTCTGCACTGACAACAACTCCACCCTATCCCCGTCACCCCACATATTTACCGTGCTAATCGCCCTGACACTAAGGGGAAATTTAGCATGGCCAATCAACCTAACCCACACATCTTTGGACTTTGGGAGGAAACCAGAGGAAACCTACACAGACACAGGGCGAATGTGCAAACTTCACACAGACAGTGACCCAAGCCGGGAATCGAACCCGGGTCCCTGGCTGTGAGGCAGCAGTGCTAACCACTTTGCCACCGTGCCGCCCACAATGGGGATGAGGAGCATTTCCAGACAGACATTGCAAAAGCAGTGGGACCAGATAGCAATCATAGTCCATACCAACAGAGCGGCCTTGAGAACTGAATGCAGTGCAGGAAAAAGTTCAATGACCTCTCACCGGTGGTCAAGGTCAGTAAAAGCCGTATTCTACCAAATGAACCACGAACCTCACCCACTGCTCAATCCATCGCTAAAACTCTTGCTGCACCACCGCTCATACCTCACTTTCATAACCTTATCTCACCCTCACACAGCACTGTTGAAGCCACACACCCACAACTCACAACTTGCACACATGCTGACAATTCAACAATGACAGCAGTACCATCTAAACAAGTCACACGACTCTCACTGATGCACTTCCCTGTCCCTTGCAGAAGAAGGTAGTGTATAAGCAGAGGCAGGAGCACCAAAATTGCAGGGCTCAGGCATGGCTGCATGATCTCATTCTGACAGAAGCAACTACACTTCCCATCCTTGGAGCAGCCACGACTCAGGTATTGGCCCAGTGGTGGGGCTGAAACCATTGGAGATGAGGAAATGTTCCTACGTAATCATAGAATCCCTGCAGTACAGAAGAAGGCCATTCGGCCCATCGAGTTTGTACTGACCACAATACCACCCAGGCCCTATCCCCGTAACCCCACACATCTACCCTGCTAATTTCCCCTGACACTAGCGTCAATTTAGCATGGCCAATCCACCTAACCTGCACATCTTGGACTGTGGGAGGAAACCCACACAGACATGGGGAGAAAGTGCAAACTCCACACAGACAGTGACCCGAGACCGGAATTGAACCCAGGTCCCTGGCATAATGCTCCTTCTCATATCCCACTTCCCCTTCGTTCCGTAATCTCTTGATTTACAATCTAGGGATGGTGTAAGCGTGCTTTCCCCCTCTTCCTTCACCATGTCAAATTATGGCACATGTTCTGACAAGTCCTGCCGGCTCCCCCAGGGCAGTCCAGGCTGTGAAACTCTTGCTTAACCATCCCAATTGTCTTCTGGCTGATGTTTCATGAGTATGGCTCCCGTTACATGCAAGCTGATCACATATGCTTGGGTTTCATACAAAGGCCATGAGCCTGGTGGTCGATGGATAGCTTTTATTAACCAGAAGCCACACTCTGGTTTGACATGGTGGCTGAAAAACCGGTGGTACAGTGGATGGCAAAGAACACGGGCAATGTGAGTCATGCGCCGGAATTCCACCGCCCCGCCCGCCATGGAATTGAAGCAGGCGAGGGGCGGACAACGGAAATGTCCGTCGACCTCGGGTGGGAATTTCTAGTCTCGTTTGAGTGAGACCGTAAAATCCCGCTCATGATGTGCTGAACATGATCACACATCAACTGCACACTCAGGGACTTGAACCATTGTGGTACATCTCAGCAGTTAGATGCGGCATCCACAGCACACATGCTTGACTAGGAAAATGCTAATGAGTCCCTAATACAGTAGTGGATGGTCAACTGAGAAATTCAACAGATATCACCAATTCTGGCCTGGAAGGGACCAAGCTGAAGGAATTCATGGCCATGGGCACCTTCACAGCCACTGGCAGCATTGTCCGCACCCTCCTTTTGAGGCTGCAGGCTTACCCGCAAGAGGTGACAGATTTCAGCAAACAAACATCTCCTATGTAAAATGGAGATGTTGCACAATGTTCTACGGAATGGCAATCCAACTGTGATCCTATTTTCTTGCCTTGAAATGGAGCTCTGTATTTCCTGCCTGGACTATTGACCTGGGTCTGCTGAAAAATGTGGAGTGTAGCTGCACTTGGAAACCCTCAAGATCGTTGGGGGAAACATTAGCTGGTGTTTAAATGTCTCTTTGTTTAAATGCCACTTTGACAAACTAGGGGAGAAGGTAAGAGCGTAAGGTAAGTGGGTGAGGGGTTATAGCATTGGGGGCAGGCAGTCAGATAGTTGGGTGGTGTTGGGGGTAGTTGAGGCATGGGGGTGTAATCGGAACCACTACGGGTACTTCCTGCATGACCATCAGAGGAGGGAAATGGGTTCACAATTATCCACACTAGGAATCCTCTGAGCAACTGCTGGCAGACAGGCAGATCAGCTGCCTTTATAGGAGAGTGGGTCTAATCAGTTTCCATGACCCTTGGACTCTGTTTCCACAAGTTAGCTGCAGCAACTCATCAAACCTCCTTCAACAGCACCTTCCAAACCAATAAAAGGGCCACGCTACCACACCCTCACCAGCCTAAGATCTACCAGGCTGACTCACCAATCATGCGCATTTGTCCCTTCCTCTGTTTAGTTACCCTCTCTGATTCTATGCCTAGTCTGTGATTGTTGACTTGAACTAGTCATAGAGTCATAGAGATTTACAGCATGGAAACAGGCCCTTCAGCCCAACTTGTCCATGCCATCCTTTTTTTTTAACGACTAAGCTAGTCCCAATTGCCCGCGTTTGGCCCATATACCTCGATAGCCATCTTACTCATGTAACTGTCTAAACACTTTTTAAGAGGCAAAATTGTACCCGCTTCTACTACTATCTCTAGCAGCTTGTTCCAGACACTCACCACCCTCTGCGTGAAAAAAATTGCCCCTTTTGTATCTCTCCCCTCTCACCTTAAACCTCTAGTTTTAGACTCTCCAACCTTTGGGAAAAGATTGACTATCTAGCTGATCTGTGCCCTTCATTATTTTATAGACTTCTATAAGATCGCCCCTAAGCCTCCTATGCTCTGGAGAAAAAAGTCCCAGTCTATCCAGCCTCTCCTTATAACTCAAACCATCAAGTCCTGGTAGCATCCTCGTAAATCTTTTCTGCACTCTTTCTAGTTTAGTAATATCCTTTCTGTAATAGGGTGACCAGAACTGTACACAGTATTCCAAGTGTGCCTTACCAATATCTTGTACAACTTCAACAAAATCTCCCAACTCCTGTATTCAGTGCTCTGACCAAGGAAACCAAGCATGCCAAATGCCTTCTTCACCACCCTGTCCACCTGTGACTCCACTTTCAATGAGTCTCAGTGGTATGTTAACTATCAACTCTGTGGTTTCTTAACTTCTCTTCTTCCTTCGGGTGTAGGTCGACAGTAAACAGGATTTATTCCCACTTGGAAATAAGTGGACGTATTCGTGAGAGGCAACATGGTTTTGTGAAGGGGAGGTTGTGTCTCACTAACTTGATCAAGTTTTTTGAGGAAGTGACGAAGATGATTGATGAGGGTAGGGCAGTGGATGCTGTCTACATGGACTTCGGTAAGGCCTTTGACAAGGTCCCTCATGGCAGACTGGTGCAGAAGGTGAAGTCGCATGGGATCAGAGGTGGATACAAAACTGGCTCGGTCAAAGAAGACAGAAGGTAGCAGTGGAAGGGTGCATTTCTGAATGGAGGGCTGTGACAAGTGGTGTTCCTCAGGGATCAGTGCTGGGACCTTTGCTGTTTGTATTATATATAAATGATTTGGAGGAAAATGTAACTGGATTGATTAGTAAGTTTGCGGACAACACAAAGGTTGGTGGATTTGCGGATAGCGATGAGGACCATCAGAGGATACAGCAGGATATAGATCAGTTGGAGACTTGGGTAGAGAGATGGCAGATGGAGTTTAATCCAGACAAATGAGAGGTAATGCATTTTGGAAGGTCTAATACAGATAGGAAATATACAGTAAATGGCAGAACCCTTAGGAGTATTGATAGGCAAAGGGATCTGGGTGTACAGGTACACAGGTCACTGAAAGTGGCAATGCAGGTGGAGAAGGTAGTCAAGAAGGCATACGGCATGCTTGCCTTCATTGGCCGGGGTGTTGAGTTTAAAAATTGGCAAGTCATGTTGACGCTTTATCGAACCTTAGTGAGGTCGCACTTGGAATATAGTGTTCAATTCTGGTCGCCACACTACCAGAAGGATGTGGAGGCTTTGGAGAGGGTACAGAAAAGATTTACCAGGATGTTGCCTGGTATGGAGGGCATTAGCTATGAGGAGAGGTTGGAGAAACTTGGTTTGTTCTCACTGGAGCGACAGAGGTTGAGGGGAGACCTGATAGAAGTCTACAAGATTATGAGAGACATAGAACATAGAACGTTACAGCGCAGTACAGGCCCTTCGGCCCTCGATGTTGCGCCGACCAGTGAAACCAATCTAAAGCCCATCTAACCTACACTATTCCATGGACAGAGTGGATTGTCAGAAGCTTTTTCCCAGGGTGGAAGAGTCAATTACTAGGGGGCATAGGTTTAAGGTGCGAGGGGCGAGTTTTAAAAGAGATGTATGAGGCAGATTTTTTACACAGAGAGTGGTGGATGCCTAGAACTCGTTGCCGGGGGAGGTAGAGGAAGCGGATACGGTAGTGACTTTTAAGGGCCGTCTTGACAAGTATATGAATGAGATGGGAATAGAGGGATATGGTCCCCGGAAGCGTAGGGGGTTTTAGTTAAGTCAGGCAGCATGGTCGGTGCAGGCTTGGAGGGCCGAAGGGCCTGTTCCTGTGCTGTAATTTTCTTTGTTCTTTTGTATCTCCATGATATTCTGAAAACGAGGAAGTGAAATAAAGGGGCCAGGAATGAGTTTGTTGACCCTCAGTGTATCAATTTGAGATTGGCTATGATTTTCTATAAACTGTTTCTTCTGGCTTTAAACACATTGCCTCAGCCCGCTAAATCTATGCACATTCACTTTTGTTCCAAAACAGAAGATGTAAATATAGTCCATTTCAAAAACTACTGCATGGAGGAATAAAATGACTAAAAATCACAAAATTTGACGATATGATTGTTTGCTGCTGCTAATATTTTTTCCTCGATATATTGAATGTTTTCATTCTTCTGTGTTTTTATTAACAATTCATGATTATCGACAAAAGCAGGTCTCTCACATTTTTCATGAAAACAGGAATTTCAAACTCCTTTATCCTTATGTGGACACGAAAATTGTCACAGCTGATGAATGATCAAATCATGCTGTATGCTTTCGGGCTACCATTCATTGTTAAGTAACAACAAATGTGTGTTTGATTTTCAAGAGTTGTTGCTGCAATCAAAGGGTATAATTCTTTGGGTGTAATAATTCCTTTGAAAAACCAAAGCATTCCTGAAAATGTTTGACAGAAAAGTATAAAATGTTAAAATACTAATAATTTTCATTACTGTGTGCTAATTTGGTAAGTGATGCAATCTTGTGCAAAGTCATAAAAAGATGTTGATACAAAAACAATATAGCTACCATGATATAAAAGCAAAATACTGTGGATGCGGAAATCTGAAACAAAAACAGAAAATGCTGGAAAATCTCAGCAGGTCTGACAGCATCTGTGGAGAGAGAATAGAGCCAACATTTCGAGTCTGGATGATCCTTCGTCAGAGCTCTGACGAAGGGTCATCTAGACCCAAAATGTTGGCTCTATTCTCTCTCCACAGATGCTGTCAATATAGCTACCATGGTTACTTGTTGCACTGGTTGACTTTAACATGTGTGAAATAGGTATGGGATAATCCAAACATAAAAATGGCGAATCGGGTTTACAGCATGGAAACAGACTCCTCAGCCCAACTTGTCCATGCCACCCAGTTTTTACCACTAAGCTAGTCCCAATTGTCCGCATTTGGCCCCTATCCCTCTGTACCCATCTTACCCATGTAACCCTCTAAACGCTTTTTAAAAGGCAAAATTGTACCCACCTCTAGTACTGCCTCTGGCAGCTCATTCCAGATACTCACCATCCTCTGATGAAAAACTGCCCATCTGGACACTTTTGTATCTTTCCCCTCTCACCTTAAACCTAAGCCCTCTAGTTTTAAACTCTCCTACCTTTGGGAAAGGATGTTGACTATCTCCCTTATCTATGCCCCTCATTATTTTATAGACCTCCATAAGACCTCCTAAGCCTTCTACGTTCCAGGGAAAAAAGTCCCAGTCTATCCAGCCTCTCGTTATAACTCAAACCATCAAGAGCCGGGACCATTTTAGTAAATCATTTCTGCACTCTTTCTAATTTAGTAATATCTTTTCTATAATAGGATGACCAGAACTGTACACAGTATTCCAAGTGTGACCTTACTAATATCTTGTGCAACTTCAACAAGACGTCCCAAATCCTGTATCCAACGTTCTGACCAATGAAACTAAGCATGCCAAATGCCTTCTTCATCACCCTGTCCACCTGTGACTCCACTTTCAAGGAGCTATGAACCTGTACTCCAAGATGTCTTTGTTCTACAACTCTCCCCAATGCACTATCATTAATTGAGTAGGTCCTGTCCCTATTCGATCTACCAAAATGCATCACCTTACATTTATCTAAGTTCAACTCCATCTGCCATTCATCGGCCCACTGGCCCAATTGATCAAGATCCCGTTGCAATCCTAGATAACCTTCTTCACCGTCCACTATGCTGCCAAGTTTGGTGTCATCTGCAAACTTACTAACCATGCCCCCTCAATTCTCATCCAAATCATTAATATAAATAACAAATAACAGCGTACCCAGCACCAGTCCCTGAGGCACACCGCCGGTCACAGGCCTCCAGTTTGAAAAACAACCCTCTACAACCACACTCTGTCTTCTGTCGTCAAGCCAATTTTTTATCCAATTGGCTATCTCACCCTGGATCCCGTGAGATTTAACCTTATGCAACAACCTACTATGCGGTACCTTGTCAAAAGCCTTGTTAAAGTGTTGTGAAACAACTTACCTATTAATAAATCAAAAAACTGGATGCTCACAAATAACTACTGTATGTAGTTATTTACTACTCTCTATAAAGAAATTCTTCCTGAGGCACATATCTTAAATAATCCCTTAAGAACCTTTAACCTGTTTGCTGCTCTGCCCTGTGCTAAGAGAAATGTTGTGGGCTTTGTTTCAATATCAATTATAAACCTGTATTGTCACCCCTTTGGGACATGCCCTGATTTATCAAGTCATTACTCATCAGCTCATCCCCTGGGTCAGGGGCCTGCAACTTTAATGACACAAAGAGCCATTTTTAAAAATGTAGTCAAAAATGCAATATCTTGAGAGCTGCAATGCTGTTACTCAAGTGTCAATAATAACAAAAAACAAGACAAAGGGTGAGATTTTACAGTCTCGCTTGTCCTGAAACCCTAAAATCCTGCCCGAGGTCAACGGACCTTCCCATTGTCCGCCCTTTGCTCACTCCCATTCTTGTGGCGGGCGGGGTGGTAAAATTCCGGCCATAGACTCATTTATGGATTTCTATGTAACACTGTTTTACTGAGGCTCATTAATGTAACTGTATTCAGAGCAGTGAAAGGTTTACTAATAACATTTTAAAGGGTTGACTGTAAGTTGCTAATGAAATGATGCTTTTTCACAATATGATGTTATTCAAGTTTAAAATAACGAGACAAGCCACACAATTATCATCAACTCCCTCCTCAAATGAATCAGCTCCTACTTTAATGTGATTTCTGCAGCTGGATTTCTTTGCGGGCTGAGGGGGTGGAGGGGAGCCATGGACAGTATGCTGCCATTTTCATTTTCGAGAACTTTAATCACTCAGTTGGTTGCTCAACTTGCTTTTTTATGAAATTCATACTGGAAAACATTCGCTCACACGGGAGCTGGATTTCTAATGTCAGGCTGCTGGCTGGTGATATCTGTGGCCATTTTCACTGCTCCGTCCTCACAGCCTTTGCAGATAAAGATATGCCTTTAATTTTTTGAATAATGTAATTTTTGTTTTTAAAGTCGCTGTGTAGCTGCTCTGAGACTTTGATAAAGTGCTCTTTTACACATTCACCATCTGTGAACAGCTTCCCTTCTTTCACACATCTTGAACTGCCACAAAACTATCGTAGTTTAGCTACCTGAGATTTTCATCCACTTCTGTTCTGAGATTTCACTGCCTTGTTCTCCAGCTCCTGCATTGCTTTCTTTTGCATTTCTCCAGCTGGATAACTTACAACGAAGGCACTGTGACTTCTCTCTTAAGAGGAATACCTCTCAAGATTTGATTTCTTGCTATTGAGTCACACAGAGTGGTCAGCTGAAATTGGGATATGTGTGAATGAGTCAGTCCATTTATCTTGAAGTTCTTGATTTTCCTTTTCAATTATTCTCCTCTTTGCAGCCATTTCCAAAGCAGCCTCAAAACAAGAGCCAGAGTATGTTTGTCCCAATGCCAATTGGCACGTTGCTAAGGTAACAATCCAGAGGTTGCTTTGATGTTCTGCATTGTAATGTGGACCCTAACTCCTCAGATTCTCTGGGCAGAACATCATTCCTGGCTTTACCTATGTTGGCATTGGTTCCCTTGTGAACTTTGACATCTGGATCTTCTGCCTCCAATAAATTCTTCTCCTGCCAGGAGCAAATGTTGTTAACCCTGGCACCAGGCAGGCAATTCAATCTCCTGAGCTCCCGACTACAATTAGTATTTATCCCATCTATACTATTTCCTGTCGTATACAATATTTATTTTTCGATCCCCTGAATTTGAATGGCATTCTGCACCATGGTGCCATAGTCAGCCTGCTAATCCACCCCACAGGCCTCCATTCAGCGCCTCAGACCTGTTGGACAAAGTTAGGAGCTGAGGCTCCTCCATCACTACACACTGGGTTCCCATACCTGCCTGACTTGCACCATATCCAGGGAGCCGTAGCTTGCCAATCCCAGGTCCATAGATAATTAAGCTTCTTATTCTTTGCTGCGCTGCCTCTTGGTGACCAGACCTGTAAATAGAACTCCAAATACAGCCTGACCAGAGCACTGGAGAATTTTAGTATGACTTGCAAAGTTTTGAACTCAACTGAATTAGCATTTCATTTGCTTTGTTTACTGCCTTCTGATTTGCATTTGTTCATATTAAGCTCCATTTGCCACTTTTCCGCATGTGGAATCCTGTGAGGTTTTTTGTGAGAAATGCTTCCCCTCATCTTTGTGCGATCTATGAAATGACCACCCTACAACTGCAATTCCAGGTCAAGTCAAGTGACCACATAACATGAATTGCAAATGTTTTATAACTGGTTAAAAAATGCACTTGTTTAGAGGAATTGACACATTGGGTGGATCTTGAAAGCATTTCTGGATTTTTCAAATTGTTAATTTAAGACTATTTGGTATCAAATATTCACTTAAGTTTAATTATATTCGACTGGTTGATAATGTAGGTTTCACTGCATGTATATCTGCTTTAACAGAAGGCATAAAGTATTACTGGCCTCATGTAATTGTAATTAAATAGCCATTTAAATATGTGGCCAAGTCTTGTTATAATGGAACCAGTGCCTCCATTCTTTCTATATATTATAATGATATGTGCATTCTAGTGAGGACGCTTTTCAAAAAAATTGGAACCAAGAGTTTATAGCCTACAACTGATAATATAATGAGGATGAGGTACTTTTCCTTATGTAAGTGTACTCGTTTTAGTTATTGTTAAAACTAACTCATAACACGATCCACATGTGTGATTTCCAGCTCTGCATTTTTCTTGGAATTTGCCAGAACTCTCAGCATTTTTCAAGATTATTTTAAAATCCAATTTGAATACATGCTGAATCAATGAAAAATAAAATGAGAAGGAAGAGTTTCGGTATTAATTTTCAGCAATTAGAAGGATAAGGGTGCAAAATTGCCATTGTTTTTTTGCCATTTTATGGGCCCCTTCATGCTCCAAAATGGTGTCCCTAGTATGTCGGCACAGTACTGGGATGAATCACGCCGGACGCCATATTGGAAAAGGTGTTCACACGCACAGTGCAACGTGGATTTTATGCCACTGGTACCATTTTGGAATTCGGTGTTCCAGCGAACACCCTCTCTTAACCTCACACAGCTGAGCTTTATTCAGCAACAGGAAGGAACGTCTCCTGACATGATTGTGTCTACCTCCTTGTTTAACCGCTGCAGTTTATAGGTGGATGGGCAACCCCATAGAGCTATCAGGGACGTACAATATTTAAATTTCCAACGAATTCAGCATTTAACCCAGAATAATGGATTTAACAAACAGTGGATTGGTTTCCTGAGCTGTATGGAACTCACCATGGTCAACCAGGCAAGAGCACAGTAGGGGACAGAAACTCACCAGCTAGGAAGCCTTCAAAGACTGAAATTGAACAGTTGCAGCAATGTCTAGATGAAAGGTTGCTGCTCACAGCATTACTTCAGAGAATATGTCCTTACAACTGACAAGTGATTTCCAATTTCTTGGAAATTTGTTTTCTGTCTTGCACGTCACTCACCTTAATCTGTATGTCCCTGCTGTCCACCTTCACTGCAAATTGGAGCAGCTTATGCAGTGCCCCCTAGAACCCTTGAGGAACAAGAGGAGAACACCAGCAGGAGCAGCAACTGCACCAGCAGCTGCTGTCTTCCCTTCAGTCAGATGTTGCTCTACAGGACAATGGTGATGGACACAGAGATTCAACAAGGCCACCAACATAGGGTCCACAGGCAGAAGATCAGCTCCCTCAACATGTGCCTGCAGAAGCGGAGGTTTTCACACCAGCTCATTTCTGATATCTGCAGTCTCCTGGAACAAGACCTCTTTTGCAGTGGACCAAGTGGGCACACATTGCTAGTGGCTGCCAAGGTGACGTTCACTGGAGGAGTCACCTCTGGTTCTCTGTCTCCCTGGAGTTCTGTGCTCCCTTATTCCATAAGGAGAGAGAAAACAGAGAGGTGTGAAAATGAAAAATGGATTTTGTGGAGAGGATGGAAAGTCAACATTTCCAGAGGCTCACTTTGAGAGATGGATGTGAGAGGGAAATATGATGAGGGTGAGCATGAGTGGGAGGTTTTGAGATGGGGATGTGAGGAGTGTTAAGAGAGAGGAATGAGTGGAGCTGGCTCTGACGAAGGGTCATCCAAACTCAAACGATTGGCTCTATTCTCTCTCCACAGATGCTGTCAGACCTGCTGAGATTTTCCAGCATTTTCTGTTAGAGCTCCATTGTATGTTACCTAAGGAGCGTTTTGCAGGCGAATGCTGAAAAAGTCAGAGTGTGGGACTTTGAACCTGAAAGTTTTCTGCCAATCATTTTTCCTGCCCACTTGAAGTCCTTGAACCTTTTAGGGCACTGTATCTAGATTTAAGAGACCACACTCCGACTTCTCACTTCTTTAGCCATCCATTCCTGCCAGGTTTGAGAGGTCTGCCTCTTCCTCACATTCTTGGGAACCATCAACAAACTTCAGACTCTCAGATCCCGTAGCATGTCCTCCAGTTAAGAATCAAGGATGCTGGGTCCAGGCTTCCCAGGTTTCCTTTTCATTCCTGTGGTTACCAAAGTCTCAGGAGTACAGTTCAGTCATTCTGATCCTTTTTCAGGGTCCCTTTAACTAGAAATCCTTCTTTTGACAAATGTGGCACATCAACATACCAACCGTCTTGCTGTTGGTTTAGGAAGCATGGAAGCTGAGTTAAACAGCCACAGCAAAGTCTACTTTATTTGAAAATGATTTTCTACTTCCCCAAACCCCACCTCTGCTGCATGTGTATCTATTATATTAATGAGTTTTTTTTTCGTTAGAGATGTGAGCATCACTGGCTGGGCCAGCATTTATTGCCCATCCCGAGTTGTCCTTGAGAAGGTGGTGGTGAGCTGCCTTATTGAACTGCTGCTGTCCCTGAGTTGTAGGTACACCCACAATGCTGTGAGGAAGGGAATTCCAGGATTTTGACTCAATGACAATGAAGGAACAGCAATATATTTCCAAGTCAGAATGGTTAGTGACTTGGAGGAAAACCTCCTGTTGGTGGTGTTCTCAAGTATCTGCTGGCTTTGTCCTTCTAGACTGTAGTGCTCATGGGTTTGGAAACTTTGGTGAATTCCTGCAGTGCATCTTGTAGATCGCACACACTGATTGCTGCCAATGCTCGTTGGTGGTGAAGGAATTGAGTGTTTGTGGAAGAGATAGCAATCAAACGGGCTGCTTTGTCCTGGAGGTATAAAGCTTCTTAAGTGTTGTTGGAGCTGTACTCATCCAGGCAAGTTGAGAGTATTCCATCACACTCCGGACTTGCACCTTGTAGATGGTGGAAAGATTGTTGCAATTCAAAAGGTGAGTTATTCAATGCAGAATTCCCAGCCTTTGACCTGCTCTTGTAGCCATAATATTTATATGACTAGTCCAGTTCAGTTTTTGGTCAATGGTAACCCCAGGATGTTGACAGTGGGGGATTCAGTGATGATAATGCCACTGTTTGAGGCTACCCTTTTCTTCCACTGCTCTCTGTTTAGAGCAAGATTCCACCTGAGCTTCCTCTAGCCACAGGTGTATTCATAAATTTGTAACAGACTCATTTTGCCTTTCAGCTGTTTCCATGACAATGGGTGTTTTTGCATGGATAGGCCAATAGCTTGACTCACAACCATCATGCTCCCTCCACCTGGCCTGACAAAGTGGACTGTGTATAGTTTGACTCCTATCTTTCAATAGTTGAAGTGGCTCGACCAAGTGTTACACTCCTGCCAACGGTAGCTTTCAAAGTCAGAAGAACCCACCCCCTCATATAAAGATACAAGCTAGCAAAGGTCTGTGCATTTGGATAGATAGTGAAACAAGCAAATATCAATGTGGACAATAATCTCGTTGAAGGATTCAGATAACTAAGTAAACTGTGAAATTGGTTCATGAACTCAGATTCACTGACAGAATGGTGTTTTCTGTGGTATATTTCTCCAAGCGCTTTTGTCATGAGCTCAGACGGCTGGCAGAGAACCCTTTCCTGTGGAGATACATTTGCTTCACACAACTGTTAACACATTCCTCGTTGTGAAATTTTCAATTAATCGCATTCCCAAGGGCAGAGTGCACATGGTACACATTCTCAACAATTCTTCCTGAATATTGCAATCCGGATCCTACGGCCACTTGTAATGTTCATATTTGAGCTTCATGCTTGTTTCAACTCGCGAGGATGGTGGGAGAGGTGTGTGGGGAGGGTGGTGTAGTTGCTGCTCACCATTTAAATCTGGGTATCAGTGGAGCAGCTCTTTGATTTTCAATTGCTGGGTGTCTGTGAAATACACTCCAATCCCAGGCAGCCATACCTGCAGTCAGGGTCTGTTTTCACAGCTTCAGCTCAGAGTTACTGAGCTGGAACCCCAAGCTGCAGACACTGCAGAACATCAAAAGAGGGAGAGAGTTCACATGAGGGGGAGAGTTCCTGGACGCTTTGTTCCAGATCACAGTCACATCCCTTAAGTTAGACAAAACTTTGGTCAATGGTCAGGAACGGGAGGAAGGAATCAGCATGAGGTGATGGAGGAACCTCAGCCCCTGACTTTGTCCAACAAATATGTGGTGCTTGCTACCTGTGTGGATGAGGAGAAGGACTGCAAGTTGGATGAACAGAGTGGCTATGGCACCATGCTGAAGATTGCCATTCAAGTGGGGGCAGTGATAGGAGATAGTATAGTTAGGTGAATGGATACTGTTCCCTGCAACCACGCTCAGGAGCTTCAATGGTTGTGTTGCTGCCCTGTGCCAGGCATAAGGACATGTCACGGCTGGAGAGGAACTTGGCGTGGGAAGGGGAGGATCCATGCAGACCCAACAACATAGGTGGGACCAGGGATGATGCTCTGCTCAGAGAGTTTGAAGAGTTAGAGTCCAAATTAAAATACAAAACAAAGGTGACCATCTCTGGATTGTTACTTGAGCCATGCGCCAACTGGCATAGAGTCAAGCAGATTAGGGAATTTAACTCATGGCTCGAAGAGTGGTGTGGGAAGGATACTGGCATCAATACTCAGGGAAGGGAGAGCTATTCTGTTCAGATGGGCTCTGACAGAAAGGATACAGTTTAACATTAATTGTTAATCAGTGAATAAGGTCAATGCAGAGAATAGTTATAAAAAATGAAATTACAGTTCTTTATGTGAATGCACAAAGCATCTACAATAAGATTGTACTGGTGGCACAAATAGAGGTAAATGGTTTAGATCTAATTGCCATTGGTTGCAAGCTGATCAAGTTGGGGAAATAAAATTTCCAGGGAGCACAATATTTCTGATATACAGACAGAATGGCAAAGGAAGAGGGTAGCCCTCAAAGTAAAGGATAACATGAGGACATTAGTGAGAAAGGATCTGGTCTCACAAGATCATGAAATAGAATCAGTATGAGTGAAATGTAGGAACAGCAAGGATTGGAAAATGCTGGTGGGAGTAGTTTATAGGCCCCCTAACAGTATTTATAGATTGGACAGAGCATTAAACAATAAATTATTGGAGCTTGTAACAAAGACAGCGTATTACCTGTGGGGGACTTTGATCTTCATATAAATTGGAATAGACAAATTTGCAAACGTGGTCCAGAAGATGAGTGAGGTTTTCCAACCCTGCCTGTCACCAGGATTGTTCGGTCTAGCCTCTGAATTTCTTGCCATGATGGGGCTGGAAAATCTCAGTTAATGAATTTGTTGTGAAATTGATTCATCATAAAGCTATCTTTAAATTAATATTGTGTAATGCGGCTGGGATAATTAATAATGTCATAGTAAAAGATCCACTTGGAAATAGTGATCATAATTGAATTCCATTATGTTTGAAAGTGACATACTCCAATCACAAACAACATTCTTAAACTGAAACAAAACCAATTATGTAAGTATGATGGGAGAGCTGGTTAAAGTCGATTGAGTAAATTGATTAAAAGGTAGGGTGGTAAATAAACAAATAAACAGAAACATGTAAAGAAATAATTCAAAATGTTCAATAAAATTCATTAATTGAAAATCAAAATCTCAGCAAGAAAGATTCATCCGGCTCACAAAGAAATTTGATTTGATTAAAATAAAAGCAAATTACGACAGATGCTGGAATCTGAAACCAAAAGAGAAAACGCTGGAAAATCTCAGCAGGTCTGGCAGCATCTGTAAGGAGAGAACAGAGCTGACGTTTCGAGTCCAGACAACCCTTTGTCAAAGTTTTGGCAAAGGGTCATCTGGACTCGAAACGTCAGCTTTTTTCTCTCCTTACAGATGCTGCCAGACCTGCTGAGATTTTCCAGCATTTTCTCTTTTGGAATTTGATTTGATTTATTTTTGTCACATGTCATTAGTATACAGTGAAAAGTATTGTTTCTTGCACACTATACAGATAAAGCACAGTGGTTAGCACTGCTGCCTCACAGCACCAGGGACCCGCGTTCGATTCCCAGCTTGGGTCGCTGTCTGTGTGGAGTCCTCCCCATGTCTGTATGGGTTTCCTCCGGGTGCTCCAGTTTCAACTCACAGTCCAAAGATGTGCCGGTTAGGTGGATTGGCCATGCTAAATTGCTCCTTAGTGTCAGGGAGACTAGCTATGGTAAATGCATGGGGTTATGGGGATAGGGACTGGGTGAGATTGTGGTCGGTGCAGACTCGATGGGCCGAATGGCCTCCTTCTGCATTGTAGGGTTCTGTGTTTCTATGTTTCTATATTCATAGAGAAGGAAACGAGAGAGTGCAGAATGTAGTGTTACAGTCATAGCCAGGGTCTAAGAAAGATCAACTTAATGCAAGGTAAGTCCATTTAAAAGTGTGATGACAGCAGGGAAGAAGCTGTTCTTGAGTCGGTTGGTACGTGACCTCAGACTTTTGTATTTTTTTCCCGACGGAAGAAGGTGGAAGAGAGAATGTCCAGGGTGCGTGGGGTCCTTAATTATACTGGCTGCTTTGCTGAGACAGTGGGAAGTGTAGACAGAGTCAGTGGATGGGAGGCAGGTTTGCGTGATGGATTGGGCTACATTCATGAGCTTTTGTAGTTTTTTGCAGTTTTGGGCAGAGCAGGAGCCATACCAAACTGTGATACAACCTGACAAAATGCTTTCTATCGTGCATCTGTAAAAGTTGGTGAGAGTTGTGGCTGACATGCCAAATTTCCTTAGTCGTCTGGAAAGTAGAGGCGTTGGTGGGCTTTCTTAACTATAGTGTCGGCATGGGGAATCAGGACTGGTTGTTGGTGATTGGGACATCTAAAAGCTTGAAACTCTCGACCCTTTCTACTTCGTCCCCATTGATGTAGACAGGGACATGTTCTCCGCTACGCTTCCTGAAGTCAATGACAATCTCCTTCATTTTGTTGACATTGAGGGAGAGATTATTGTCACCGCACCAGTTCACCAGATTCTCTATCTCATTCCTGTACTCTGTCTCGTCATTGTTTGAGATCCGACCCACTATGGTGGTGTCATCAGCAAAGTTAAGCATATTAGATTAAAAGAAGTGGTTTATAATATTGCAAAGAACACTAGCAAGTCTGAGGATTGGAAATGTTTTAGAAATCTGCAAAGGTGATAAACAGGGAAAAATTAAAATATGAGTCAGCTTGCCAGAAATATAAAAACAGGTTGTAAGAGCAATTACAACTAAATAAAAAGGAAGAGAGTTGCTGAAGTAAATGTTAGTCCCTTGAATCGAGAGAAATTATCAAGGGAAATGTGGAAATGGCAGAGCCATTGAACCTGTACCCTTTTGGTGGAGTGGAAGTGGAGTCATGTTGCTACTCTGTTCATAATTATCTGTCATGAAACACAGCCACTCCTATCTCATCTGATCTTCCAACTCAGGCAGGATTGTGTAACGCAGCGAGTTTCCATGGCTGCCGGTTATGGGGAGTTTAGATGAGGGAAAGTAAGCCTACAGTTGCCGTAAAACAGATACATTTGAAGGTCTAGCCATTGAGAAGCCTGGGGGAATATATGTGTATTAGGCAAGTGGGTAGTATTAGGAAAGGTGGGAGGGCTGGTGGGTATTCGTGGGGGGTATAGGCACAGCCAGGTATAGCGGAGCTGTTGGGGGGGTGGTGTAATCAGGGAACACGGGCAGGTGCTGGGGGTCTGGTGGGATGTAAGGGAGTCCTGTGGGTGATCAGGGGGTGTGTAGTGGGGAGGTGAGAGGTAGTCAGTTGTCCCTTGTGTGGTCAGGTAGATCAGTGCTATAGTTACCCAGAAGCTAGAAGTAGTTGAAATTCTT
The DNA here is from genome assembly GCF_964213995.1 of Mustelus asterias. Taxonomy (NCBI): domain Eukaryota; kingdom Metazoa; phylum Chordata; class Chondrichthyes; order Carcharhiniformes; family Triakidae; genus Mustelus; species Mustelus asterias. The sequence goes on along the minus strand of NC_135807.1, from coordinate 69,663,197 downwards.
CGAACTTTTTCTGGGTAACTATTGCTGTAAGATAGTTGGAATCATGTGAAGTTTTTTAAAGTTTATGTGTTAGTCACAAGTAGGCTTACATTAACACTGCAATGAAACTCCCCTAGTTGCCACACTGTTCGGGTCGATGCATCTAACCAGCACATCTTTCAGACTGTGGGAGGAAACCGGAGCACCCGGTGGAAACCCACACAGACATGGGGAGAAAGTGCGAACTCCACATAGACAGTGACCCAAGCCGGGAATCGAACCTGGGTCCCTGGCGCTGTGAGACAGCAGTGCTAACCACTGTGTCACCATGCTGCCCGCTCATGAGGTTTGTGATTTAGATCACATTTTCTGATGGTTTCAGTACAGAGCACTTGCTCATTGGAAGTTTGAACTTTCTAGGCAATTGCCATGCATTCCTTACCTTGGAAACTCCAGGACGTGGGGCAGTGGTGTCCCCAGTGCATTGTTGGGGTACTCCCTACTACCTAGGGGATAAAAAGAGTGAGGAAATAAATGCGACTAATACAGCAGAGAAAAAGTATTGGAAAAAATTAAGGGACTAAAATCCAACAAATCCCCTGGATCTGATAACCTTTTTGAGGGTATAACTAACGGAGTATATAAAGGGGAACCAGTAGATGTAGTATACCAGGATTTCCAAAAGGCATTAGATACAGTACAACACAAAATGTTAATAGGCAAGATAAGGGCTCATGGAGTTGAGATTCATATATTAGCATTGATGGAGGACAGGAGGCATAGAGTGGGTATAAATAAGGCTTTTTAAATTGGCAGGCAGTCAATTGTGAGTGCTGCCAGGATCAGTGCTGGAGCCTCAGCTATTTACAATCTATATTAATGACTTATATGATGAAACAGAGAGTAATGTATCTTAATTTGCTGATGGTACAAAGTTAGGTGGAAAGATAAGCAGTGGGAGCACACAGAGAGGCTGCAAAAAAATATAGGTTAAGTGAGAGGGCAACAAGGTGGCAGATGAAGTCTGATGTAGGGAAGTGTGAAGTTATTCACTTTCATGATAAGAATCGAAAAGTGGAATACTTTTGAAAGATGTGAAGCCTGTAAATGTTGAAGTTCAGAGAGACTTGGGTGTGCTTGTACAAGGAATTCAGGGCATTAGCATACAGGTACAGCAAGTAATTTGGAAGGCAAATGACAAGTGGATCTTTATTACAAGAGGTTTGGAATACAGAAATAAAGACGTCGTGCTACATACAGTTATATAGGGTTTTGGTGAGATCACATCTGGAATACTGGGT